>NW_017731603.1:2549530-2594830 GCF_001890085.2 Hipposideros armiger | reverse complement strand
CGTGTGTGGCCAGCAGCCAGCGTGAGCGGCCAGCAGCCGCAGTGAGCGGTCGTCCAGAAGCCAGCGACTGATCTGCCTCGCCAGAGAAGAGTGCGATGATGGTGCCAACTTGGGCCAGTGAAGCGACATCCTCCACAACTAGATTGAAGAACAAAAAAACGACAGCAACTTGTCTGTTCCCCTTCCCCCAACTCCCCAGCACTGTTCCTATCCCCCTAATTCCCCAATAAAAATCTTAAAAAAAAGAAATTTGTAAGGAGGGTAAATCTCATGTTATGTGTCTTTTTCACCACAAAGAGAATGAATTTGGATCTACTATTCACACCATATATAAAAATCAACTCAAAATAGAAGAAGAACCAAAATATGAAAGGAAATACTAAAAAATCCCCAAAAACATATAGATAAATTTTCATGACTGGATTTCAGAATGGTTTTTTAGGTATGACACTGAAAACAGAAGCAACAAATGAAAAAATGGGCAGCTTGGACTTCATCAAAATAAAAAACTTTTATGCATCAAAGGATGCTTTCAAGAAAGTGAAAACACAACCTATAAAATGGGAGAAAATATTTTTTTCAAATCATAACCTGATAAGGTTTTTATATCTAGAACACATAAAGAATTTGTACAGAGCAAAATAGCATAATAGTAAATCCCAGCCCTCTTCCCCCAACAGAAACATCAAAACAACAAAGATATTTGGGGCCAATTAACTTTATGGGAGCTTCAGAACTCAGTTAAGAAGTTGCCACATTTCAGAAGAGCACAAAAGAGAGTAAAGTTGCTATGAAACGGATAAGAAGAGCAGTTTCATTTTACCCTTGACAGTGCTTCCTGCCCACCAAGCCAGCACTGCTCAGCACCAAAAATGACCCACTTGTCTCTTGATTTCTCCCTCAAGAGAAAGAGAGAATGCAGCATGCATCTGATACCACCGGCGGTGTGGGGCACCACCCAAGAGACCTACTTCTGTCTCACATCACTCAGGGATAGAAGCAACCCGTATCGTTAGAATCTCTGAGGGGTAATAAAGAGCAAAGGAAAGGGGTGAGGTTGCCCGCAGCCTTCCCAGCTCTGCCAGATTGAGAGAAGCTGCACAATACTTATATTTCTCCTCCAGGAAGCAGGGAGAGGTGGAGCTGGCACCCATCCTCTCAGCATTCCAGTGCATTCCCCGCAGGAAAAGGGTTGGGTGGCTCTCAGCAGCCTGCATAGTGCGTCTGGATTCAAAGAATGTGCACAATCCCAAAACCTCCATTTCAAGATAAAAAGAGAGAAGTGGAGCTGGCACCCAGCATTTCAACATTGTCAGTGCGCTGTCCTAGAGAGAAGGGCAGGAGGTTTGTCGCAGCCTGCATGGCTCTGTGAGATTTAAGTGCACAACAATGAGACTTCTTCCCAGGAAGGAAGGACGGGAGTGGAGTGTGCATCCAACATCCCAGCCAATCAGCACTGCTCTGAATAAAAGGGGAGGGTGGCATATGGTGACTGGCACACATATACTAATAAAAGAAGTTAGACATAAAATGTCACTGTCTTAGCTAGGGCAGCTATTACAAAACACAATACATTTTGGTGGCTAATAAGCAACAGATATTTATTTCTCACAGTATGGAGGCTGGAAGTCTGAAATTAGGGAGCCAGCATGGTCAGGTTCTGGTGAAGATCCTATTCTGGTTGCCAGTGGCTGACTTATTGTATCCTCACATGGCAGAGCACATAAGTAAGCTCCCTGGGGCTATTATAAGGACACAGACCCCATTTATGAGGGCTCCACCCCAAGACCTCATCTGTTCTTAATTACCTGCTGGAGTCCCCACCTTCTAATGCCATCACATTAGGGGGGTAGGAATTCAACATATAAATTTGAGGGGAACACAATCATTCAATCTATAGCAGTCACATTTGTATGATTTTATTTATATGATATATCTGTAAAAAGTAACTCCATGGTCTGGAAGCAGATTATTAGTTCCAAAGGTGCAGGGCCCAGGGGAAGGAGCAGTTACTGCTATGTGGGTACAAGGTTTTCTTGGTGAGTGAAAAATCTTTCTGAATTAGATAGCGGTGATGGTTGCACAACATTGGGAATGTACTAAATGCTACTGAATTGTACACTTTAAAGTAGTTCATTTTATGTTAGGTAAATTTTTGTGTTAATTAAAGAGAGGCAGAGGGAAACTAGATAATAAGAGTAGAAACTAATGTGAACAGAAAGGCAGAGGTTTAACTGATGTTGACACAAGCCAAGGGATGCCGAAAGTCACCTGAAGATGCAACATCCGGGGCAGATTCTCCCCTGCAAACTTGGGTACGTACCAATGTTTCATCCCAGTGAAACTGACTTCTGACATCTGGCCCCCAGAACTGTGAGAAACAAATCCATGTTATTTTAAGCCTTTGAGTGTATGGTAATTTATTACAGCAGCCATAGGAAACATATAAAATCTTTGTGTGTTCAACAATTAAATTTTTTGTTTAATTTCTCACTGCAGAATGACCTAACATGTTTTGTTGTGTGTGTTCTGTTTTTACAAATGATGAGTGTTTTGCTTCACTTCCCCTTATCATTAATTTATTCATTCTTTAAAACCTTTCACTGAGCCCCAACTCTTTTCTTGACATGAGTTTGTATCAGAGTAGAAATCAGAAATTTTTTCGGTATTTGCAGAATTTTAATTTTTCCATGGAACAAAAACTAAAGAAGTAAACACATGCAAAAATAAATATACAATTATACATTTTGATCAAAATATGAAGGAACAGATGAAAGAGTCAATATTGAAGAAGTGCGCCAATGTAAGTTTGTTCATTAACTAAATCACAATTTCATTAGACACTTGAGTTTTTCTATGTAATCAACATTTGACTAGATTCTGAGAATATAGACCTAAATGAGATGACATCATTGATCTCAGAGAACTCACAATTTAGTACTATAGTAACTATAAATGCAAACTGATATAATAACTGTTTTTCAGTAGTTATATGGAGAAAAGTGACAATATAGAAGAGGAATGAAAGAAAAGTAGGGGATGAAATGGGAAAGGAAAGGGCAAGGAGAGGGGAGGGGAGAGGAGGGGAGGGGAGAGGAAGGGAGGGGAGGAGAGGAAAAGAGGAAATTTTTGAGCATCTATTTTGTTTAAAGCACTGTGATATATTCTGGCTTATTCAGTATATGTTCTGGCTTAATCAGTATATGATTTTGTGAGGTAGGCATTATTTTCCTTAGTTGAAGCTCAGAACATTTAATTAACTTGCTTTATATCAAAATGCTTGTTGAAATGGAATTCAAGTTGAGCTATTTTCTGTCTTCAAAACCTATGCTAATTTTATTTGTGCCAGCCATTTCAGTTATGATTTGGAAGTTAAAGGAAGATTCACAAATAAACAATTGTGGAACTGAATTGTGTTAGAGCAGTTTGACCATTTTTCTCATTACATAGCCCCTCACTCCTGACTTACTCCCAACGCATATAGATTGACTTGTGGGAAACGTTTTATATTAGTTTTATATTAGTTTTATATTATATTAAACTAGCTGCTATACAAGCAAACTCTAACATCCCAGTGCCATGATCATAGAGGTTGTTCAATTAGTTGTGCTATGGGAAATCATACAGTGATTCAGTGATCTTGGTTTTTTTCTATTTAGTGGTTTTGCTATCTCTTGTGGTCTGAACCCTTTCTATCCATCTGATGACAAAGAATGAGAGTGAGCAGAAGGTCACATGGAAGGTTTCATGGGAGACCTGAAAGTGGCACATGTGACATACTCATATTTCATTGACAAGAACACAATCACATTATCTCAGTTAACTTACTGAAGGCTGAGAAGTTGAGCCTCGCTCAGAAGTGAAAAGGAAATAGCTTGGAAAACAATTAACCTCTCTTTTTTTAGTGTAATTCTTTGATTAGCAAATACCTGTTTTGTATTTCCTCCACAAAGAGGACATAGTATTCACCTCCAACCAGGGAGACAACTTAAAATTCAACTAATTATTATAGAAGTTTCATAGCCAGGCTATTGAATAAGTTAAATGATCCTTTCCATCTAGTCCCGAGATGGCTCTTTATGGCCCAGGAACTTATAAACCAAAAATAAAATTAGGTCATTCTACATGCACATTGAATAAATAAATAATGTTGGACCACAGTAAAGGTAATTAGAAAAAAATAAAAAAATAAACCTCCCATTCTTAACGGAGAGTAATGAAAGACACACTGGCCAGTTTACAAATCTTGCTGAATCGACATTACAAAAGCCTCTTAAACCTCGTGATGGGAAATACTTCTTTATGAGACCTGATTTTTTTTCCCTCTGGACATAATTCAGTTTTCCACTGTTTTCCTTGACTTCTTGTTCCAACCACTTGAATGGTTTTTTCTTATTCATTATTCTTCATGACCACTTCCGAAGCATATGAAACACAAAACTATGTCCCACATATAATTATCAAAGGTGTTTGTTCATAAAGTTGCCACAAAGAAAACCATCTTCGATCACTTTCATTTCAGCAGAGTTCAAGGGTGTTAGGAGAATGAGTTTATTGAGTAAAATGAATAAATACTGAGTTGCATGATTGGCAAACGTTTTGTTAAGATATGGTTTTCAGAAGTAAGAGACACCTCCTAAAAAGTCTTCAGATACCTTTGTCAGTCATTGGTTGGCTATAAGCAGGCAAGCAGTTTGGAGAATTTCAAAAAAGGAAAAATTATTCAGTGCTACAGTGGAGAGTGGTTGAGCCTGCCATTTTCCTGTAAGAAGGTGGGGTTATTATTAAGTAGATATTGGTAGCATTCTCCTCTTGAAGTGTATAAAGTTTTTTCATCTTACTTCCACCCATATAATTTGGAATTTCTGGAGTTGTTTTAATGCTCAGTAAAATTATTTTTGAATCAAGACTCCAAGCTTTATTTCCAGTGAAAGAAGCAGATTAAGCTAATGTTCAAAGAGACTTTCCATTCAAATTGAGGGAAATAGGTGAACAGGCGAATAAATACCAAAAAAAGCTGAATGTTGATAATGACTGTGAAGAATAGAGCAGGTTTAGGGAAAAAGTTTGTGGGAGGGGAATGACTATTTTATAAAGTAGTTCATGGCAGGCCTACAACCTCCCTGAGTGGGCAACATTTAACCAGAAATCTGAAATGAGTGTGGGAATATCCCATGCAGAGGAAACAGCTGATACAAAGAAGCTGAGACAAGGGCAAGATTGGGGCTGTCTGGTATGGCTACAAAACAATATGAATAAAACAGGATGAATGGTAGGAAAGTGATAAGACATGATATAGCTTAACTAAAGTAAAAACGAGTGAGTGGCATTAACCATTTCAAAACGTTTACTGCCAAAAAATGAGTAGCATTATTAACTTCAGTGCAATTTTTCTAAACTAAAGTTTATTGGGGCGACAATTGTTAGCAAAGTTACATAGATTTCAGGTGTACAATTCTGTAATACATCATCTATATATCACATTGTGTGTCCACCACCCAGAGTCAGTTCTCCTTCCATCACCATATATTTGACCCTCTTTACCCTCATCTACCACCCCCCTCCCCCCTTACCCTCTGGTAACCACTAAACTATTGTCTGTGTCTATGAATTTTGTTTCTTCACTTGTTTTTCTTGTTCTTTTGTTGTTTTCAGTTTTATATACTACATATCAGTGAAATCATATGTGAAGAGTTGGTACTCAAGTGATTAAGGTAAACATGAAAATCATATCCCTTCTTTTATTCTAATTGGCTATTTACCTTTGAAAACTTTCACATGCATATGCTTTTTTTCTTTCCACATCACCCAGTAATGACTGAAGCATTAGTTTATTAAGCTGTTATAATTATTTAGTTTCAGATAAAATGTGCTAAGAAAAGCATAAACTTTATCAAACAAACTTCATTTGAAACTATCATTATATATTTTTTTCTGCATTTTAGATGACTGGAACTATTTTCAACTAAAAACATACATTGAACAAACTTTTGTTCTACTATCCCAAATGGCTATTAGCATTTGAGTAATTGCAGGGAGTAGGTCTAAGAAGGATGAAATAACTTTTTGTAGAGTCTATGTCATTGAAAAGAAACCTAGAGAAAGTTTTGTCTTCTCAACAACCTTCTTGAATGCACTCTTGACTTCTTTGTTCCTCAGGCTGTAGACCACAGGGTTCAACATGGGGATGAGCATAGTATAGAACACAGATGCAATCTTGTCTGTGTCCATGGAGTGACTGGAGCTGGGCTGTAAGTACATGATGATGACAGTCCCATAAAATATGGAAACTGCAACAAGATGAGAAGCACAGGTAGATAAAGCCTTCTGATATCCCTCACCTGTGTGCATCTTCAAAACAGTAATAAATATGAAATAGTAGGAAATCAATATAACAAGAAGTGCAAAAAATACATTAAAGCTTGAGAGGAGAACAAGAATTAGCTCACTAATGTCTTTGTTTGAGCAAGCAAGAGTCATGACTGCTGGAATATCACAGAAAAAGTGATGGATCACATTGGACATACAAAAAGACAGACAGAATGTGTCTCTAATGTTAATAGAAGCATTCAGAAAGCCAAGGACATAAGAGCCTATGACCAGACGTGCACACACCCCTGCTGTCATGGTGGTAGTGTAGTGCAGGGGTTTGCACACTGCTGCATAGCGATCATAGGCCATTGAGGCCAAGAGGTAACTTTCCACAGTGGCAAAGGCTGCAAAAAGGAACATCTGAGCAGCACACGCATTGTAGGAAATGACCTTGTCTCCTATTAGAAACCCAGCCATGACCTTGGGAGTGATTGTTGAGGAGGAACCAAAGTCCACCAGAGACAGGTTACTGAGGAAAAAGTACATGGGAGTGTGGAGACGAGAGTCCAACAGGATCAACATGATCATCCCCAGGTTCCCAATCAGAGTGATGAGGTAGATGAGGGTAAACATTATAAAGAAAGGAATCTGAAGTTCTGGGATGTTGGTTAGTCCTAGAAGTATGAAATCAGTCACCTCTGTATTATTCTTCATGGATGTGACTTGAGAATCACAAGATAACTGTGACAACAAGAAGTAAGGGAATCGAGGGGTGAACAAAGAAATCGAAGTGCATAAGCATTATTTTATTATAGCAATAGTTAGATTTTCAATATTCTCCATTTCTACCACATGGGAATGACATTGCTATTTAGTGATAACTTATCTATACAATAATAGAGTTTTGTAGAGGAAGGATTTTCACAGATTATCTCCCCAACTTCTCAATTTTGTGTGTGAGTAAACCAAGTCAGAGGGGGTAATGGACCATCCAATGTCCCATGCCTGGAATGGACTGATCTCTAAAACCAGGACTTCTGAGTCTTCTAATAGCTTACACTTTTATGGTGCTCATGGGTATTCATTCAATATTCTCATTATCCCCATTAGATTGATTCATTATTATACCCATTTATATATAAGGTAACTGGACAACACAGAGATTGAGTAATTTATTCAAATTTACATGATTATTAAGAGACAAAGACATGCTTTAGACTCAATCAGAACGGTTCCCAAACTAAATGTCATTAATACATTTGAATTGATTTTAATTTTATTCAATTTACATTTAATAATTGAATCCATTTACCAAGTTTAATACTTGGAGTTACACAGTGGAGTCATTCACAAATGCATATAGATGCAGTGAGATAAATGCAACATTAGAGATTAAATACAGCCAACAAAGGCAACTCTAGAGAGAAGGTGTAGAACTGGGTGTAAAATATTGGGCTCTGGGGTGATGTATGTATACATTCCCATATAAGCCCTGCCGTTTACTACCTGGGAGACATTGGTCCTAAATTAAGCTTCCAGAGCCTCATTTTATGTAGCAGTCAAATGAAGGTGATATCAGAACCTACCTCAGAATTATTGTGAGAATTAAATGAAATAATAATGACAAACAGTGCACGCAATGTGGGCATTCAGTGCATCCCTGATGAGTGCTATCTATACTATTATAATTAGAAGGGGGTGATAGTGTCTCTTGGTTTAGGAAAGGTTTGTGGAAACATGCAGAGGTTCAAGGTGTGGGTGAGTTTTGGAAGTCTGGTAGCTTTATTTTTGATTTGCGTTTTTTACATACTATGTTCACTCAGATCTTTTGTGTCTTCCGGTATTTCTTATTCTGTTCTACCTCTCTCATGTTAGTGGCTTTGTCAACCAATTTGTGTGAGAACCCAGGGATCTTCAAGACCTCTTCTGTTTATTTTCTTCCTTTTGATCAACATTTTAGCTTGTGTTGAAAGACTCATGTTTTATCTTAGACTCATTCTTATTGTCATTCCTGTCAATGCTTAGTTGGATCACAAATACTGAGGGTTGAAAATTTATGTCTGTGGCATTGGTTCTAGCCTTGCAGATTGTTTATGAGCAAGCATAATGTTTTAAATCTTTATATATATATTTGAAATCTTTGGAGGGGCATCCCTTTTCTGGGAAACTACTATTTGCTACCATCTTCTCTTGGCCCCTCCACACATTACTTTACATATCTGGAATTTACAGTGTTTGTGTTTATAAACATCATTCAAATACTAGTATAAGCTATAGCTTTGTATTTAGCATTTGCTAGATTTTATGATGACTGGTATGTTCTTTTTGCACCCACATAGATAATCCTGTATACTATTGCCATCTCAAAATCTTTAGCTTAATCACATGTGTACACTACCTTTTACCACATAAGAGAACATGATCACAAGTTCCAGCGATTAGAATGTGTACATATTTGGGAGTCATTATTTAGACTGTCATAATGGGAATGAAAAGAATATATAATAGGTAAATTATCTATAAAGTTAGAGATTGTTGAAGCTGAGGCATCTTCACAGATCACATGGCCAACTTCCTACTTGTGTATATTAATCAGCAAAAGAGCAGAAAGAGGTATTAACTTGTCCAAGGTCACATATCTGGAATGAATCTATTCCTAAATCAGATATCTAGAGGTCAGTAAAGCTTTAACATCGTGCTTATGTGCTAGTTTATTTCATAGATAGACAGAAATCAGACAAGACAGACAACCAGGTAGGCAGGCAGACAGAAAGAAAGAGGGTGGATGGATGGATGGATAGATAGATATAGATAGATGGAAGGGGAGATGGAGAAAGAGTGTGTATATACATATCTACATGCATATACATATGAGCTCATTTACAGTTAAGAAAATGGAGAACTTGAAAGATTATGTGCCTTTCTAAAATTCCATCTTGTCTGACCCTATTCAAGATTCAAACCCTTCTCCAACTGATTCTGTTACCTGTGCCTTTTATTGCTGCACTATTAGATTTTTTTCAAATGTGCAAGTAATGAAAAGGGACATTATGGGGAAATGACAGTGAAAATTGAGCAAGAATTTTGGTAGTTTCATGATAACACTTCTGGAGTTTAAGACATGGTGTTTCATCATTTGCGTTAGTTACCCCTTCCTTGACAGGCCTACATGTAGCTGACAGGATGTACTTCCCCTTACCATCACTCAATGAGAGCATCATCTAACCTAAGATTTTGCTCATTCTTTGAAGGAAAGCAGCATGACATTTCATAATTATTACTGTATTATCTGCTGAATGAAATGCTTTTACATTTGAATGCTAGATCCATATCATAATTTGAGAAAAAGTTTTCAAACAGCCAGATCTGAACTCAAAAAAATCATAAAATGTGTGGCTGCCCCATTGCTTCTGCATGAATTGCATTTATCACTAAAAGTGTGTATTGAATATAAAAGCTTACCGTGTTCCTTGAGAGAAGAAAAAGGCATTCTTGAAATGTGAGTCTGAAATCAGAAATTCATCCCAGGAAAAATGTACAAATAATTTTGGAGAAACTGTCTCTCATGTATTGGTCAGAAGTTTCTAAATGTCCCTGAGGCATGGAGAGATGGAGGAAAAAAAATCATTAACATGAAACTAAGAAGCCTGGGTTCAAGTCTTTTATGTACCATAGATTTTTTTCCGGGTATTTGATAGAGTTATTTACCTTCTGCTGAGTTCAGTCTCCTTATTTGTGATATAGAAATTAAATAATCTCTTCCATGTACTTCACAGTATTGTGTCTGTGAACAGCAAATGAGGACGAGTCTATAAAAGACCATAGTAAGGGAGTATCTTTTCAACATGAATAAATACAATTTTTATCGTAGAGCATTTTCCCTTACAGTCTTTAAAGGATCATTGCAAATAGTTTAAAGAAAGGCCAGTGTGTTGAATAAAAAATATTAGCATTCATTTGAATAAATGGTGACTAAATGAGCTCTGCTCAGAGTCTAGTCTCTATTAAACAATGTCATGTGGAGTCATAATGAGATTTCAGAGACTAATAAATGAGAACCAGGAGCAGATTGCATAGGTACGTTGCTCCGGGGGGAACAAGACCCCTTTGAGAGCAATCAGTTCCCCTTATCTTACTTACCTGGGGAAGAAGCAATTAAACTGCACACAGGGACATAGTTTAGTATGTTGAATAGCACATAGATGCATTTTCAGCATATTCATGTCATCCCTCTCCCTTCACCTCATTTTTATTAAGGTGTAATGTACATACATGAGCAGTGTATTTATGTCATTTAATTTATAGAAATTATTGATATTTGAAACATATTTCTAAAATTTTATTTTGTTTTTGTGTACAAAACATTCCCTTTTTCCCCTTTCTATGCTTTTAGGTGTTCTAACCAAATGTTCGGAGAGTAGAAGTGTTAGGAGAATGATAAATAATATCTTTATTTTCCTTCCTGCATTTGCAATAAGCACACATATGTGACTAATGAGTTAGACAGATGGAGGTTAAATTAACAGTAAGCACACATATGTGACTAAAGAGTTAGACAGATGGAGGTTAAATTAACCTTAATACTGATAAATTAACTCAAATATTTGGTTTAGGTCTTTGGGCAGTTGGACTTCTCTCTACCCTGAGTTACCTTCCAATAGCATAGGCTGTGTTGGTGCCTTATCTACAAACCCATGGTAGTCATTGTCCCTGAGCAGGCATTATTTATTATGAAAACAAAAGTAGCCACTCTTGGAATGAAGGCTAATCTTGCTGCAAGAACATGTTTGGTCTATATGTGAGCCATGAACTTTCTCTGGTGGCCACCCTGACAGATAGAAGTAGAGTGATAAATACACCAGATTCCTCATCTTTCAGGTAATATAACTCTGAGGCGTGATTATACAATCTTCAAGTGGTTCTTGGTGTAATTAAGCCCCAGTTGTCCACATACATAACATATGCAGATGAACCCTGTATTGGCTTCCCTCTCATCGACTCACTTTCTAACTCTATCAGTGTTTTCTGCTATTAACTCTCAAACTATTTGAAATAAAATCTTTGACTCTGGGTCTGCTTATGGGAAACCTAATCTAATGTCTATCTCTCCCATGACAGAAAGATCCTATCCCATTACCCTTGCTACATAGAGAGCATGATGGAAGATTCTGCCCCTTGAAGTTTATAGTTTTTATAGTTTATTTCTACCCATACAACTTCAAATTTCTTGAGTTACTTAATGCTCAAAAAATAATATTAAAATCAAGATTCAGAGCTCTTTTTTTTTCCCAAGTAAAATAACCAGATTAGGTCATTGTTCACAGGGAGCTTCCATTCAAGTTAAGTAATATAGATAAACAGGGGAACAAATAAATACAAGAGCTGAATGTTGATAGCGACTACAAAGAATGAAGCAGGCTGAGAAAAGAAGGTCTAAGGAGTGTGGAGTGACTATTTTGTAATGTAGTTCAGGGAAGGCCTATATGATTTCCCTGAGCAGGTGACATTTAACCAGCCATCTGAAATAATTTGGGGAGTATTCCAGGCAGAGGAAACAGCAAATACAAACCTGCTGAGGCAGGAGCATGTGTGGAGTTGTCCAGAAATAGCAAGAAATCAGTGTGAATGGGGTGAATGGGTAGGAGACTGGTAAGACATGATATAGTTCAAAGAAGTGGAACTAACCATTTCAAAACATTTCTGCCAAAAAAAAGAATATGGTACTATTAATATCAGTGCATTATTTTTTACATAATGGCAGTCATAAGGTTAAGGTAAAAAAATGACAATATTCTCCCCACTTTTAGTCTAATATGGCTATTTATTTTTTGAAATTGTCATATGACCATGCTTTCTCTTACTGAAAAACTCAGTAATGACTGAAACATTAATTTATTATGATGCTGTTATTAATTATGAATCAAATGTGCTAAAAATCATATATACTTCATTAAATAAATTTTATTAAAAATAATTATCATATTTTTCTGCATTTTGGGTGCTTGGACCTGTTTCAAAACTAAAGGAATAAACAATATTGACAAAATTTTATGTCCTACTACCTGACATGGCCATGAGCATTGAGTTAGTACATGGAGCAGATCTAAGAGGGATGAAATAACTTTTTGTAGAGACTATGTCATTAAGAAGAAACCTAGAGAAAGTTTTGTCTTCTCAACAACCTCTTGAATGTACTTTTTTTTTAAGATTTATTTTTGGATTTGGGGGAGGAGAACAGTGTTGGGGAATTTGGGGAGGGGAAACAACCAAGTTGTTGTCCTTCAGTCTTAGTTGTGGAGGGCGCAGCAAGCTCAGCTCCAAGTCCAGTCACACTGCTTAGCTCAAGGTGCCCAGTTCAGTCTTTAGTTGGGGGTGGGCATAGCCCACCATTCAAACTGGCAGCCTTGTTGCTCTCACCAGCTGAGCCCTCCTGCCACCTGTTGGCAGCTCAGTGGCAGCTCAGCTCATGGCACAGCATCACTGGCCCATGTGGGAATTGAACCGGTGACCATGTTGCTCAGAGCTCGCACTCTTGGGCAAGATCTTAACCAACTGAGCCACTCAGCCGGCTCTGAATGCACTCTTGACTTCTCTGTTCCTCAGGCTGTAGACCATAGGGTTCAACATGGGGATGAGCATAGTATAGAACACAGATGCAATCTTGTCTGTGTCCATGGAGTGACTGGAGCTGGGCTGTAAGTACATGATGATGACAGTCCCATAAAATATGGAAACTGCAACAAGATGAGAAGCACAGGTAGATAAAGCCTTCTGATATCCCTCACCTGTGTGCATCTTCAAAACAGTAATAAATATGAAATAGTAGGAAATCAATATAACAAGAAGTGCAAAAAATACATTAAAGCTTGAGAGGAGAACAAGAATTAGCTCATTAATGTCTTTATTTGAGAGAGCAAGAGTCATGAGTGCTGGAATATCACAGAAAAAGTGATGGATCGCATTGGACATACAAAAAGAGAGACAGAATGTGTCTTCAATGTTAATAGAAGCATTCAGAAAGCCAAGGACATAAGAGCCTATGACCAGACATGCACACACCCCTGCTGTCATGGTGGTGGTGTGGTGCAGGGGTTTGCACACTGCTGCAAAGCAGTCATAAGCCATTGAGGACAAGAGGTAACTTTCCACAGTGGCAAAGGCGACAAAAAAGAACATCTGAGCAGAACCCCGAATGTAGGAAATGATCTTGTCTCCTATTAGAAACCCAGCCATGACCTTGGGAGTGATTGTTGAGGAGGAACCAAAGTCCACCAGAGACAGGTTACTGAGGAAAAAGTACATGGGAGTGTGGAGACGAGAGTCCAGCAGGATCAACACGATCAAACCCAGGTTCCCAATCAGAGTGATGAGGTAGATGAGGGTGAACATTATAAAGAGAGGAACCTGCAGTCCTGGGACACTGGTTAGTCCTAACAGGATGAATTCTTTCACCTGTGTAGTCTCCTTGGATGTGATGTGAGAATCATGAGGTATTCTGTAGCAAAACAAAGTAAAGGAACACATTAGTTAACAAAAACCAGCTGTGTAGAAATTGAAACGTGCAAGTGTTATTTTATTAGAGCAATAACTTGTTCTTCAATATTCTCCATTTCTAAAGCATAGCCGTGAGAACACAATTTAGTGATAACTTATTTATACAGTGATAGACTTTTGAAGAGAAAAGATATTTTCAGATTATCTTCCTCACTTCTTGATTTTTTACAAGAATAAACTGAGTTGCAGGAAGGGCTGATGAGTTGTCCCAGTTTACAAGCCTGGAATGAATCCATCTTCTAAATTAGATTTTTTTATTCTTCTAACAGCTTACACTTACACTATAGTGCTCACATGCCAGGTACTTTATATGTATATATTCATTTAATCCTCTCATCAATTTATTAAATTGATTAGTTATTTTCCATATATATATTGATATAAATAATTAATTGATAGAAATAATTTGTATATGGTAACTTAGCAACAGAGAGATTTATTGAGTAATTTATTCAATGTTACATAGGTATTAATGGACAAAGCCAAGGCTTAGACCCAATCAGAGAGGTTGCCAACCTAAATGCTGTTAATAAATTTAAATTAATTTTAATTTCATTCAATTTACATTCTGTCGTCTCTATTGTACTGAACTTAATTCATAGAGTAGCATAGTTAGGTAATTTGCAAATAAATGTATAGTAGATGCCGTGGTCTAAATGCAGCATTAGAGGCATGTACAGTCAACAAAGCCAATTCTGAAGAGGAGTTGTAGCACTGTGTGTAAAAGCTTTGGCTCTGAGAAAACATGTGTATGTATTCACATATCAGCCCTACCATTTACTACCTAGGAAACATTGGTCCTAACTTCTGTTAAACCAAAAACAAACAAAAAACAAAAACCTTCCACAGCTGAAAGTCTTTTTGTAAGTAAGGTTTTACTAAGCCAAAATGCTAGTGAAAATCAAGACTCATCTTGAGGCTTGGAGTCTAAACCACCAGTAGACTGGCTAGGTAGAAAAGACCACATGTCTATCATCCCAGAGTTTTGTCAGCAGTTTTTATACATCAAGTAGTGGGGAGAGGGAAGAAATAATAGTCTGAAAGAATTTATATGAGCTACAGGTGAAGGGGTGGGAGAAGGTGAAGCGGGGCCAGTTCTGGGATAGGCACAGGGTTCAAATAAAGAAATATCTGCTCTTTTTCTTGTTTTTTTTTTTAGATAATAAATGTTTATTGAAGTCTTTAAGTTGCTATGTTTTGGAGTGATATGTTACACAGCAATAGATAACTAATACATTGCCCTGTTATGGGTTGACTTGTGTCTCCCAAAAATTGATGTGGAAGTCCTAACCCCCAGTATCTCAGGATGTGACATTATTTGGAACTAGATTGTTGCAGGTGTAATTAATGAAGAAGAGGTCCTACTGGAGTAGAGAAAGCCCCATATCCAATATGACTATTGGCAAGAAATGTCTGCTCTTGTAGATTGACTGTGAGCAGCAGTCTAGAGAACCTGCATGTAAACAACAAGCAGAGGCTCCTGGAATTAGATGGTGCCTGACTAAAATAATCTGCGGAAATAGCCACCTGGAAATTAACCCGAAATTCCAACAGGCAGTGGGAGGAATTTGCGCAGCTGTTTGTTAACTGGCCAGCAGCCGTTAACAGACTAACAGTCTGTCTTTCACTCTCCAGCCACTAGAATTTAATTTAGAAGATCTCAGAATTTTCTCCTTGTCACTTAACTTCACTCATTTTATCTATCAGCAAAATGAAGATGGTGTTGGGATCTACCTCCAGGGGTTATTGTAAGAGTTAAAAGAAATGATGCATGAAAACTGCACAATGTGTGTGTTAAGTGGTAAGTACAATCCTGATGAGTACTTGCTATAATGTTATTATTAGTATAGACCATGGTCCCTCTGTTGGTTTAGGGAAGTCAGGTGACAGATGCAGGTGGGTGGGTTTTAAAGTCTAGTAGCCCTAATCTTCAAATTGCCTTTTCCTACATAATTCCCACTCAGATGTTTTGTTCTCATCTGTGTTTGTCATTCTGTTCTCATGGCTGTGTCAATCATTTTGCAGGATAACATAGGGATCTTCACATCCTCTTTTTCTCAGTATCTTTCTTGAGATCCACATTTTAGCTTGTGTTGAAGTACTCCCCTTACACTCATTCTTACTGTCATTCCTATTAACACTTAGCTGGATCACAGATATTGAGGTATTAAGAGGTGAAAAATTGTGGTTTGGGAATTGATGCTAATCTGTAGATCTATTCAAGAGAAAGCAGAAATCTTGTACTTTTATTTGCAGCCTTTTGAAAGATATTTGTTCTTTGGTAACCACTATTCTCTACTATCTTCTTCCTGGTCCCTAAACACATTATTTTACTTGTCTGAACCTTAAATTATTTATATTTGTCAACCTCACCCACTAATAATATACTAAGATATCACACATATATCAATTGATATAAATATATCTCCTGAGGTTAGTAACAGCTTAAACTTATTGATCATGTATAGTTTGTCTCATAGATGAAGAGGTATATATATATATAGAGAGAGATAGATAGATAGATAGATAGATAGATAGATACTACATGACACTGATAATGATAGATGATAGATAGATAGATAGATAGATAGATAGATAGATAGAAATAACAGAGGAGGAAGGGATTAGATTGTGTATGTACACACACATGTACATGTAATCTAATCTAGTTAAGACAATGGAGGATTTGAGAGGTTATGTACCTTTTAAAAATTCCCCACCTTTTTCATGCTATTTAAGATACAAAGCCATGTCTAACTGATCCTAATACCTGTGCCTTTAATCACTGCATTGTCAGATTTTCTAGATGCTCAAGTAATAAAAGGGTGAGATTGTGGGGAAATGATAATGAAAATAGAGTAAGATTCTTGGTAACTGCATGATGATCCTCTTGGAACCGAAAGAAGTGTCATTTCACCCAGTTTGGTTACCTATCCTTTCAATGACAGGTCAACACATAGTAAACAGGAGGAATTTATCAATTACTCAATCAGAGTATCATCTATCAGAGGCTTTTGCTATTTAAGGAAAGCAGCATGGAATTTTGTAAGTATCACTCTACTCCCTGCTTATTAAAGTGTTTTGCATTTGAATCCTATATTTATGCCATATATTTAAGAAAAAGTGTTCAAACAACCAGATATGAGCTCAAAAACTCACAGAAGGTGTAGCTTCCCTACTGCTTCTGCATCAATTACATTTTTTACTCTAAGTATATATTGAATATAGAAGCTTACCTTGCTCTTAAAAAAAAGGGAAAGACAATCCTGAATTGTGAGTCTGAAATCAGAAACACAGCCCTAGCAGACTGTATAAATAATATAGGAGAAATTCTCTCTTCTGAACTAATCAAAAGGTTCCAATGTCCTTGAAGCATAAAAAGATGGAAAAAAAGATCATTGACATGGAGCTAGGAAGTCTGGGTTTAAGTATTGCATCTACTATGGATTTTTCTGTGTACTCAGAAAATTATTTATCTTCTGTTGACCTCAGTTTTCTTATTTGTGATATAGCAATAAAAAAGTAATCTCTTCTACATATTTTACAGAACCATTTCTGTAACTAGCAGGTGAGGGTGGATTTATAAAAGAACTCAGTAAGGGTTTAACTTTTTGACATGAATCAATTTAATTTTTATCTTAGGGTGATTTCCTTGACTGTGGTTGTAGATTCATGGCAAGTACTCAGTTTGGGGAGAAAATGGTGTATACTAATGGTATATACTAAAAGAATACTAAAAGAATTAACATTCACTTCAATAAATGATGACCAAATGGGCTCTGTAATGTCATACAGAATCATATAAAATTTCAGAGTCTAATGAATGAGAACAAGGAGAAAATTGTACAGGCATGGAACTCTCAGGGGAACAGGGCCCCAGTTAGAGCAATCCCTTCTCCTCATCCCACCTGCACAGGAAGGCAACAATTCAACTGTGCACAAGGACATAATTTGTTAGGTTGAGTAGCACACACATACATTTTCAGTCTTGCTGTCTTCTCTTTTTCCCCCCATTAAAAAAATTAAAGTGCCTTTTACATACATCAAGAGTGGTTTTCTTTAATTTATATTTATTGTAATTTTTTATATTTGAAATATATTTCTAAAAACTCATTTTTGTTTTTTATCTGCCACATTTTAAAAATTAGTTTATTGAGGTGATAATTGTTAGCAAAGTTACATAGATTTCAGGTGTACAATTCTGTAATACATCGTCTATATATCACATTGTGTGTTCACCACCCAAAGTCAGTTCTCTTTCTATCACCATATTATGCTTTCCTCCTTTACATTCTTTTAGGTGTTATTACCAAATATAAGATTACTAGACTTTTTAAGAAATTGATAAATAATAGCCATTATTTTCTTCCTGAGTTTACAAAGAAGAGACAAATATGACATGTGTATCAGAGAAATGGAGATTAAATACTGCCTTAATTTTGAAGGATCAATTTGAAACTTTGGTTCAGATCTGTACGCAGATGTGTTTCTTCTCTCCTCCAAATACCTCCAAAAAAAGCACAATGTTGATGGCGCTCTACCAATTCCCTTGGTAGTCATTGTCCCTGTAGAGACCAATGCTTCTAATGAAAAATAGGAAAAGATTCTGCAATTGTTAGACCAAAGATTTATTTTACTACAAATAATATGCTTAGTCGTTGTGTGGGCTATTTAATTAGTCTGGAAGCAGCCATCACTAAATGTCATAAGAATAATAATGAAAAATACCCAGATTCCTCATCTTTCTGGTGGTACAACTCCGAGTCATATTTTATTTTTAAAATTTTTTTTTATTTTTTAATTGAAGTTTATTGGGGTGACAATGGATAGTAAACTTACATAAGTTTCAAGTGTACAATTCTGTAATACATCATCTATGTAGCACATTGTGCGTTCACCAACCGGAGCCAGAAAGAAGCCCACATAAATATGGACAGATAATTTTTGGCAAAGAAGCCAAAAACACAGTGGAGAAAAGAGAGCCTCTTCAATAAATGGTGCTGGGAGAATTGGAAAGCCACGTGCAAAAGAATGAAACTAGACTGCTATCTGTCACCGTGTACCAAAATTAACTCAAAATGGATCAAAGACCTAAACATAAGACCTGAAACAATAAACTGCATAGAAGAAAACATAGATACTAAACTTATAGACCTTGGGTTCAAAAAGGATTTTATAAGTTTGACCTCAAAGGCAAGGGAAGTGAAAGCTAAAATAAATGAATGGAACTATATCAAACTAAAAACCTTCTGCACAGAAAAAGAAACCATCGACAAAATAAAGAGGCAACCAACCAAATGGGAGCAGATTTTTGCAAACAACGCCTCCAATAAGGAGCTAATATCCAAAATATAAGGAGCTCATACAACTCAACAACAAAAAAACAAACAATCCAATTAAAAAATGAGCAGAGGACCTGAACAGACATTTCTCCATAGAGGACATGCTGATGGCCAATAGACATATGAAAAGATGCTCAACATCATTAATCATCAGAGAAATGAGAATAAAAGCCACAATGAGATATCACCTCATACCAGTTAGAATGGCTGTCATCAACAAGACAAATAATAACAAGTGCTAGAGAGGCTGTGGAGAAAGAGGAACCATCTTACACTGTTGGTGGGAATGCAGATTGGTGCAGCTGCTATGGAAGGCAGTGTGGAGGTTCCTCAAAAAATTAAGAATAGAATTGCCATATGACTCAGCAATCCCTCTACTGGGTACCCAAAAAGTCTGAAAGGATTTATCTGTAAAGATTTATGTGTTTCAGTGTTCATTGCAGCTTTATTTACAGTTGCCAAAACATGGAAACAATCAAAGTGTCCCTTGAGAGATGATTGGGTAAAGAAGATGTGGTATATATACACAATGGAATACTACTCTGCCATAAGAAAAGATGAAATAGTGCCATTTGCAACAACATGGGTGGATGTTGAGATGATAATGCTAAGCGACATAAGTCAGACAGAAAAAGTCGAGAACCATATGATTTCACTGATATGTGGGGTATAAAACTGAAAGCAAAAAAAGAACAAGACAAACAAACAAAGAAACAAAGACTCACTGACACAGACAATAGTTTAGTGGTCATCAGAGGGTAAGGGGGAGAGGGGTGGTAGATGAGGGTAAATGGGGTCAAATATATGGTGATGGAAAGAGAACTGACTCTGGATGGTGAACACATAATGTGATTTATAGGTGATGTATTACAAAATTGTACACTTGAAACCTATGTAATTTTACTAACCATTGTCACTCCAATAAATTTTAATTAATAAATATTTTAGCAAAGCAGAAAGTTAGCTGTGCTTCTTGAAATGCACTAGATATCTATCTAGAAGCTTTATATTATGAATGATACACTATAATCATCAGTTGTTTAAAGATTCAACATACCAATACAGTTGAACTCAAAAATTAATTATTTTATTTATTAATTTAAGAAATATTTCTTGAGAATCTAATATAAAATAGACCCCCATTTAGGTACTGTGGAACATGTTGTCAGCAAAACAGAAAATCTACTGCTTTCATGGAATCTAAATTTTAGTTGGGAAAGACAGAGATAAACAAGTGAACAAATAAATACACAATAGGTTCATAAGGACTATGAAGAATAACACAGAGTGAATAACAGGGTACATGGGAATTTTATAAAGGTGGCTAGGAAAGAAATCTATAATAGAGTAACATTTAGCACTGACCTTAATGGAGTAAGAGAACATTTCACACAAAGAGGAACAAGTACAAATGTCCTGAGGCAGGAACATGTTTGGAGTTGGCAATTTATAAAAATAAAAAAAGGAAGAAAATCAGTGTGAATGAAGCAGGGCAAAAGAACTGGGAGCAACAAAAGATCATTTAAGTCAACAAAAATAAACACGTAATATCAGCATTAACAATTTCAAAGCATTTCCAGAAGCAACATGTAGAATATTATTGGTTTCTACTCCAATAGGTAGGTTTCCTCATGGGGCACGCATGCACCATGTTCATGCACTTGTGGCCCTATTTTGTTTGTATTTGCACTGAGATGGTAGAAAAATTGCATGTTATAATAAGTGAATAAACCAATATCCTTAATAAGATTTTTGACAAGTGGGCCCCAAGACATCTTAGCATTCTTGTTCAGGTATTACTTTTTGGGACACAATGTTTACTTTTTCAGGATGAGAATCTTTAGAATAGGCAAGGATATCACTTCAGAAACTTAATTTCACTGTGGCCTTAATGAAACTAGGTTACTGCACCTTGTACAATGTTAAAAATCATAATCCCAGGGATAATTTTGCCTCCAAAACAACCTTTACGAGAGCCCTCTTGACCTCCTTGTTCCTCAGGCTGTAGACCATAGGGTTCAACATGGGGATGATCATAGCATAAAACACAGAGGTTATTTTGTCTGTGTCCATGGAATGGCTGGAGCTGGGTTGTAGGTACATGAAGATAGCAGTTCCATAGAAGATGGAGACTGCAGTGAGGTGGGAGGCACAAGTGGATAGAGCCTTCTGATATCCTGCAGATGAGTGCATCTTTAGGATGGTGAGAAATATAAATGTGTAGGATATCAAAATAACCAGAAGAGCCAAAAAGATATTGAAGCCCACTACATAAACAAGAACCAGCTCACTAACATGTCTACCAGAGCAAGACAGAACCATGACTGCTGGAATATCACAGAAAAAGTGATGCACCAGATTGGACTCACAGAAAGAGAGAGTGAAAGTGTCCCCAGTGTGGATGGAGGCATTCAGGAAACCACAGACATAGCAGCCTATGGCTAGTCGTGCACACATACTTGTCGTCATGGTGGTGGTGTAGTGCAGGGGTTTGCACACTGCTGTGTAGCGATCATAGGCCATTGAGGCCAAGAGGAAACTTTCCACAGTGGCAAAATCTGCAACAAAGAACATCTGAGCAGCGCACGCATTGTAGGAGATGACCTTGTCTCCCATAAGGAAGCCAGCCATGACCTTGGGAGTGACAGCTGAGGAGTAACCAAAGTCCACCAGAGACAGGTTACTGAGGAAAAAGTACATGGGAGTGTGGAGACGAGAGTCCAGCAGGATCAACACGATCATCCCCAGGTTCCCAACCAGAGTGATGAGGTAAATGAGGGTAAATATTACAAAGAGGGGGACCTGCAGGTCTGGGTCATTGGTTAGTCCGAGGAGGATGAACTCTGTCACTTCTGTACTATTCTTCATCAATGCTGAGCATCACAAAATGCTCCCTGGCTATGAGGAGAAACACAGTGATAAACAAAGAAACTTGAAAAGTGTACATTCAGTATGTATTTTATTATAGCAATAACTTGTGTTTTGAAATTCTTCAGATAAAAATGGGCTTGACAACAAAACTGAGTGCATTAATTATGTGCAGATTTACGTAGTGTTGAATCTGAAGGATCTTCATGGACCATCTTCTCAAATTTAAAATGTATACGTTTGTAAATTGAGATATGGAAAATTAAATAACTTGATGAGTGACTTGTTCAGAGTGAATATATGTGCCAATTCCCTTTTCCCAAGCCTAGTAAAAGCATATACTTGCATGTTGCTCACCTACTAGAAACAGCTCCAGACACTTTAAATGTATATTCATTATATCCTCTTAAGAACATTGAGTTTGTTTTGTTAGTACATTTATTTAAATTATTGTGCACAAGAGGTTGAGTAATCTTTTATATTCAAACATGTGTGACTAGACAAGCCATGCTTTGGATCCAAGCCAACCTTTCAACCCACACTGAGTGGTTCCTAAGTCCAATGGTCTTAATTGTATTTAAATCCAATTGAATTTAACTCAATTTACAATTACTCTTTGTCTCCATTGGCCCAAACTCAGTGCTTGGGGTTTTACAGTGAACTAACTGACACACACACACACACACACACACACACACACACACACACATACATACATACAGTAGATGTGGTAGGGTAATTGGAGCAGTAAGAACACATACAACCAACACAGACAAGTCTGGACACCCTTGTCTTGTTCCTGATTTTAAGGGGAATGCTTTTAACTTTACTCCAATGAGTATGATGTTAGCTGTGGGTTTGTCCTAAATGGCCTTTATTATGTTGAAATATGTTTCCTCTATTCCCACTTTGCTGGGAGTTGTATTTATTTATTTATTGTTTTATCATAAATGGGTGCTGGATTTGAGAGGCAATTCTAAAGAGAAGGCAAAGCATTGGGTATAGAGTGTGGGTTCTGGGGTGAGGTGCATATCAGCCCTAATGTTTACTACCTAGGAATCATTCATCCTAACCTAACTCACCTGAACCTCATGTACTCATCTGCATAATTAAGATAATAATGAGATCTGTTTTATTTATAGTATTATTGTGAGAATTAAATAAAATAACACATTAAAATACCAATAAAATGCTGGATGTTTGGCACAATTGGATGAATGTTAGCTATAATATTTCTATTAGGATGGGATGATTGTCTCTATGTTGGTCTGGAAAAATGGATGGTAACCTGCAGCTTTCAGATGTGCATGAGTTTTGAAGTCTTGCCATCTTCCATTGAATTTGCCTTTTCTCACACATTAGATGACTGAGATTTTTTTTTGTCTCTAGTGTTATCTCAGTGTGTCTTTCCTTATACTATTGGATGCTCCTGCAATTCCATGTGAGCCATTCTTTTGTTTTCTCTCTTTCTTAAAGCCAATCCATGTTTTTACTTAAAATAGCCCCCTCTCCTTAAATTCACTCTTTCTCACATTATGTCATATCATAGCAGAATCAGGGAGATCAGTGTTGAAAGTTCCATGTTTATGAGCTGTCTTGAGCCTGTGGATCTATTTTGGAGGCAAGTACTATGTTCTAAAACATTTTCTTTGACTCTGTTCTTGTGCAGGAACAGTATTTTAAATCTTTTATTTCAATTTGAAAGACATACATCTCCTGCTAACTACTAATATTTACCTCCTAAAACTTTTGCAACTTCACTTAACAAGCCTATCTCCATGATAACATTATGTTTGCCAACCTTAACACACACAACCACTTTTACCATGCAGTACAGTCTATAACCAATAAGGACTTTTGTGTGTGTGTGTGTGTGTGTGTGTGTGTAAGGTAGGTAGTATTATTATTCCTACTTTACCATTAAGGAAATTGAGAATTTGAGAAGTTATGTGATTCTCTAAAATTACATAGCTAGTACAAGAGAGAGTCAAGATTCAAGAGTTAAATCCACTTTTCATCTCATCAAAACTATGTTTGTAGCCATTCACTGCAACATGCATAGATGAGCTAATAATTAGAAGCATGATACTATGGGGAAAGGTTTACAATGCAGTTTGGATCTTGTTAATTCATATTAGACATTTTTGTAGTGTAAGGATCATCTCTATCCTTTGCTCTTTTTTTGTTTAATTATTTTTGTGTTTTTTTGTTTGTTTGCTTTTTACCTCCAATGAGAGGGCCCATATTGGGTGAGCAAGATAAAATTATCACTTGATCAATCAGAGAATCATTATGCCATTTTCAAAAGAAATTTAAACAATGTTTTATGAGTTTCAGGTTTACAGAGCATCGTAGCTATATTTTTTATTCCTATCTGTGGAAAAGCAGATGTTGGAAGTTTTGACATTTATACCCCAATCTTACCTCAGTGTTGTAGAAGAACATTGAAATTATCTGAGCTATTTCTATTCTGAAATAACTCAAAATAGGTACAGCTGCCCCACTGATTTTGCATGAATTATAGCCATCACTAAAAATGTTTATGCAATATAGATGCTTACCTGTGTGCTGGGAGAGCAGGAACAGTCAATTAGGAACAGTGAGTCTGAACTCAGAACATCAGCTGTAGAATATGCACAAATACTATTAGAGGAGCCCTGTCTCAGGCAGTGGTCATAAGGTTCCAAGGTGGCTGAGGCAGGGAGAAATGGAGGAGAGAACGTTAACATGGTTCTGTGTCTGAGCCAACCGGGCATTCTCTCTGTGCCCTTAGAGGCGTCACTTACCTCCTCCTCATAAACATAATCATATTACCTCTGTCACACAATTCACAGGACCGTGTCTGTAAATAAACAGTAAGAGAAAATCTGTAAAACATCTCCATGAGAGATTCTCATTTTAACATCAATTCACGTAATTTTTATGTTGGGGTGTTTCCCCTGACCATGGTTGCAGGCTCATACCAAACCCTGGGATAAGGTCGCTGTGTACTAACAAGTACTACATTCAGATGAACAGATGATCAGCCAATGGTTTCAGCGTGCAGACTGGTCCCTCTACAATGATGTAACGTTGAGTCTTAGTGGAATTTCAGAGGCTAAAGCATGGGCATGTGGGGAGAATTATAGAAACATGGAGCTCTCTGGGAATTTTCCCTGTGAGAGCATCCACAGGTCCTCACCCCACTTTCCCAAGAAAGAAGCAATTACACTGCCTGTGGGGACATGCTGATTATTTTCATTGTACACATGTTTTTGTATTACTTGTTTTTTTCTTATTTTTGCCCTTTTATAATTAATGTATAATTTTCATACAGTAGTATTAACAATTTTAGTGTATAGTTCTAAGAATTTTTTTGAATTTTTGGTCAAGTAATCACTATCACCTAAGCAAATTTCTATGAGCTTGTTTTGGTAAACACCTTCTCCCACCCACTTCCCCTGGCAAGCAATAAATTGTTTTGTCCAAATAATTTTGCCTTTGTAAGAATGTCCTTAATTTTAATCCTAGAATATATGCAAGTTGAGTCTGTAATCTTTCACTTGGCACTTTAGGTCCACCCACATTGTTACCTGTGTCATACTGGAATATTTTTTACTGTAGAGCAGTATTCTATTAAGTTACAGATTGTCTATTCTAGTCTGTAGTTGAGGGATGTTTGTGTTGGGTCCAGTGTTTGGAAATTACAAACAAAGCTCATATAAACATTTGCCTAAACATTTTTGTGTAAACATAGGTTTTCATGTCATTTTGTTAAATATCTAGGAGTTGGATTGCTTGGTCATATGGCAAGTATGTGTTTATTTGAATGAGAAACTGCCAAACTGTTTTCTGAAGTAGCTCTACCATTTTGATTTCCCACCAGCAATCCACTCAAATTGATTTACATATTTATCATTATTACATATTTTAAAGTTTTTAAATGTAATTTAGCTTTCATTTCATTTCATTTTTGCTTTTTCTCAAAGACACCTCAAGAAGTCTCCTTAGCAAATCTTTTCTTAAAACACCCACCTAATTAACCATCACAGTTCTGCATTAGGAAAGTTTTTCTCCAACAAAGGATGTAGATTTATTCCTTCCTTTAGACAGTTATCTCGAGCCCACATTTCTATGCTCACTTAACACATTACACTTTTATTAAAGCAGGTAAGAGTCATGGTTACCCGTGTGTTTTGGGCACACATTTGTACAATTCAAATTTGCTTCACATCATATTTGGGTAAGCAACTTTGCCTCTTCACACTTCAACTCTCTTCTATAGGGGGAAGAAAATAATTATATTGTCATCCTCATAGGATTTTCAAAATTATCACATGACATATATATCAAGTGTAGCACTAGTTGCATCACATATCAGGTGTTTCATAAGGTTAAGTATTAATATTTATTATTTATAGAAATTGATATTGCAGAGGTCATAAAAATAATGGAACTTAAACAATTGATCTGCTTACCCATGTGTGCTTGCCCCTGTTTCAGCTAGGGAGAGACCTCTAATAGTTCTAGGCAATGCACTGTGGGGAGAGTTGATATTTTGGTTGAAGCACACACACTACCCGTCAGTCATCTTTTCTCCTGCCATGATAATCATTAGGCTTATTGTTCGAGCAGGAACAGTTCTTCTTTTTCCGGAACACCTATAATGCACATATTGCACTATGGTTTCTCTTAAGTATTTAGGCTTTCCTTTTTTTTCCCCTCCCCTGCCTGGTAAAATAACCTGTTTTGAAGTTCATAGATTCTTTCTTCTTTTTTGATCAAGTCAGATTATAAAGGTCTTTACTGAATATTTTAGTTCAGTCATTGTATTCTTCAACTCCAGAATTTCTGTTTGTTTCTCATAGTTTCTGTTTCTGTGGTACTTCTCATTTTGTTTATATATCATGTCCTCATTTTGTTGAGTTGTCTATATGTGTTCTCTTGTAACTCACTGAGCTTCCTTAAGATAATTATTTTGATTTCCTTTTTTGGCAATTCACAGATCTCCATTTCTTTATGTTCAATTACTAATTCATTTTATTCTTTTGGTTGTATCATATTTCTTTAATTCTTTATGTTCCTTGTCGTTTCTGCCATGTGTGCATTTGAAGAAACACAGTAACTTCTCTCAAATTTCATGTACTGAATTAATAGGAAAAGTCACCAACCAGCTTAGCTACAGATTCTGGGAGTTTCTAAGCCCTTTTTTATGGAGTGTACACTCCACCCAGCTCTTTCTCTCCTGGAGGAGAAGTCTTATGTTTACACACTTGATTCAAATCTCACAGAACTGTGCTGGCTGCAGCAAAGCATTCATTCTTTCTCTCTAGCCCAGTGCAGTAGTAGGCCAGGCCATTGGATGCACACTGCACTCTTCTCCATTCCTCCTGGGTGAAGATCAAGGGTGTGCATCTTCTTCCAATATCCCAGAGCCATGTCAGTTGTATTAAACCACCTGCGTCTTTTCCTTAGGCAATGCACTGGGAGGCTGGGGATGTTGGATATACACTCCTCTGCTCTCCCTTCTTCCCATGGGTGAAGTTTCAGGATTGTGTGACTTTTCCTAATCTTACAGAACCACACTGGCTGCTGCAAACTGCCTGTCCCATTTCCCTAGGGCAGTGTAGTGACAGTCCAAGGACTTTAGATGAATGATCCTGACAAGAAAAACCACTCTGAGATGTTCTAAATTAAAACTGCAGTGGCCAGAGAGTGAAAGAGACAGAACAGTTAGCCTTTACATAGCTGTGGTCCAGCTCTGACAAAACCCTGCTCACGTTCCTGTATGTCTGAAGGAATTTAGGATTCATTTCCAGGTGGCTATTTCTGTGATTATCCAAAAGCGAGAATAGCCAGGTGCCATGGAACCCGGGAAACCTCCACTTGTTGTTTATACATGAACTTTATGGACTCTGCACCTTCCCTAGCCCAGCCTTGCTTCACCTTCTCCCATTCCCTTTGTCTATAGCTAATGTAAATCCTTTCCGAATGGCTTACATCTCTCTCTTCCCTGTTTCATGTATACAAATGCTTGTAAAACTCCTGGATGATGACCATGTTGTCTTTTCTATCTAGCCATGCTGCTGGTGGTTTAGACTTCATGCCCCAAGACTGGTCTTCTTTTTTTGCTATTAATGATCTAATTAACCCAAGCTGTGGAAGTTACAATTTTTTGTCTAACACTCCCTTCTCTCTTTTCCCTTGAGGGAGAAGTCACAAGCCAAGGCTTTCTCTCTCAGATCTGAGCTGTCCCTTTTTGAAGAAGGCTCTGACATGAGTAAAATGAAATTATTTTTTTTATCTGTTTCAATATGGTTATTTCACTTTTGTGCTCATCTTAGGTAATGCAGCTTCTTAACTGTATTTTAGACCTCTCATAAAGGAATTTTGGTCCATGTATTGTTGCTAAGTTGGTGTATCTATGGGGAAGTGAGGGCTGGGACTTCCTATTCTCAGTATTGCTGAGGTCACTCTAGCAAATCACTTTAATAGAATGAAGGAAAATCTTCTATGGGTGGTGAACACACAATGCACTATGTAGATGGTGTATTATAGAAATGTACACTTGAAATGTATATAATTTCATGAACCAATGTCACCCCAATAAATTTAATTTTAAAAGACACATATGTTCATCTCATTAATTCATAAAAAGCATTGAAAAATTTTACATGCTCTTCCAGTTTTTGGTTCTGCATATAAGGAGTTTTTAAGTCACTGCTCCACATCAGCCAGTGAAAAGCTGAACAGACTAATACAAATCAACAAGTTTTCTGGGATTCATAAGAGAGATGAGGCTACAGGGCAAAACACTGTCCCCAAGATTGGAGAAACAGACAGGTGAATACAGGGAGTCACGGCTTACATGAGGTGATATGAGCAGAAAATGCCAAGGGATCCATTGCCAGGGCAGGAGAACCTAAATTATATTGTTGGAGGCTCTGAGTGGAAAACTCTGAGAATTAATGGCTCTGGGAGAACTAGTGATAGGAGGGTCTTCACAATTTTGTGAGTTTTACTTCCAGGAGCTCAATCAGGTTCTCACAGTAAATACTACAGAAAAATTCCCTTGGGCTTCTTCTGGAGTATGTGCAGTGGGGGAAAGAATCATTTTGAAATATGTCATAGTATTCAGATCATCTTAATGAGGTCTGCCCTCAGGAGAAACTAGTTAACCAGAGTATAACCTGCTGATGTGTTATCAGAGCCTTACTGACCTGGTAGAAAAAAAGAGCATCTAACCGCAGTCAGCTCTATCCTACCAAGTGGCGGAGGGAAATACCCAACTCCAGCCTATTCTAACAATTCTCTCCCACCTAAAGGAGGAGGAAAACATGGAGAAACACTTGTGAGTTTCACAGCACAGAGGCATGGGCTCACTGAAAGATAGACCTAACCATAGGACCACGCATTGCTTTTCCTCCTCCACACCTCATAGAACATAGCTTAAGGACTATTTATAGCATCTCCTTCCCTTTTACCTGGTTCATCATGTCTGGCTATCAAGAAAAAATTACAGGGTATACCAAAAAGCAAGAAACTCAATTTGAAGAGACACAGAAAATATCAGAATTAGTCATGATAAGGATATTGGAATTATAAAACCAGGAATTTAAAATAACCACGATTAATATGCTAAGGGCTCTAATAGATAAAGTACACAGCATGAAAGAACAGATGGGAAATGTAAGCAAAGAGATGGAAATCCTAATAAAAACTGAAAAAGAAATGTTAGACCGCCACTACCTGACTTCAAAACTTACAATATAAAGCTACATAATCAAGACAATGTAGTATTGGTGAAAGAATACACAAATAGATCAGTGGAAAAGAATAGAGAGCCCAGAAATAGTCCTACATAAATATGGCCAAATGATCTTTAACAAAGGAGCAAGGTCAATAAAATAAAGCAAAGATATTCTTTTCAACAAAAGGCAGTGGAACAACTGGACATCCACGTGCAAAAAAAAAATGTATCTAGATGCAAACCTTACACCCTTCATAAAAATTAACTCAGAATAGATCATAGGCCTAAATGTAAAGTGTAAAACTATAAAACTCATAGAAGATAACAGGAAAAACCTGGATGACCTTGGTTATGGTGATGACGTTGTAGATACACCATTAAAGGTATTATTCATGAAAGAAATATTTAATGAGCTGGACTACAATAATATTAAAAACTTCTCTGTGAAAAACAATGTGAAGAGAATGGGAAAACAAGCCACAAACTTGGAGAAAATACTTGCAAATGACACATCTGATAAAGGCCTGTAATCCAAATATACAAAGAACTCTTAAAACTTAATAAAAAACAAGCAACTATTATAAAATGGGCCAAAGACTTTAAGAGACACCTCATCAAGGAAGATATGCAGATGGGAAATATGCATTGTAAGAGATAATTAACATCATATGTCATCAGGGAAATGCAAATTAAAACAACAATGAGATGCCACTACACATCTATTAAAATGTCCAAAAACCAGAGCACTGACAAGAACAAATGCTGGTGAGGATGGCAAGTAACAGGAACTCTCATTCATTGTTGGTCAGGTGCAAAATGGAACAGCTACTATGAAAGATAGTTTGGAGGTTTCTTTTAAAGCTAACCATACTCCCATTCAAGTACTAACCAGACCCAACCCTGCTTAGCTTCCGAGATCAGACAAGATCGGGTGCATTAGGTTAATTAAAAAAAAATGACAAAAACCCCCCCCAAAAAACAAACAACAACAAAATACTAACCATACTCTTACTATATTATCCAGCAATCCTCCTCCTTGGTATTTACCCAAATAAGTCAAAAACGTGTTATGTCCACACAAAAACCTGCACAGGAATGTTTACAGTAACTTTATTCATAATTGCCAGAACTGAAGGCAACTAAGATATTCTTCATTAGATTATTGGGTCAATACGCTGTGGTACGATTAGTCAGCACTAAAAAGAAATGAGCTATGAAGCCATTAAAAGACATGGAGGAACTTTAAATATATATTACTACATAAAATAAACCAATCTGAAAAGGCTTCATACTATATGATTCCAACTATATGACTCTGGTAAAGGAAAATCTATGGAGACAGTAAAAACATCAGTAGTTGCCAGGGGTTTCAGGAGAGAAGGATGACTGGGGCGGTGAAAATACTCTGTATGATATTAAAATGGTGGATTCAATTCATTATATATTTATCCAAACCCATAGGATATACAACACCAAGATAGAACCCAAAAGTAAGCTATGAAATTTGGGTAATTATTTTATATTTTTGAAAATTGTACTGTGAACACGTTGATTTTATAAAAGGACTCAGTCAAAGAAGGAAATGTGCCAAAAGAATACATACTTTCATTTATGTAAGTAAATGCTCCTATTCAGATTCTTAGAAGTTATTCAAAAAAGAAATAATTATGATTAAATATAACTTTCTATTTAATATGTCAATTAACTACTCAAACTGTTTTTATGAAAAACTAACAACACTCCATTTGCCTCTGACAAATTTCCCACTGCAGTGTGTATGAGGCCCCATGGGGCACACACACGTTTCCCTTGTTCATGGGTTTGTTTGAGCCCCTGTTTAACATGTTAATATTATTAGTACCATTTGACAAGCAGGTCCCAAAAGTTCTAATGCTTCCTCTTAGCCATCCTCATTCAAAGATTAAGTTCCTGAATATGTTTTCTTTTTACTAGACAAAGCCTTTTGAAAAGATAAGGATGTCATCTCAGGAATTTAAATCCAGTGTAGGGCTTAATGAGTAATTTATTGCACAGGAAATGTTTGAGAGGAATTAAACAAGGTTATTGTGCATACTAAATGATTAAAATCCCAATCCTATAGAAAAACTTGCCTTCTCAAGTATCTTCTTGAAAGCACTCTTGACCTCCTTGTTCCTCAGGCTGTAGACCATAGGGTTCAACATGGGGATGAGCATAGCATAGAACACAGAGGCCATTTTGTCTGTGTCCATGGAATGGCTGGAACTGGGCTGTAAGTACATAAAGATAACTGTTCCATAGAAGATGAAGACTGTAGTGAGGTGAGAAGCACAGGTGGACAAAGCCTTCTGGTGCCCCTGAGCCGAGTGCATCTTCAAGATGGTTATAAATATGAACAGGTAGGAAATCAATATAATCAGAAGAGCAAAACAGACATTAAAGCTCGACATAAAAACAAGAAGCACCTCACTAATGTGTTTATCTGAGCAAGAGAGAGCCATGACAGCTGGAACATCACAGAAAAAGTGATGGACTACACCGGACTTACAAAAGGAAAGGCTAAATATGTCCCCAACATGGAAGGCAGCATTCAGGAAACCACAGACATAGGAGCCTATGGCCAGATGTGCACACACACCTGCTGTCATGGTGGTGGTGTAGTGCAGGGGTTTGCACACTGCTGCAAAGCGGTCATAAGCCATTGAGGCCAGAAGGAAATTCTCCACAGTGGCAAAAGCTACAAAAAAGAACATCTGAGCAGCACACGCGTTATAGGAGATGACCTTGTCTCCCATAAGGAAGCCAGCCATGACCTTGGGAGTGACAGCTGAGGAGTAACCAAAGTCCACCAGAGACAGGTTACTGAGGAAAAAGTACATGGGAGTGTGGAGACGAGAGTCCAGCAGGATCAACGCGATCATCCCCAGGTTCCCAACCACATTGATGAGGTAAATGAGAGTGAACATGATAAAGAGGGGGACCTGTAGTCCTGGGGCATTGGTTAGTCCAAGGAGGATGAACTGTGTCACCTCTGTCCCGTTCCCCATCAGTGTTATTTGGGAATCATGAGATGTCCTGTAGCAGTGAGAAATAAAGGGAAAAAGTGACAAGCAAAAATGAAATTGTAGTGAAATTGAAATGTATAAATACCAGGTGCATTATTTCATTAATAATTTGTACTTCAAAATTATCTTGGTCTAATGTTACAAGCTTTACGTATAAGTGTGTGTACAATGGGTAATATTATATTTTACCATTAAAATGAAAGATTTGAGAAGTTATATATTATACAATTATAATACTAATATGAACAAAATTCAAGTTTAAAATCCAGTTCCAACTTAATCAAATTCTGTGTGTTTTTAGCCACCTCACTGTCAGCATATTTAAAGATGCCAGTAATAACAAGGGTAAGAGTATGATGAAAACGTTAAACTGCAGTTTGATCTTGCTAATTTGTTTAGTTTCCTTTGTAGTTTAAGGAATATAATCAATAATGTTGTAAATATTTCTTAGGGGGCCAGATGGACTCATGTCCTGTTGGGGAGACCACTTCATAGTCAGTGTAGTGGCCTGACCACCACACTGTATTTCTGAAGCTGATGTTGAATAATATTGTAGGTCAACTATAATTATATATACATATAGTCACGAGACATGGAGTAGAGAGTGGGAATGGAATCAATGGAATTGTAATAGAAAAGCATGATATCGGGGGTGGAAGGGCAGTACATGGGGGAGGGGGGGTTGTTACTTTGTGAGGGGTGAAAAAGGTAACTATTGCATTGTTCTGTACACCTGAAACTAACAATAAAAAAATTATATAAAAAAAGATGTGTTCTCAAGGATTAAAACTTAATAAAATTAATAATTTTTACTGCAAAAAAAAAAGAATGGTCACTTCACACTTATGCTTTTTTTTTAAACCTGTAGTAGGAGACCAGCTGATAGTGAACAAGATGAAATTACCATCTACTCAATCAGAGCATCATCTATCTTATTTTTTTATTCAACTTCTTTAGGAAAGCAGCAGGACATTTCATAAGTATCACTAAACTTCCTACTAATGGAAGTTTTGACATTTATACTCCAGCCTCAACTCACGATTTTAGAAAAAAAGAGCTCAAAGTGTCCATTTTTATGCTCAAATAACTCAGTATATGTAGCTTCCTATTGCTTTGGCATAAATTATCCTTTTCACTAATAGTGTATATAGAATATAGTAGCTTACCTGGCTCCTTGAAGAGAAGGGAAAATCAATCTTGAATAGTGAGTGTGAAATCAGAAATTCAGCCATGAAGTAATACATAAATAATGATAGAAAAGCTATACTTTAAGTAGTGATCAAAAGTTTCCACATTCTCCAAGACAGGGGAATATAGAGGAAAAAAAAACTAACAAGGACCCAGAAACCTGGGCTCCAGTCCTGAATCCACCATGAATTCTTACTGTGCCCTTGGAGGAATCTTCACCTTCTCATTTGTAAAATAAACACAATAAAATTACTTCTCCCACATAGTTTATAGGATTGTGTCTGTAAATAGCAAATAGGGGAAGGTCTGTAAAACAACTTGGTAAGGGGTTACCGTTTTAAAGTCCCTCAATAAAATTTTTATCTTGTGGTGATTTTCTTGTCCATGGTTGCAGGCTCATAGCAATTCTTCAGGAGGGAGAAAGCTTATGTGTCATAACAACTATTAACACTCAGATGAATATATGATGATCAAAGGGCCCAGTATGCAGTCTGATCCCTCTAAGATGATGTCATATAGAGGTGCTTTTGGAATTTCAGAGGTCAATGCAAGGGAAACAGGAGTGAATTATAGAGATGGAGCTCGCAGGGGGTGTGCCCCAAGAGAGCATCTACAGCTCTCTTAGGGTTCTTAGGGAGAAAGCTATTAAATTGCCTTTGGGACCTAGCTGCATATATTGAGTATGCATGTATTTTGGTATTACTTCTTAATTCTCTTTTTTCATTTTCTAAATGCATAATTTACAAACAGTAAAATCCGCCCATTTTTGTGTATAGTTCTAAGAATTTGATTAAATATGTATGATTATATAACTATGACCACAATCAAGATATAGAACACGTTCATCACATAAGCAAAACCCCAAGGTTCTTTGTGATCAACTCCTTCTGCTACCTACTGTCCCTGGAAACCACTTAACTGTTTTGTGTATATCACTGCCTTTGCTAGAATGCTCTTAACTGGAATTCTAGCATATGTAATATGTGTCTTGCTTCTTTCACTTACTATAATGCATTTAAGATCCATCATTGTTACCTTTGCCAATAGTGAAATCTTTTTTATTTTTCCATTTTATTGACACTGCAGATTGTTTATCCATTCCTCAGCTAAGGCATATTACGTTGGTTCTAGTATTTGGTGATTTTAATGAATCCTATCTAAACACCTATGTGAAGGTTTTCTATGAACATAAGTTTTTATTTCATTTGGGAAAATAACTGTGAGAAAGATTACTTTGTCAGAGGTAAATACAAAATCTGACAAATAAGTTCATGAACTTGTCACCATGCACTTATATGGGAAGCACTGTACAAACAGCTTGGTAATGTTTCATAACCTTGTTATATCAGTGTCTCACAGCTGTGTTTGTTTTGATATGTGGCGGTGTCTTGCTGAGTGACATTCCTTACTGTTGTTGCATGTCTTTGTGTGCTGTTGGGAGAATGTCTGAGCTTAAATTAGAGCAACAAACTAAATTTCTTGTTAAACTTGGCAAGAGTGGAAGTGAAGTTAGGGACATTTAGTCCAAGTTTATGGGGATAATGCCATGAAAAAAACGGAATTGTACAAATGAATTAAACGTTTTTCTGAGGAGAAAGAATGTGTCACTGATGAAGAGAGGTCAGGGTGGACGGTAACAACCAGAACTGATGAATACATTGCAAAAATGTGTCAAATTGTGCATCAAAATCATTGGCCGACTGTGAGAAGCATAGAAGACCAATTAAAACATCGATAGAGAAAGAGGAAAATTTTAACTGAAAATGTTGGCATGAAAAAGGTGTGTGCAAAAATGGTCCCAAAGGAGCTCACTGATGAACAAAGCAAAGGGGAGTCAAAGTTTGCCAGGACCTTTTGGAGAGGCAAGACGATGTTTTGGGCCATGCTGTCACTGGTGATGAAACATGGCTGTACCAATACGACCCTGAAACAAAGCGTCAAAGTGCACAATGGATGTCAGCCAATTCTACACCACCAAAAAATTTCTGTCAGTCCACATCAAGAGTCAATACGATGTTGCTAACATTTTTTGACATAAGGATTATTTATTATGAATTTGTACCAACTGAATAAACAGTTGATACAAGTTTACTATTTGAAAGTGCTAAAAAGGCTGCATGAAAAAGTTAGATAAAAACGACCGAAACTTTTCACGAACAATTCATGACCCTTGCATCTCAACAATGCACAAGCTCACATGGCACCCTCTGTGAGGGAGTTTTTAGCGAGTTCCAATACAGCTATTTTAAACAAATAACTGTGTTGGAACACCCTCCCTGCTCACCTGATCTGGCCCCCAATGACTTCTTTTTTACCTGAAGATAGAGGAAATATTGAAAGGGAGACATTTTGATGATGTTCAGGATATCAAGGGTAATATGACAACAGCTCTGATGGCCATTCCAGAAAAAAGAGTTCCTAAATTGCTTTAAAGGGTGGACTAAGCACTGGCATCAGTGCATAGCTTCTCAAGGTGAGTACTTTGAAGGTGACCATAGTGATATTCAGCAGTGAGGTATGTAGAACTCTTTTTAGGATGAGTTCTTGTAGTTTTACTAACCATTGCCACCCTGATAAATGTAATGAAAAATAAAAATAAATTGATATAGCATTTTTCACAAACGTATTGGTGCTCAAACATTCCATGCACTTCCCCTACATGTGACTGCCCTATTGCAGCTTACCAGAGACATTTACCAGTTCTAGACATTAGACTTTGGGAAGAATTGATATGTGTCATTTCTGGGTGGCTTAAAGCACAGGTAAAACATTCCAGTGGTCTCTTCTCCTGCTGTAGAGACCAGGAAGGCTGCATGTTCCAGCAGGTGCAGCTATAGCTGATGAAGCTTTCATTAACTGGTGTCTTTCATTGACCACATGGAGAGAGTCCTCTCCTTCCCAAGACAAGCTGTGTGAGAAACATGGAGTGGCATAGCCAGAAACAGATCTGTGAAATGCTGAAAAATGGCCCCAAAGTTATCAGTTCCTAATATCTTTAACCTTTAAGTGATTATAACTATGGACTGAATTGTGTCTCCTGCCCCCAAATTCATATGTTGAAGCCATACCACCCCTTTTCCCCCCAACACCACCAACACCCAATGTGACTGTTTTGGAGATAGAAACTAAATAGAGGTAATTAGGTTATGAGGTTATAAGGATGGGGCCCTAATCCAATAGGGCTGGTGCCTTATAAGAAGAGACACTAGAGCTGTCTCTTTCTACGATGCAAGTTCACAGTGAAGCGGTGGCCATCTCCAAACCAGAAAGAGAGTCTCCACCAGGAATTGTCCAGCACCATAATGGCATTTTCAGCCTCCAGAACTGTGGTAAAAGAAATTTCTGTTGCCAAAATCATATCATTTTATACATAAATATTTCAGTGTCTTTCTTTAAAATATAAGGACTTAATAAGAAAGCCACAATACCATTATTATACATAAATTTTTTACCAATAATTTATTTTTATAATCATTTAGTCAATGTTCAGATTTTTCTGATTGTCTTAATAGTGTTTTTAAATGTTTTTCCAATTGAGATCCATATAAGGTTTACATTTTGCATTTGATTAATGTATAACTAAAATTTCTTTTACTCCAAAGCTTTCCTTTCTATCTCTCATGTTCTCTTTTTCTTCTGTAAACTTGTATGTTTATGAAAGTGTGTTATTTGTCTTTTAGAGTCTAAATTTTGCATCACTAGCAGATAATAGCCAACTTTTGAATTTTGCCAATCTATTAGATGATAAACTATATCTCAATGGGTTTTCATTTATTATGTGTGATATTGAGCATCTTTTCATATGTTTAAGACCACATGCATTTATTTCTTTTTCTGTGATCTTGCTATTCATATTTTCTGTCCATTCTATTATTTTTTTTTTAAGATTTTTATTGCGGAATTGGGGGGATGGGAACAGTGCTGGGGAATTGGGGGAAAGGGAACAGACAAGTTGCTGTCCTTTTGTTCTTCAGTCTAGTTGTGGAGGATGTTGCTTCACTGGCCCAAGTTACCACCATCATTGTGCTCTTCCCGGATGAGGCAGATCAGTTGCCCGCTTCTGGACGGCCGCTCACGGCAGTGGCTGGCCACTCACACTGGCTGCTGGCTACATACGGTAGCCCATGGCAACCCACTGCCACAGGGGCTGCAGCCTACGCCATCGCCGGCAACTACTGGCAGCCCAGCTCCAGGTTGAGCTGTTGTTCATCATCTTAGCTGTGGAGGGCAGTGTCATTGGCCCTCATATGTGGGATCCGAACCGGGGCCCTCTGGCGTCCCAAGCCAGTTCTTAGCCATCGCACCACTCGGCAGGTCCCATTCTATTTTTTTTATCATAGTGTTGATGAAAACTCTTTTATTTACGTTAGATCATATTTTTCATTTTGAAATATTAGAACCAAGACATTGAAAAGAAAGAAAAACACCCATAATGCTTGCACATTGTATCACTTTTAACATTTTGGTTTTTGTTTTTCCAGTGTTTTTATTCTATACTGTTCTCTTATATTATTGTAATCTTATGTACAATTTCATTCACTGATTTTTCAAATGAAAATATTTTAAGTATTTTTTAGTTATTACATACCTTCCAAAAATGTTATTAATGGTCCCCTGTACTTACTGGGTGGATAGATCATAATTTATAACCTTACTACCATTGACCATTTAGGTTGTTACTAAGAATGGTATCAAATTTTATTAAAACTTCAGTATCACTTCAAACTTGAAGACTTATACATTAAAAGCTATGGATGCTATTGTTTTTTGTATATGACGCTAATTAGAAAATTGAAAAATTAGAAATAACAAATAATACAAAAACATGTGTGCACCCACATCATACCCAGCCCAGTCCCTATAGGCAATTTAATTGCTTCTTTCTCAAATGGGAGATGAGAGCTGTTTTTCACAATTGAAAAATAATGTTTGCCTACCTGTACAAGTAACTCTCAAAGCATAGATTGAATCATATTATTTAATCTAATTCACTCACATAAACAAAGTGTATTGAACCCCACTGTATACCAGGTAATATATTTGTTGCTATTTTTAAAGAGTTAATAGCATGAGTCAATTATTATGTGGGTAGAGACAGCAAGATTTACAAATCATCATTCAAATAGTGATAAGTGCTATAATCAAATATCAAAAAAGTGTTATTAAATCACCTCGAAAGTTTTCAGAATGTACCAGAACACCCTATTGACCATGAAGTTTCTTCCTTCTATGAGTTTCCATATTTGGCCAAACAAATAAGCATGTGTATCTGATTACACTTATTTTTATTTATTTATTTATTTTTAGCTGAGCCATCCTGCTACCTGTTGGCAGCTCAGCGGCTGCTCAGCTCGGGCCAGGACTCAAACTGCTGTTGCTCAGAGCTCACACTCTTGAGCAAGCTCTTAACCAACTGAGCCACTCAGCTGGCTCTGATTACACTTATTTTTGAAAATAGTTGATTTCTATATTTCTCTGATATGTGATGAGTGGTTAATGCATTATGAGAAATTTCATTTATAATTCTAGGTATAAAGATATACAAATGTGTTTTTTGATCAAGGAATTGAGAAGTGTAGGGATATGATTTGTATTGTTTACAAAACATAAGACCAATTCCAATCCTAGTTCTATTGATAACCAGCTGTGAACAAACCTGCCATGACCTGATTTTCTTAAGTCATAAGATGAAAATCCCCCTCCATTTACCTCATAGGCTGCTATGAGGTGACAATGAATATGAAGGTTCTTTGGAAAGCACAAAAGATACTAATATTTTAAAATTAGGCAATCTGAACCTTGACTTTCTGATGCCTACCTCATCTCTTCTTGGTTATCACTCCAGAATTTCTATCTAGTTACTTTTATTTTTTGTTTCCCTATTAATAGTCTCTATTTTTTTGAGACCTCATTCTTCTGATTTCCTTCAGTTCTTTATCTAAGATTACATTTAGCTCTTTGAGCATATTTAGGGTATTTGTCTTAAAAATGATAAAAAATATAAAATACTGATGAATGAATTAAAAAAATGTGTAAAGATATACCATAATAATGGATTGGGAGACTTAAAGTTGACTGCTTTGCAGACTCAATGTGATCACAATTGAAATCCAAGTAAGGTTTTTTGAGGGGGTAAATATTGACATACTGATTATAAATTTATATGTAATGGCAAAACTAGTAAGTAAGCAAAATAATTATGAAAAGAACAGAGTATACAGGAATGAAAAGTATCTCATTTCATGACTTCCTATACACATAGTAATCAAGACAATGTAGCATTAGGGAAAAAATAGACCCATAAATCAGTGGATCAGATTATAACAGCCAGAAAACACTTCACCTTAGTGGTATTACTCTCCAAAACCTATAACCCCAGTCTAATCTTTTTTTTTTTTAAGCTGAGCCATCCTGCCACCTGTTGGCAGCTCTCAGCAGCTGCTCAGCTCAGGCTGGGAATTGAACTGCTGTTGCTCAGAGCTCAAACTCTTGAGTGAGCTCTTAACCAACTGAGCCACTTGGCTGGCCCTAACCCCAACCTAATCTTGAGACATCATCAGAACATCACAACTGAAGGACATTCTAGGAAATACGTAACCAGTACTCTCAAAACTTTCAAGGTCACCAAAAACAGGGCGAGTCAGGGAGTTTGTCACAGACCAGAAGAGATTAAGGAGACATGATAACTAAATGCAAGAAGAAGCAAGGATATTAGTGGAAAACTAATGAAATCTGAAGTTTAGAAAAGAGTATAGTACCAATCTTGGTTTCTTAGTTTCACAAATGTACCATGGTAATATAAGATCACACTGTAGGGGAAACTAAGCCAGAATTTTATTAGTTTTCTATAGCTGCTATAACAAATTACCAAAACTTGGAAGCTTAAAGAATATATATTTATTCTTTCACAGTAATCCAAAAGGCCAAATCAGTTCCCCTGGACACAATGTTTTGGAAAAGTCATGATCCCTCTATAGGCACTAAAGAAAAATACATTTCTTGACTCTTCCATTTTCTGGTGACTGTTGGCATTCCGTGGCTTGTGGTCACATCACTTCAATCTCTGGTTCCAAGGTCACGTTGCCCATACCTCTTTTATATGTGGTCAGATCTCTCTGACTCCCTCTCATAAGTACACATGGGAGTGCCTTTGACAGTGCACACAAATAATCCCAATGTCCTCAACTTACTCACATCCTTTCAGGCCCTCTTAGGTACTATTAGAAGGTTGCAGAATTTAGGATGATCTTTCTGCAGGCTATTGTTTAGACAGCCACAGGCTTACATTGAACATTCTTTATTGTTTTGAAATTTTTCTGTAATTCCAAAATAATGCTAAAACTGAACAATTATTTAAATTAATACTTAGAAATGGTTCCAAGAGGAGAATAACCACCATAAAGACAGAAGAAAATATTTGTGTTATGCTACAGTGCCCCAGAAGTACTAGCATGAGAATATTAGCATATTCAAGTACATACTTACAAATACTGAGATATTGAAGCCTCTAGTTGTATAGAGATAACAAAATTGACAAGAGTACACATTTATGTGGGTAGGTTTTGTATGGTATACAGCTCTCTGAGGGTCAAAATTAAAGCATAAAGAGTATGTACTATACTAACATATTGAATGTACATATCTTTATTATTGACAGATATTGTCATGCATATATTCTATAATGATACTTAGATTCATTTAAGTTACTTATATTTCATATGTATCAAGTAATTTTCAAATATATTCAGATACTAACCCTTTAAATAATCTCATATTTGATGTACTTTTCTGATTTACTAAATAGTATTTATTTGACATGTTACTTCCCACTTAAAGAGACATCACTTCTAAGTAAAAATTATGAGATTGTTTCAGATGATTTACTTACTTATGGGATCCTGGAAATCATTTGTGTTGGAATGCAAGCACCGAGTGAAGCTGTAGATAAAAATATTTCAATGGAGAAAGAAAGCCTCCTCAAAAAATGGTGCTGGGAGAATTGGAAAGCCATGTGTAAAAGAATGAAACTAGACTGCTATTTGTCACCATGCACCAAAATTAACTCAAAATGGATCAAAGACCTAAACATAAGACCTGAAACAAGAAACTGCATAGGAGAAAACATAGGCATTAAACTTATGGACCTTGGGTTCAAAGAGGGTTTTATGAATTTGACCTCAAAGGCAAGGGAAGTAAAAGCTAAAATAAATGAATGGGACTATATCAAACTGAAAAGCTTCTGGACAGCAAAAGAAACAATCGACATTATAAAGAGGCAACCAACCAAATGGAAAAAGATTTAGGCAAAGAACGCCTCCAATAAGGGGCTAATATCCAAAATACAGAAGGAGCTCATACAACTCAATAACAAAAAACAAAAAACCTAATTAAAAAATGAGCAGAGGAACTCAAGACATTTCTCCAAACAGATGGCCAATAGACATATGAAAAGATGCTCAACATCAGTAATCATCAGAGAAATGCAAATAAAAGCCACAAAAAGATATCACCTCACACCAGTTGGAACGGCTATCATAAACAAGACAAATAATAGCAAGTGTTGGAGAGGTTGTGGAGAAAAAGGAACCCTCACACACTGTTGGTGGGAATGCAGATTGGTGCAGCTGCTATGGAAGGCAGTGTGGAGGTTCCTAAAATAATTAAGAATAGAATTACCATAGACTCAGCAATCCCTCTCCTGGGTACCCCAAAAATCTGAAAACATTTATCTGTAAAGATTTATGTGTTCCAATGTTCATTGCAGCTTTATTTATGGTAGCCAAGACATGGAAACAACCAAAATGTCCCTTGAGAGGTGATTGGATAAAGATGTGATATATATACACAATGGAATACTACTCTGCCATAAGAAAAGATGAAATAGTACTATTTGCAACACGAATGGGTCTTGACATTATTATGCTAAGCGAAATAGGTCAGACAGAAAAAGTCGAGAACCATATGATTTCACTGATATGATGGATATAAAACTGAAAGCAGCAAAGAAACAAGAGAAACAAAAACTCATAGACACAGACAGTAGTTTAGTGGTTACCAGAGAGTAAGGGAGGATGGTGGTGAAAGATGAGGGTAAACGAGGTCAAATATGTGGTGATGGAAAGAAAACTGACTCTGGGGATAAACACACAATGTGGTATATAGATGATGTATTACAGAATTGTACACTTGAAACCTATGTAATTTTACTGACCATTGTCACCCCAATAAATTTTAATTAAAAAAATATTTCAGCAAAGCATAAAATTAGCTGTGCTTCTAGAAATGCAGTAGACATCTATCTAGAAGGTTTATATTATGAATGATACACTATAATAATCAGTTATTTAAAGATTCAACATATCTATACAATTGAACTCAAAGCTTAATTATTTTATGTATTTATTTCAGAAATATTTATTGATTATCTAATATGAAATAGAGATTCATTTAGTTACTGTGGGTCATGTTGTAAACAAAACAGATAAAGCCAGTGCTTTCGGGGAATCTAAATTCGGGCTGGGGAAGACAGAGAATAAATAATTGAACAAATAAATACACAATAGGTGATGGTTCATTAAGTCTATAGAATAACACAGAATGAATAACAGTGTGGATGAAAATAAACAGTTACTATTTTACAAAGGTGGTCAGGAAAGAAATCTATAAAAGAGTAACATTTAAGCATAAACCTTAATGGAGTAAGAGAACATTCCACACAAAGAGGAGCAAGTACAAGTCAGGAACATGTTGTCAGATTGTAAAAAAAATAGGAAGAAAATCAGTGTGAATGAAGTAAGGTGAAAGTATGAGGGAGCAACAAAAGATCATTTAAGTCAACAAAAGTAAACATGTAATATCAGCATTAATGATTTCAAAGCATTTCCAGAAGCAAAATGTAGAACATTATTGGTTTCTACTCCAATAATTAGGTTTCCTCATGGGGCACGCATGCACCTTGTTCATGGTCTGACCTGTGGCCCTATTTTGTGTGTATTTGCACTATGATGGTAGAAAAATTGCATGTTATAATAAGTGCATAAACCAATATCCTTAATAAGATTTTTGACAAGTGGGCCCCAAGACATCTTAGCATTCTTGTTCAGGTATTACTTTTTGGGACACAATGTTTACTTTTTCAGGATGAGAATCTTTAGAATAGGCAAGGATATCACTTCAGAAACTTAATTTCACTGTGGCCTTAATGAAACTAGGTTACTGCACCTTGTACAATGTTAAAAATCATAATCCCAGGGATAATTTTGCCTCCAAAGCAACCTTCATGAGAGCCCTCTTGACCTCCTTGTTCCTCAGGCTGTAGACCATAGGGTTCAACATGGGGATGATCATAGCATAAAACACAGAGGTTATTTTGTCTGTGTCCATGGAATGGCTGGAGCTGGGTTGTAGGTACATGAAGATAGCAGTTCCATAGAAGATGGAGACTGCAGTGAGGTGGGAGGCACAAGTGGATAGAGCCTTCTGATATCCTGCAGATGAGTGCATCTTTAGGATGGTGAGAAATATAAATGTGTAGGATATCAAAATAACCAGAAGAGCAAAAAAGATATTGAAGCCCACTACATAAACAAGAACCAGCTCACTAACATGTCTACCAGAGCAAGACAGAACCATGACTGCTGGAATATCACAGAAAAAGTGATGCACCAGATTGGACTCACAGAAAGAGAGAGTGAAAGTGTCCCCGGTGTGGATGGAGGCATTCAGGAAACCACAGACATAGCAGCCTATGGCTAGTCGTACACACATACTTGTCGTCATGGTGGTGGTGTAGTGCAGGGGTTTGCACACTGCTGCATAGCGATCATAGGCCATTGAGGCCAAGAGGAAACTTTCCACAGTGGCAAAAGCTGCAAAAAAGAACATCTGAGCAGCACATGCATTGTAGGAGATGACCTTGTCTCCCATAAGGAAGCCAGCCATGACCTTGGGAGTGACAGCTGAGGAGTAACCAAAGTCCACCAGAGACAGGTTACTGAGGAAAAAGTACATGGGAGTGTGGAGACGAGAGTCCAGCAGGATCAACACGATCATCCCCAGGTTCCCAACCAGAGTGATGAGGTAAATGAGGGTAAATATTACAAAGAGGGGGACCTGCAGGTCTGGGTCATTGGTTAGTCCGAGGAGGATGAACTCTGTCACTTCTGTACTATTCTTCATCAATGCTGAGCATCACAAAATGCTCCCTGGCTATGAGGAGAAACACAGTGATAAACAAAGAAACTTGAAAAGTGTACATTCAGTA
>NW_017731603.1:2547091-2548550 GCF_001890085.2 Hipposideros armiger | reverse complement strand
GCTATAATATTACTATTAGGATGGGATGCTTTTCTCTATGTTGTTCTGGGAAAATAGGTGGTGACCTGCAGGTTTGAGGTGTGCAAGAGCTCTGAAGTCTGGACGCCTTTCATTTAATTTGCCTTTTCTCACACACTAGAGTCACTGAGGTTTTTTGTGTTTCCAGTGTTTGCTCAGTCCATCTTTGCTTCTCCTACACTCTTGGCTGCTCCTGCAATTCTATGTGAGACTTTCTTTTGCTTCATTTCTTTCTTGAAAGCCAATCCATATTTTCACTTAAAATAGCCCCCTTTTCTTAAATTAATTCTTTCTCACATTATGTCATATCATAGCAGTATCAGGGAGATCAGTGTTGAAAGTTCCATGTTTATGAGCTGTCTTGAGCCTGTGGATCTATTTTGGAGGCAAGTACTATGTTCTAAAATATTTTCTTTGACTCTGTTCTTGGGTAGGAACAGTATTTTAAATCTTTTATTTCAATTTGAAAGACATACATCTTCTGCTAACTACTAACATCTTCCTCCTAAAACTTTTTTGCAACTTCACTTAACAAGCCTATCTCCATGATAACATTATGTTTGCCAACCCTAACACATACAACCACTTTTACCATGCAGTACATTCTAGAACCAATAAGGGCTTTGTGTGTGTGTATGTGTGTGTGTGTGTGTGTGTGTGTGTGTGTGTGTGTAAGGTAGGTAGTATTATTATTCCAACTTTACCAAAAGGAAATTGAGGGTTTGAGAAGTTATGCGATTCTCTAAAATTACTTAGCTAGTATGAGAGAGAGTCAAGATTCAAGAGTTAAATCCACTTTTCATCTCATCAAAACTATTGTTGTAGCCATTCACTGCAACATGCATAGATGAGCTAATAATAAGCATGATACTATGGGGAAAGGTTTAAAATGCAGTTTGGATCTTGTTAATTCATATTAGACATTTTTGTAGTGTAAGGATCATCTCTATCCTTTGCTCTTTTTTTTGTTTATTTATTTTTGTGTTTTTTTGTTTGTTTGCTTTTTACTTCCAATGAGAGGGCCCATATTTGGTGAGCAAGATAAAATTATCACTTGATCAATCAGAGAATCATTATGCCATTTTTAAAAGAGATTTAAACACTGTTTTATGAGTTTCAGGTTTACAGAGCAACATAGCTATATTTTTTTATTTCTATCTATGGAAAAGCAGAATGATGTTTCATAAGTATCAGTAAACTCCCTACTGTTGGAGGTTTTGACATTTATACCCCAATCTTACCTCAGTGTTGTAGAAGAACATTGAAAATATCTGAACTATCTACTCTGAAATAACTCAAAGTAGGTACAGCTGCCCCACTGATTTTGCATGAATTATAGCCATCACTAAAAATGTTTATGCAATATAGATGCTTACCTGTGTGCTGGGAGAGCAGGAACAGTCAATTAGGAACAGTGAGTCTGAACTCAGAATATCAGCTG
>NW_017731603.1:2541143-2545246 GCF_001890085.2 Hipposideros armiger | reverse complement strand
CTGCATTTTTGCCATATTTTACTGTTTTATTTCCATAAAGGAAAGAACGCATGTCAAACTTGTGAAAAGTTGCATAAAGTTTACGGTGACAATGCTCTACAAGAACGTCAGTGCCAACGATGGTTCATGAAATTCCATGCTGGTGATTTTGATCTGAACGATGCTACTTGGTCAGGGAGGCCCACCGAGGTTGATGATGACAAAATAAAGGCATTGATTGAGTCAAACCCATGTTACACGACGTGAGAGATTGCAGAAACATTGAACATCCATCATTCAAGCATTCACGACCACCTGAAGAAGCTGGGATTTGTAAGCAACCTTGATATTTGGGTTCCGCATGAACTCAAAGAAGTTCATTTGACGGTGCATGTAAACATCTGCAATATGCTCATTAAACGTGAGGAAAATGATCCTTTTTTGAAGTGACTGATAACTGATGATAGGAAGTGTATTGTTTACAACAATGTGGTTCACAAACGGTCTTGGTCCTGATGTGATGATTTGCCTCAAACGACATCGAAAGCAGACATTAATCAGAGGAAGGTTATGCTTTCAGTATGGTGGGATTTTAAAGGTGTGTTTTTCGAGTTCCTACCAAGGAACCAAACAATCAGTTCAAATGTGTACTGTTGGCAATTGGACAGTTTGAATGAATCCATCATCCAGAAATATCCAGAGCTTGTTAATTATAAAGGAGTTGTGTTCCATGGTGACAACGCGAGACCACACACAAGCTTGATCACCCATCAAAAGTTATTGGAGCTTGGATGGGATGTGTTGCCACACCCAACATACTCTCCTGACTTTGCGCTGTCAGACTTCCACTTGTTTCACTCTCTTCAAAACTCCTTGAGTGGTATAACGTTCAATTAAGATTGAAGCTCACTGAAAGATGGTAAAAGATTATCAAACAAAATGGGCAATATATCATTTATTGATCTTTGTTCTTTATATAAATAAATGACCTTTGACTAACATAGGCAAAATATGTCATGACTCTTCTGACAACCCAATATGTGAAAAAGAAAATCAAAGAGAGGCTGTAAGACTTCAAAACACATTTACACCTGAATCCCTGAATTTCATCACCCATCTTTCTCAAACAAACATAGAGGCTATCATTCCATCCTGATAGTAATACAGAGGGTGCCAAAAGAATGTATACACATTTTTTTAAAAGGAAAAAATTGTATTAAAATTGTAATACTCAATATATACCAATAACAAAAGAGGAATACAAGTCATGTATATACCGTTTTTTGGCACCCAGTATTATAGCTAACACTTACCAGGCTATGCTAAACACCCAGAATTTTACTCATTTTTTTTTCATTATTTCATTCAGTTCTCACAATAATACCTTCAGATTTATTTTATTACAATCTTCATTTTGTACATGGGGAAAATCAGGTTCAGGTACTTAGGTTAGAACCAAAAACTTCTGGGTAGTAAACGGTAGGGCTGATGTGCACCTCTTCCCAGAGCCCAAGGTCTATACCCAGTGTGGTATATCTTCTCCTCAGAATCGCCTCTGCTGGTTGTACATACTCCTGACTCTCCAGTTATCCCACTACATCCACTATGCATATATGTCTCAGTTACTTAACTGTGTAACCTCAAACACTGAATTTGGACCAATGGAGACAAAGTGTAGTTGTAAGTTAAGTTAAATTCAATTTCCTTTATATTAATACCAGTAGACTGAAGAACCATTCTGCCTGGGTATGGAACTTGGTTTGGGCAGTAATAGTTTTGTAAACTTACATACCTTACTCAACCTCTGTACCCCATGAGTTAAATAGGGTAACAACTAGTCAATCTTACAGAGTTACTGAGAAAAATAAGTGGATATAGACCTAAAGTGTCTAGAACAGTTCCTGGCACATGAGAAACAGAGAAGTATAAGCATTTACTAGGCTCAGGGAACTTAAATGACAGATATATTCATTCGAGATATGTCATCTAGATCAAGACATTACTTTTTCCACATATCAGTTTGCCACTTTATAAAATTTAGAAAGTGGGAGATTTTCCATAAAAATCCTTCAGTTTCAATAATTTATAACTCTATAGATTATGTATACATTAAATTTTGTTACAAACCCATACTTTAGATTTGAATAATAGTGAAGTAAGAATTATTGCCATGATAAAAGTGTATATCTANTAAGCAAATTTCTATGAGCTTGTTTTGGTAAACACCTTCTCCCACCCACTTCCCCTGGCAACCAATAAATTGTTTTGTCCAAATAATTTTGCCTTTGTAAGAATGTCCTTAACTTTAATCCTAGAATATATGCAAGTTGAGTCTGTAATCTTTCACTTGGCACTTTAGGTCCACCCACATTGTTACCTGTGTCATACTGGAATATTTTTTACTGCAGAGTAGTATTCTATTAAGTTACAGATTGTCTTTGTAGTCTGTAGTTGAGGAACATTTGTGTTGGGTCCAGTGTTTGGAAATTACAAACAAAGCTCATATAAACATTTGCCTAAACATTTTTGTGTAAACATAGGTTTTCATGTCATTTTGGTAAATATCTAGAAGCTGAGTTGCATGGTCATTTGGTAAGTATATGATTTTTTTTTTAATGAGAAACTGCCAAACTGTTTTCTGAAGTGGCTCTACCATTTTGATTTCCCACTAGCAATACATTCAAATTGTTTTACATATTTACCATTATTACATATTTTAAAGTTTTAAAAATATAATTTAACTTTTATTTCATTGTCATTTTTTATTATTATTGAAGTTTATTGGGATGACAATTGTTAGTAAAGTTGCATAGATTTCAGGTGTACAATTCTGTAATACATCATTTATATATCACACTGTGTGTTCACTACCCAGAGTCAGTTCTCCTTCCATCACCATATATTTGACCCCCTTTACCCTCATCTACCACCCTCCCTCCTTACCCTCTTGGTAACCAATAAACTGTTGTCTGTGTCTATGAGTTTTTGTTTCTTCATTTGTTTATTTTGTTCCTTTGCTGTTTTCAGTTTTATATACCACATATCAGTGAAATCATATGGCTCTTGACTTTTTCTGTGTGACTTTTTTCGCTTAGCATAATAATCTCAAGATCCATCCATGTTGTCGCAAATGGTACTATTTCATCTTTTCTAATGGCAGAGTAGTGTTACATTATATATATGTGCCACATCTTCTTTATCCAATCATCTATCAAAGGACACTTTGGTTGTTACCATGTCTTGGCCATTGTCTTTCTAAAGGTCTAAAATTCAAATAAAAAAAAGGGTTTAAAACACTGTTCCTACATAAGAACATATTTATATAAAAGTTTTTAAACATGAAGCTCACCACCAAAACAGACCTGGATGTTAAAGGTAGCCAACAAATTAGGAACTTTCAGCTCTTGATTTCTGTGATTCAACTATGAGATGATAGCAATGAGAGAAAGAATGTGTTTAAGAAAGGAGACTCCTTCAACTCATGGTAAAATATGGATTTTGAGAAAGAAATTACAATGGATTAGGGGGATGGGTGAAAAAGGTGAAGGGATTAAGAAGTACAAATTAGTAGTTATAAAATAATCATGAGATGTAAAGCACAGCATAAGAAATAAAATCAATAATATTGTAATAACTGTGTATGGTGTCAGGTGGGGACTAGGTTAATCGGGGTGATCTCTTCATAAGTTATATAAATATATAATCATGATTTTGTACACTTGAAATTAATATTGTATGTCAACTGTAATTAAAAAAACATTTAGAAAAAGAAAGAGATCACACAAAAGAATGGCTTATAATGAATGGCTAGACTAGCCACTCAGGTTGGCAGAGGAGGGTCAGATAGAGAAACACTGGAGGACACAAAATATTTCAGTGGACCAAGTGTATCAGTTTGTTGGAAAAGTATGATGCATGTTTGCGACAGATGGCACTAGTTCATTTTTGGAAGTACTAGAGTCATTTGCATCTATGTTATTGCTATGTCTTTTGACAGCTGACAGTTCTAGCTTCCTTATAAAAAAAATTGAGTGATTTGGTTGAGTTTTGGAGATTTTACAACAAGTTGAAGATGGAAGACCAAACTGCATTTTTGCCATATTTTACTGTTTTACTTCCATAAA
>NW_017731603.1:2535937-2537588 GCF_001890085.2 Hipposideros armiger | reverse complement strand
TTTTCTGCTCTCCTGGTTATCTTGATTTCCCACCTGTTCATGTTTGTCACCATCCTAAAGATGCACTCAGCAGAGGGATAGCAGAAGGCTCTACCCACCTGTGCTTCTCACCTCACTGCCGTCTCCATCTTCTATGGGACAGTCATCTGTATGTGCTCCCAGCCCAACTCGACTCATTCCATGGACACAGACAAAATCGCACCTGTGTTCTATGCTATGCTCATCCCCATTCTGTACCCCCTGGTCTATAGCTTGAGGAACAAGTGGGTAAAAAATGCGTTCAGGAAGGTTGTTGAGAAGGCAAAATTGTCTTTAGGCTTCTCCTTATAAAGTTGTAAGACCCACAATAACCTAATTTCATATTGTCAGTTCTTCAACATGCAATAACTCAGCGTCTTTAATACGTTAAAGAGCATTTGGCTTCCTAGGCCCACTGTGAGCCTAAATTACTGCGGTAATGTCATTTTTTTTCAAAAGTCTACCATCTAAAAACAGAAAATATGTACAAATATGTGATATCTGCATTAGGGTGGCCAAGGGGGACCGTAAGAAGTTTGAGGCCTTGCTTGTAATGAACCTTATTAATTATATTTGATTTATTCACATGTTCATATTTTCTCTACCATATGGCAATGCAAGTATATATGTAAAGCATGGCACACACAAGCACATGAATAAGAAACATATGCAAGAATTCCATATGTGCATATACTCGCAAAAGATGGAAATTTGTTAAAAGAGTTGGATGGAGTATGGCTAGTTTTTAATTAAAAGTTAAAATAATTTATGTATCAGAATATAAATTTACATCCAACATCATTTATTTGTCTAGATAAAAGCTATTTCAGGAGTCCAAAATGAAGAAAAATGTGACATGGGTTTTTAAATAAAGATATATGCTTTTTGTTGGCACATTTCATTCAGAGCTAAATACATATAACATTATAAAGGAATTAGAATTCTGTCTTCAATAAGTCTATTGATAGATACAGTTTTGTCATGGGGTAATTTTCATAAACAAGAAGGCCAGAGTACAAGAAAAGGTGATTAATCAATAATAAGGGAATTTTCCAATTTTTCTGTACATGGCACTTTCTCTTATATTTTGAAGAAGAAATCGCTGATTAATAACATTATCCATTTATCTCACTGGAAATACTATTAAATAACTAATGCTACTCATTCACGGATACTGCAGTTTTAGATGAGCTCCATCACGTCTTACCCCCCTCCTATTCGTTCACCCCACTTAATTCACACTGAGCTCCTTGCTTTTCCTGACAACTCCAAGGCTGCTCCTGCCTCAGGGTCTTTGTACTTGCTGTTATAGATGCTCAGAAAGCTGTCTCACTTCTTTCAGGTGTTTGCTTAATCGCTACCATATCATAACCACCCCACGCTCTGAATGACTGTGTTTTCTCTTTGCTTTATTCCTTCTGTCTTCATAGTTTTGATCACTACTCAACTATTGTATTCATTCATTCATTCATTCATTCATTCATCTATCTCCCTATTGAGAACACAAAAGGAGTCACATTGTTTCTACAGTGAGAAAGACTGCAAAAATGAACATACGAACAGCACATGCATGGTAGGAAATAACTTTGTTTTTATGAGGAATCAGCTATCACTTTGGGAGTGACTGCTGTGG
>NW_017731603.1:2533448-2534582 GCF_001890085.2 Hipposideros armiger | reverse complement strand
AATAGTCAATAAATGTAGATATTATTATTGTTTGAAGATAGTGACAGGCTCTATCTAAGGACCCAAAATGTAGGTAAGGATAAGGAGGGCTTCCACGTGCAAATGAAATCTGGGGTCCTGTGATCTCACCCATTTCATTTTCCTTTGTATTAATTTCATTAACCTATATAAGAGATGATAATGGCTTGGACCAGTGTGGTAGTGAGAAAGGTGATAAGAAATTATCCAATTCTGGATATATTTCAAAAGTGAAGCTGGCTGGATTTTCCAATATATTGAATTGGGGCATTAGAGAAAGGTGGAACAATGATGACTCCATTTCTTATATAGCAGTACAAGGACTGGTGTAAAAGAAGCAGATGTTTGGGAAATAACAAGAGAGACCATTGCAGGTTAGTCATGCTGTCTGCGATTCCTTTTGGCCATCCAAGTAGGTGGGTTGCATAAACTACTGAACTGTCTGCATCAGATTATATTAGCTCATTTTTGGAGATGAGTGTGGTTGATTGGATTAATTTGCTACAGATCACTTGTCCTCAGTTCCTTCTGTGAAATGAAATTGATAATGATAATACGCACCTAATAACCATATTAACAATAATAGCTAATGTTTACTGAGCTTTCTTATGAGTTGGGCACTAGGCTGCAAGAATTAATGGCATGCAACCTCGACAAGCCATATGAAAAACATACTATGATGGTTGCAACGTTATAGATGGGAATTCTAAGACTAAGAGAGAACTTAGTAATTTCCTGTGTTGCATCGCTAGTAAATGATAAAACAATATTCAAAACTGAGAAGTCTGATTTCAGAAACCGCAGCCTAAACTACCATGATAAATTACCTCCTGATTGAATAATGTAATGCACATAATAGCAAGCACTCCATATATCAAAGTGATTACTATTATTTTGTCTAAGTACTGCCTTTGTGCATTCACACTATTTTTTGTGCCAGTCTACACTTGAGTATTTCTTTCTTGGGTCAGAATTTATTTCAGTCTTTGCAGGTTGTTGTTTTTTTCCATCCCTGCTGATATGAAGGCTCAAAATTCTCTTAGAGAACAAGATTTTTTAATTCCAAAGAAAACAGCATCTGTCCTGTATGCTCTGCAAAGTTCAAGCCTCTGGATT
>NW_017731603.1:2512535-2530563 GCF_001890085.2 Hipposideros armiger | reverse complement strand
CATCCCCCCAATTCCCCAATAAAAATCTTAAAAAAAAAAGTATTCAATACAATTGTAATTCCCTTTCCTTGAATGTTCAATCATTCATCCACCCAGCAAGAATCACTGAGAACCTGCTATGTGCCAGGTGCTAAGCTAGGTGCTAGGGATACAGGGGTGAAGATGACAGTGCCTGTCCTCAAACCGCTTACCATTTTATAGGATACGGTGACACTTCTGCAGCTTATTTGACCTTCAGTAAAGTCACTTCACATCCCTGAGCCTTAGTTTTATCAACTATAGAACTATGATAATAAATGAAATGTTAAGAGTGACCGTGAGAAACAACACAGGTGGCCGTGCGTGGCAGAGCTCCTAGCACAGAGAAAACCTTCAGGGAATGTTTGGGGAGGCACAAGGGGTGTTCTCTAAGGCTCTTTACATCGCTAGAAAATGTGAATGTTGTGTGCACCAACCTCGGGGCTATTATTTTCTGCTCACTTCAGAAAGCATGTCTGGGGTTTGAGGGTTTTATCTCTGAGATTGTTAGCAATAAAAATCACAATCCTGAAGAAAGTTAAAAATATTGTTTGGCCATCAGAACTTCTCTTCAAATTGAAAGTGGGTGAGGGGACTTCTTAGATCTTGTTTGCTGGGAAACAGGCTCTGAAACAGATTTGCGAGCAGGTGGCTCACTGGGGAATGTCCTTGGGAACAGCACTTGTGAGGGAGAGATGGCAGCAGAACCGGAGAGAAGGCAAAGCTGGGCTGAGATGCAGCCACAACAAAGGCCTCAGCCAAGCTTTCAGGGAATTCTGGGGTTGGGATGGCCCCCAGGAGCTGTCTCAAGGAGACAAGACAGGGGCCAGGCCTTTGTATCCCTCACTGACCCGTCTTAGATGCTTAGATGCCCGTCACCTGGGATGAGGTGGCTCCCCTCAGCTGAAGGCAATTCCTGGAGGGAGTTCAGCTCTGAGGGCCAGGCTGCTCACCAGTGGCACACACTATGGGATACATTACTGCTGACATATGAGATGTTCAGAATTGAAGAGGGGAAAGGTAAAGAGTAGCTAATTAGGAACCTAAAGATACGAGGTTGCTGCTATTAACTTGAAAAGCAACATACTGGCTCTCGGATATGTCTTTCTCTCTAGCCAGGCCAACATATCATTCAGGTAGAAAGTGACCATTATCTGAGGAGAGAACCAGTAATGTGTTTAATAAGAAAAAGGGTGACTCTATCAGAAACATCCAGGGAGAAGCAAGGGTGAAGTGGTCTGTGGCCACCAGCCAGCGTGGCTGTGGTGTGTGTGGTGGTCTGCCAGGGTAGAATACGGCACGAAATAGGGCTCAGCCGCTTCCTGGGCATGAGACTCTCAGGGGCCGCTTCCCTTCCCCAGGCCTCAACTTCCTTTTCTGTAACAAGCGACAGTGGAACCAAAATAGCCCTAAGATCTCTCTCATACCTATGACCCAGTAATTCTAGATCTTTACCAGTATTGTGAGCAAGAAAAAAAATGATTACAAAATAGATGGCTTGTAATAGCTTCACTTCTGCTGGTAGAAGATAAATTTTATGGTTATGCTTGTTCTGCATTATTCATTTTCCTACTGATTTGCTAATTGAAATGCTTACAGACGTCCCTTATATTACTGAGAGTTTTTTAATCCTATTGTTTTAGCATTTACATTTCTACTCTATTTTTTCAGTTTTTGGAGGATGGGAGCTTGTCTCTTATTCACTATACAGTTCTTGGTGGAATAACTTTCATGTGCTAGATATATCAGTTATGTTTTATCCCGGAAACCAACTCAGGCTAACATAAAGAAAAAAAAAAACAGAAACAAAAACAGGAGGTAATTGACAGGATATGAAGAGGTTCACAGAATCAAAGGGAAGCTGGGCACAAGGCAGGAACCAAGGGCATTTCAGAGGACGGAGGAACAGAAGTCAGCAGCAAAGACACCATTTCCTGTCTGGAATGGCCCAACCAGAAACCCACCACTGGGGCTGCCCCATTTAAAGAGCCAACGCCAACTACCAAGACTAAAAACAAACGCGCCCTAGTCCATCCGTGTTCCATAGAGCATAGGAAAAATTCCTGCCGACAAAGTTATTGAACACTGAGTCATTAATCTCCAAGTGCATCACATCAGTCACTATATGTGCAGGAGGATTTGCTTTGTTGAAGTAAGAATTACATCTTACAGTCTTACATTTGTATTCTCCAGAGTGCTTTTCCACACGGCAGGAACTTATCATGAAAGAGTGCCTGTAAATGATTTATACATCAAATAAGTCCTCTATTGAAATTTACTAAATTTTACTAAAATATAAGGCTACTTTTCTTTTCTCAGAGAATTGGGCAGACTTATGTTCGATCTTGGTTCTTGTTAACAGTACGCAGGCAAGGTAACTTCTCAAAGCTTTGGTTTCCTCAACTGCAAAATTAAAGCACAAATGTGTATCACGTGGTGAGCAAATGAAAGTAAAAAAATGTCTTTTGACACATCAAGAGCTTTCTAGAATTTAAAGCATGAATAAAAGTCAAGTAAGATTTGGTTCTCTGTTAGCTTAAGCAAGTTAAACTGTGGGAATCAGGGTTTTCTATTGTAAAATGAGAGGGTTAATTTAGATTATCTTTGAAGTCTCCTTGACAGCTATGGAGTTCTGACACTGTAATGCTAGCTTCAATTGTCAAGAACTAACATTTTAATTTTCCTTTTCCTATACATAAAGCTAAATAAATCATGTAATGAACAAAGGGAACCTCCTATTTAGAATAATTCAATCATAAGTTCTTTTTCAAAAGGATGATCTATCCTGATATAAATAATTGTCCTGATTTATGTGTTTTCACATTCTGTTTTTGGACATTTCAGGAAGGAGGTCTTCCTGTGCTTTTATTTTACGATCTTGATCTACAGACCTTACTCCCAGTGTCTTTCATTCATTAGACCATTTCTGCAGGGAGAGGGTGTTGTGAATAGCCAAATGGGCATTTAGTCTCCATTTGACAGATTTCCCATGTGGAAGTGAAAAAGCTCCCTACAGTAATGTGTATTCTGTAAATTGATGTCTTGCTGGTGACAAGATGTCTCCTTCTGAGCAGCTTCTGTAAGTGAATACTTGTGTAATGTCAGTTTGAAATGTGTCTGCTGTAGAATTTGGAAGTTGAAGGAATGGAAGTCAAACAACGGGTGGAAATAAAGGCTTGGACTTGGATGGGGTGGAGCGTGAGGGAGCTCAGAAGCCAAAAGTGGGAAGTACAAGGACAGATAAGTGAGAGCTATTACAGAAATCTCAGCTGTATCAAATATGCATTCATTATGGTGGGCATGTTCACAGGCTTTATTTCATGTTACCTTCACAGTTTATTCTGTATGTTGGGTTCAAAGAAATTAAGTGACTTTCTTGAGGTCACACAACTGACAAGAAGAGTAAGGATTTTCATTCAACTCTTGATGCCAGAGCTAGTACTCTTCTATATCTGTTTGCAGTCCATTGTAACACGAGTTTGAGATGACTTCAACAGAAAATAGAAATATGTAGTCATTAGGCCTTCAATTCTTAGTAGATCCACATACATTTTTTGCCTAAACTGAAAGAGGCAGAAATAAACACGCCCAGAAACACACCTTATTATGTACTGTCACAATTATGATATACAAACTATAGACTTTAATTNACCATGATCTGAAATCACCTTTGTGGTCTGTCTTCCCTCATTGGAACATTAGCTCTGAAAGAAACTAGATACAGTTGGTCTTGGCACATTATATCTCTGGTATCTAAAACAGCACCTGGAAAAAGGTGCCTAATATTTAAAAAATAAAGCACTGTTAAATAATAACTTCCAAATTGATACAAGATATAAATACAATAATTTAAACAATACAAATACTTGAATTAAAACTGGATGAATTCCTCTTTAATTTGGGAATAAAAAAAAGTCATAAAATGGCTCAAATTTCAAAAGTAAGTTAAAGATTAATAAATTTAGCTACATTAAAAATATACATGGATGACTTATGCATGACCAAAGAACACCATAAGCAAAGCCAAGAGAAAGGGCAAACTGAAGGCAATATTTGCTAATACATCTCAAAAGAATATAGTGAATAAAAAGAGCTCCTAAATAAGTACATAGTTTCAATTGTTGTTTTATAAAATTTTTTTAAAAACAGAAAAAGTAAATTCCTAAAAACTTAAGTTGAAACAAATTAACTTAACTGTACAGCAAATTGGTGATATGACCAAAGAAAGACAATAATTTATTCTAATGCCTTTAAAAGACAGTATTTTAACTGTACAGTCATACTGGATGTAATCTAAAGACAAATAGACCCACAGAGAAATCTTAAACTGTTTTCAATAATCTTGTTATTTGCAAGGTTTATATTGTGTTTTTGAAATTATTATACGTAGATTTATAGTAAATCAAATAATTAATAATAGTAATGTGGTAATTCATGTATTTGATAAGCAAGATTTTGAGTGTAAAAAAGACACAAGTATAAAGTAAAACAAGTAAAGAAAAAACATGTAATCTTACACTTAAATTTGAACTATCAGTATGAACTTATGATTTATTTTTCTTTAAAACAAAAAAGGACTCTATGCTTTGTCCACTGAAAAGCCTATCTCAAATAGCTCCCTATAACTCTCTCTCTCTCTCTCTCTCTCTCTCTTTAGTTAGTTAGTTAGTTAGTTAGTCAGTCAGTCAGTCAGCTAGTTTAATTATTGTCCGTCTCTAGAACACATGCGCCATGAGGGCAGGAACTTTGTTTNTTATTATTATTTTTATTATTATTATTTTTTAGCTGAGCCATCCTGCCACCTGTTGGCAGCTCAGCAGCAGCTCAGCTCAGGCCAGGCATCGAACCACTGTTGCTCAGAGCTCGCACTCTTGAATGAGCTCTTAACCAACTGAGCCACTCAGCCGACACAAAATTCCCTCTTTGTTCCTCTCTCCACAAGACTCATGATCAGCCCTTCCCAGGCAGAGGCTGCCCTGTGCATAATGGCATGTGATAATCTCAACACTAATTTCCTTGATTTATCCCACCAAGATTTCTGGTTTTCACATTTAAAATAAATAGTCATTTTTGTGTGTGATCTTGAAATCATGAACTACGTGATGACTTAGACTAATTGTAGCTATAAACACTATCAAGCAGTAGATATGTGAGAAGGAAAATTAATCATCACTCCCTTCCCATGCACACACATTCACTCACACCATCGAGCACGTGAAACAAGGCTGAAGGTGGACTTCTGTCGTGCCTCATCATGCCATTCCTATCTCAAATGAATTTCCACAGGTTTTTTTTTATTTTTGCAGCATCTAATTACAGAACATCAGAAAGCAACAGGGATCCAGAGGTGAACTGAATTCTTGAAAAAAAAAAAAACCAAAACAGAAGCAAAGAGGGCACAGAAAGCTAAGATCTATTCACGATAGATTCGTCAAACTTAAGGGTGCTGAGAAATGCAAGCGTTTAATTCAAAAGATAAATGTCCTTTTTCATAGCCCTTGGGGGGTGAAAATGTCTTTTTTCTCCAAACCTTCTGCAAGTTTTGGTAATTATGTTAGACAAAGGCCAAAAACATAGAACAGAGTGCAGTCTCTCTGAAGAAAGGTACGTTTATTCAGGTTAAAGTTCAAACAATTTATCTATTAGAACTGTTATATACACAAGGTAGCTTATTGTTTCTACCAAAGTTGTCCCAACACTTTAGCAAAAGGATATGGAGAATACAATGGCACACAACCGATGAGTGACAATGGGCATGTGGGTGGGCTCAGAAAGGTGGGGGTGGGGTGGGGTAAGTGTATTTAATACTGGGTCACTTGATTCTTGATCCAGTGCTCTGTTCTTTTCATTACAACCTTCTCTGAGACATTATTAAAAATATTGAAACATCCTTGTCAGCATTGAAAACTTTACTTTTAAATTCGTGGACCAAAGAAATGAAAAGCATCATGCTGTGCCATCCAGATGATAAAGACAATACAAGGAAGATGTGATCCTGACACCAAATTTTAATAGTCAATGGAAATGTCTTACAATTAAAAATGGAGAGGGGAAATTCAGTGCCTTCAGTTTATGTTTTCATCTTTTGCTTTAAGCCGTGTCAAGAAATGCAAGAGCAATGTAAACATCCCATGTTGTCATTCACCTAAAATAAGATTATCTTCCTGAGTGAGATGTTTCAAAGTGCTGTTTTATATGACTTCTCCTAATAGCAGAAGCAACCAGTATTTTTGGAGAAGAAAAAACTGAAATCCGCCAAATCTCAGAAATCATGGTGGCATCTTGGTCTGAGGGCAAGTTTCTATTTTGGTTACCTGCCTACTTTCTACTCACACTTAACGATTGGGGATGAAGTTTGTTGAGTATTTTCCAGAGAGCAGTTTTCACTTCTTTGTTCCTAAGGCTGTAGATCAAGGGGTTCAGCATGGGAATCACCACAGTATAAAACACAGATGCTATTTTGTCTGTGTCCATGGACTGGCTGGAGCGGGGCTGTAAGTACATGAAGATGATTGTGCCATAGAAAATGGAGACTGCTGTGAGATGGGATGCACACGTGGAGAAGGCTTTCTTCCGTACTTCAGCAGAACGCATCCTTTGAATGGTGATGTATATGAAGAGGTAAGATATGAGGATGACCAGGAGCGTGAAAAAGACATTGAAGCCAACGACAAAGAAAACCACCAACTTGCTGATGCATGTGTTGGAGCATGAGAGAGCCAGGAGTGGGGGAATGTCGCAGAAAAAGTGATTAATCACATTAGAACCACAGAAGGAGAGTCTAAATGTGTCTGCTGTGTGGATGGAAGCACTGAGGAAGCCGCAGACATAGGAGCCAATAGCCAGGAGGGCACACACACCTGCTGTCATGGTGGTGGTGTAGTGAAGAGGTCTACATACGGCTGCATGGCGGTCACAGGCCATGCAGGCCAGGAGGTAGCACTCGACCGTGCCAAAACCCGCAAAGAAGAAGAACTGAGCAGCACATCCATTGTAGGAGATGACTTTGTTCCCTGACTGCAATGCAGCCACCATCTTAGGACCTACAGCTGATGAGTAACCCAGGTCTACAAAGGAGAGATGGCTGAGGAAGAAGTACATCGGAGTGTGGAGGCGGGAGTCTGAGTGGATGATTACCATCAGTCCCCCATTCCCAGCCAGAGTGATGAGGTAGACGAACAAAAATACCAGGAGGGGGGGAACCCAAAGATTGGGGTCATCGGTTAATCCCAAGAGGATGAACTCTGTCGCTTCTGTACTATTCTCCATTGGGGTCAACTTCGATTTAGCCTGGTGATTAAAGAACAGAAGCCGATGCAACTCAGATGAAAGTACAAGAGGAATGATGGGATGATAGTGTCGGGGAAGAGGAGAATTTCCCCCTTTATCCTTCTTAGGTTCTTACAGCTGGACTAATAAAATAATAAAAATGATACACAAGTAGACTAACAGGAGAAAAACCAATTTAATATGTGTGCACGTGAGAATATGATGCTCAGGTCATAAAATGAGGCTCAAAGAAATCATCAAACCAGGCATCTTTTTATACTGTTCAGACAAAGAGACAATAAATTTGTGAGAAATTGACAGGACAAAGAAAGTTAGTGCTCATTAGAAAGGAATCTAAGCAAGGTTTGGGCGTAGGTAGTAAATTAGTCAAGGCTACCAGGTTTGTTTATACATGCTTTTTTGACTGGATTTTTTAACTCTTGTGATCAGGTTGTCTCTCAGCTGTCAAGAGAAGCGAGGGCACCTGTCACATGGAGGTTTATTTCCTGCATTTAGAGAGACAGAGAAGAGACAGAGAGCTTGTCCTGCTCCTGCTGTTTCTTAAGTCATTTTTATTTGAAATAATCAATCTGCTAGTGTGAGATAACTTGGGGCAGCCTGCGCTGGGCCTAACAATATAAATACAGACTACCAATACACCGGGGGTACAAAAAATGTATACAAGTGGACACGTTGGTCAACGTTGCTCAAGCTGTAGTTCACTGTAATCAGAAGTGTCTGGACGCTGATGGCAACTACTTTGAGCACCTCTTGTAATTGCAGAAGTCAAACATGACTTGTATTCATCTTTTGTTATTGGTATACATTGAGTATTACAATTTTAATACAGTTTTCCTTTCTTAAAATGTGTATACATTTTTTGGCACCCTCTGTATATTGAGAATGTACTATGTGTAAGGCACATGCTAGGCCCTTCCATTATATAATAGCATTTATTCCTGTGAAATTAGTGCTACTCTGCCCATTTTATAGATGAGAAAGTTAAGGCTTGGGGAGCTTAGTATTGACTAGAATAACCTAATTAGTAGAGGTCAGAATCAGAGTTCACACCTTTGTGTTTTGGAGTCCAAAGTCCATATACTCAGCGCTTAGATTATTCTACCTATTTACATCATATCAAACAAATTATGACGTGTCTGATAGCATTGTTTTCGAGATTTTATTTATTCAATTTCAAAAAATAAAAACGAGAACAGTATGAAGTTAAAGAGTATAAATCCCTCATTCCTTGCCTGCGTATTTCATTCCCAAGAATATAGCTTCTATGGTGATTTCCTGACATTTTCTATGCACATATAATTGTATGGCATTAATCATAATAATAGCTCACTATATCCCAGACACTGATCTAAGGGCTTTACTTGTGGTTAACTCATTGAATTCTCACACCAGCTCTTTGGGGTTGATTCTATTATTTCCTTCATTTTATACAAGGAGTAACTACTGTACAGATGACAAAGCTGCACTCCCTTGTTTCAACTTTGTCACCTTTATAAATAATGTTCTATAATATAAAACATGCAAACAGGGCATTTTGCTTTCTTAGATTATTTTCAGTTGGAAGTATATGTTACACTTGGTCTCCTTTTTCTAGCTACTGTCTCCTCCTAAAATCTAGTGGATTTTTAGATGGGACTGGAGAGCTCACATTATAAAATAATAATAATAATAATAATAATAATAATAATAATAATAATAAACTATTGCCCAAAGTCACATAACTGGTAAGTGTTGGAAGTGGAATTAAAACCTTGGTGTGTCTGATGTTAAATCCAGAGCTCTTAACTACAACTTTTAATGTCTTTATGAGTTTATCCTTCAACAGTTATTTAATTGAAATTTATATTTATATATTTACAGGGAGATAAACAGATCTCCACCTCCTGTCAGAAGTCTTTGTTATTGATCCTGGTTACAATGAAGTCCTCCCTTCTCTGATTTCTCAAAGCATTTGAGTCTTGCTTGATTATCACAGAATTAGTGGGCAACCACCCAGCTCCTTAACTGGCGCTAAGCCCCTTGGGACAGAGACAGTCTTCATCCCCTCTGGCCACCCAGCCTACTGTGTGCTGTTGCCCACGTAAATAAATATTTGGTGAATTCCATAGAACATCTAAGTGTTTAAACAATTTTTCATGCTAACTCTACAACAAACAGTTGATTGTTCTCTTGTCTAGTTGGATCCATGTTTCCTGCCAAAATATTAGCTCGGACTTGTGGTATGAAAACTATTCAGAAGTAAAACAAGATTGAGGATGGACAAGCCTGGGGAGAGACTGTGTCCTAATTCTAGGGCACAAGGCTTTCTCCTATTGTTTTTCCTCAGCCTGAGATTGTTTACAAGCTTTTCCTGTCCTTGGTAGCGGAGTGGGTGGAAACAGGCTGAGACAAGGGAAGGGAGAAGATGTGTGAAGAAAAGAAAGGATGAAACGAGGGACTAGGAGAAAAACGTTTCAGCTCCACTTGACCTTGGCTTACCTTGGCAAGCAACTGCCGTGATCAGATTTGTAAGGAACATTTTTTATACCACAGACAGAATGGGGCAGCCCAGCCCATCCTGCTCGGGTAACAATTACACATCCAAGCGTTCGTGGCTGGACTTGTAAGAACTGGCTCAGCCAGCTTGTGAAACACTGCTGGACAGGAACCACGATGACATTATACTCCTTCCTTTCCAATTTTCCACCTTTATAAACAGTGCTCCAGTGAATAAATACCCTTGTACATGTCTTTTCACACCTCTTCTTTCTTAGGATAACTTCTTAGAATTTGATATTTTTCATCTGCTTTTTGCTTACTGATAGATTTCCATCCAGTAATGTATCGATTAACTTTCCAACCAGAAGCACTTTCCGTTACATTTATCCAGTCCTTTCGATTTGTTTTTTCCTTTTGACTTTTGTCATGTGTGTGTAGTCTCTAACTTAGCAGATATAATATCCTACAATCTGTGATAAGCGGTTTCCTGATTTTACATATTAGGAAACTGGGGTATGTAGTGCCCCTCAAGGTCACACGATTACATAATTGCAATATCTATACAATACCTCGGAACAGAATTTCTCAACCTCTGGATGCATGTGGAGCTGGGGGTCTGGGGGAGGCTGATCTGTGCATCGTAGGATGTTTAGCAGCATCCCTGGCCTCAACCCACTAGATGCCAGTAACATACCCACCTCTCCAGTTGTGGCAACCGACAATGTTTATAGACACTACCAAATGTCCCCTGGGGCAGTGGTTTGTCTGGTTGAAAACCACTGTTCTGCAGTTTATAAAGCTCTGTTTGTGTTCATTTTATCATTTAATCACAACAATTCCATATGTTACATATTTTATATAATGTATTTTACAGCATACGTATATATTTTATATTTATGCAAGACAAAGTGGCTAGTTCAAGGTCCTGAGTGCCAGCCAAATATTGCTGCTCATTGGTGGGGGAGTCCAAGTCCTGTGAACCTTCAACTAAAGATATATTCATCCTCCTCTCTCATAAACCAACCTCTTCTCCAATACAACGAAGGTTAAATGACCTGGGAAAATCTCCAAGAATGAAAGGCAGCTGACTTGGCGTGGATTCTGAATTCTATTCTCAAACATTTATTCGATCAAAGTCCTTGGTTAATACTGACCGCTGGATTGTATTCACCTAATCTATAGGTCTGATTTCTCATAGTTATCACACATGCCCTACATTGAACCGCCCCACACTGCTGTCTTCGTACATTAGTAATTAATATTCAAGGCATTTTGTTCCCTGTATGGAAAACCCTTTCCATTATGCACCACAGTTACTGTTTATAAATGTGTCTGGATCTAGAACAGCAAGGAGAAATCTGGAATCATGCAGAGAGAGGAAAGGCTGCTTTTCCTGAGCACCATTCCCGAAGGGCAGCAAGGCGCCAACTCAAACCCCATTGCTGCTGGTGGTGTATTTCCTCCCACCCAAGTCCTGCAAAGGCTAAGCTTTTCTGCACTGGCCGAAAATACATATCAGAAGGAGCGGTGAAAAAGACACTTAAAAAGCATTTAAAGATAGTACTTGTTAAACTGCTTTATGTAATAAATAACAAATGAGTTGAAATAACAAAAGTGTGTTGAAAACTGAAAAACATTAAAACTTAAGGGATTATAGGAGTCTAAACCACCAAGACAGGTAGTCTGGAAATAAAAGTTTTATCAGAATTGTTCCTAAAGGGGTTTGAGGAATCACCCCCATCCATCAAATCCCTTTTGGGGAGTTACAAAGGAGACTCTCAATGAAAAACTATTGGACTAAATTCCAAGAAGAAAGAGACAAGGCCTGTCGCTGTTTTGTGAATTATTATTCGTGGCCTACTATGTGCCAGGCACATAGTAGACTTTTAATTATTTGCTAAATCAATCAATGGACTAGAAGCTCAACAGTTGAGTTAGATTAATGGTTTTAATGCTTACTAGCTGTGGACTGTAAACAAGTCAATTTCCCTCTATCAATAGAAGATTAAGTAAGATAAAATATGGAAAAATCCAGCCACTGTGTGATCTGTGGTGGGTGTTCAATACAAACCAATTTATTCATCTTATTATTAAATTGTTGGTTGATCATATGAACTTGGACTTTAACATCAGTTGGTAGCAACATTTTGTCTAGCAATGACTATGTCAGTTTTTGTTTGAGAAATTATGACCCAAAATTACCTATCAGAGCCTCACTCTGTCTCAATTTTTTATGAAATGTGTCAGAGGAGAGTCGGTGTTTTTTCACCTACTTCTGAGTCCCTTTCTCCTGGACAAACCCGTTATTTCTACCCACAGTATGAAAAAGTCGGGGAAAAACATACCTGGTTTCTTGGGGATTATGAGATCTCAATTTAGTGCTGCCTTCCACTACCGAACTTTTTGAAGTCTGAAAAAAAAAAAAAAAGAAGCTGTTTGGTCTCTAAGGATGTCAGATTTCAAATATTAAAAGATTTCCTGAGGCTGAGTGGTAAAAATGTGAAGGCACATCAGCTGTGGTTGCAGCTGGTTTCAGAGCCTGAGTGAGTGATACCAACTGTGTGAGAGGCACCACCTGAAGCTGGCATCTTCATAGATTTGGGATCCTCTGGAGGGAATATCCCTAAGGTCTCAACCCCAGTGCAACTCAAGGCTCACTGACAGTCAGACAAGCACTATTTTCAAAACACTCTTTTCCTGAGGGAATGAAACATTACTGTGATATGGAAGAGGCTCAAAGGCCCAGGCTAAAATTATTGATGACCAAGTTCCATCAAAAATGCCTTCAGAGGAGCGGGAGGGTCCAACCATCCCCACTCAGCCCAAAAAAACTTCCTGTGAGTATTGGGATTTGGTTCTTTCTCTAAAACCCAATGGGGAGAAATTTTAAATGCAAAATATAGATGATAAGCATCAGAATCTCCATGTTGCCTAAACCCTGCTCTAACTAAAGGACCCCAAGTTCCAAGGAGCTCTGTGGGTCAAAACCCTTTCAGGACATTTTATTCCCATCAGCTTAGTTTCAAATGAGCTTTAATGGGGAGTTTACAGAAAGCAAAAGATTCCATGTCAGCCCCTACGGAATTATGACTTAATTGGGTGCCTTCTGTTTTGAACCCTTGTTAAGTTCTACATATGTGTTAGTTTTCTTAATGTTCACACAACTCTACAAGAAATGTATTACCTTTCCAATTTTACAGATGTGATCACTTTAGTGTCCACCTAGGGCCCAGATCTTGGTTTCTAATAATATTTTTCAATTAAAGGAACCAGGGCTCCTTAGAGAAATGACTGCTTCGAGGACTAGAGCTGGGAGTATACCAGACAAAGCTGAAGCATCCCCCAGAAAGCAAGGAGACGCTCAAGTCTGTCTGACTCAAAGTCTATACACGTTCACACTGTGCTCTACTCTTCCTACTATAGCCAATCAATATGGCCGAGCCGGGACACTCTCAGAATCCAGAAAAGTGGTCTGTTTCCCATGGGGATTCACAAATGTGTGTTCCAGTCAAGTCAGCTACAAAAGTGAAGCTTATTTTGCCTATTTGTGTCTTTCATGAAACAATATTCATGGAAGAATTTTCTGTTATAACAAATTAATTTTTTTTTCCTAAAAAGAAGAAATAAGAAGGAGCCACGTAGGTGACAATCTAGGTAGTGCTTGTCTGTGGCCAAGGAAGTTTTTGCACCACTCTTGGAATTTTATAACATTGACTATCCTGACCCCGAAGACTAGATTTCATCTTCATTATTGCACTTGATCAATACAACAACCAAGGAAGAATAGAGAGAGGAAGAGGGAGAGAGAATAATAAAAAAGAAAAAGAAGAACAGAGACGAAGAGCAAGAAAAAGGAGGAGAAGAGAAGGATAAACCTTTACCTGTAGCTTCAGCCCCCTAACAGCAGAGATAATCTGGCCAAAACATCTGGCTCTCTAAAATAATGTAATACTTTCCTTTATCTGTGTTGGACATTCTGAAAAACTACACATCCTAAAATAAAGGCTACTGGCATGATAACGAGGAATGGTCCTGGATTTTGGCGAGTGAGTGACCCAGAATCTGCTGCTTACTGAATGGATAACAGATCAATCATTCATCTTTTCAAGCCTCATTAGCTCCTCCTGACACTGAATTTCTCTTCTTTCTTTTCCCTCCCAGAAGCTCTTAATTCCTAGAGGAATACTTCCTCTTTGACTTCTCTGGCTCCTTCACTGTTGGTCTTCTTACAAAATCAAACAGTAACTTTATCTTCAAATAGGTATACATCGGAGTTTTAGAAAAATAAAGAAAGGGGCCAATTCTGACTTTCAGGTTAGTTCAAGGCCAGATGGCAGTGTCTGTCCATCCATCTACGAGTTAATGCTGCCACCTTGTGGCCATTTTAAACCTTTCATGTGATGAGCCATTTCGGGTGGCGCCGGCTGGGAATATGAGAGCAGGCCAGTAAGTTCATAGAGGAAAAATGCTTTGGACAAGGACAGTCCCTAGGGCCTGATGCAGATCAGATCCCAGTTCTACCCCTAGTGCCTGGAAGGCTTGTTACAAGCCACTTAGCCTCTCCATTCCTGTCTTTCTTGTTTCGGGGTTGTTGTGAGAATTAATTAATAGATATAAAATACGTATAATGTTGAGCACCGTATAAATACGTGTTGTGTAAATAATTTGATCAAGGAATAAACTGAAATTCATAGCAGGGAAGTGATCTGCCCCAAAGCCACGGAGATGATTAGCGGCACAATGAAACCTGTGGCTCTAAGACTCCTCATGTATTTCTATCAATTTCTCCAGAATTTCCTGAGCTTCTGTTGACTCCTCAGCCCCACTCAGGTATCTGCATTTCGTGTGGATATTTTCCTCTCCTTTACTAAGATTCGGGCCATCTAATGTTATCTTCACCTCAGCTTCTCCATTTAAATCCATCCTGTCTCCTGCCTTCCTGTCTCAGAATTCCCCCTGTTCTTTTCCTGCCCCCTCCATCTGTTCTGTTGATCCCATCGCTACGTTCTTTTGTGAACTCTCACTATAACAATTAGCTCCTGTTCTTTATATCCTCCCTTACTTGTTCTTACCCTATTTATCCACAAACATGCTTAAGTTACCCATCCCTTTCCCCAAAACTCTCAAGAGGCTTTCTCCCACCCTAATATACCCTTGTGCAATACAGGTATCCCTCGATTTACATCATCTCCCATTCTAACCTCAATCCACTGCACTCCAGACTTAACTATGTCCACCCGTATTCTGTTGAAACAATATTCTTTTTTAAAAAAGTTTATTGGGGTGACAATGGTTAGTAAAGTTACATAGGTTTCAAGTGTACAATTCTGTAATACATCATCTAAATATCACATTGTGTGTTCACCACCCAGAGTCAGTTCTCCTTCCATGAGCATATATTTGACACCGTTTACCCTCATCTACNGGTAAACAAAGTGATGAAAACAATTTTAGGAAGCTTTGCCATCTTTTAAGATAATTCACTTGGGTGGCTGGTTAGCTCAGGTGGTTAGCCAAGGTTGCCGGTTTGATTCCCACATGGGCCAGTGAGCTGTACCCTCCACAACTAGATTGAAAACAACTTGACTTGGAGCTGATGGGTCCTGGAAAAAACCACACTGTTCCCCAATAAAGTATTTTTTTTAAAGATAATTCACTTATCTAAATGCAAAATAAAATAAAATCAATATTATGGGCCCAAATTAAAAGAAAACTCAATGACTAGGAATCCCTCCTTTTAATTTCTTTTGATTAAAAAAAAGTGCTTATTGTAATGGAAGTAAACAATATTGGTAACAATTTAATTGCACATAGTGCCTAGTATATTAACACGAAAAGCACAAAGTTTATCCACCAAACTGATATGACATTGAGTCATTAAAACACAAGCCACTTTATTTATCAATTATGTCAGTATTCTCAAAGTCGTCTTTAACAAAGTCAGTTAAAATCTACTTCCTCTTGAAAAAGAGAAATACACTAAAGGGAGATGCAAGGAGCTTAAGAGTGACGCCATGATTCTTGACAGCAAGGATAAAGTCCCCAGCGGTGATTGCGGGAAAGTGAGTCGCAGGGAAGTATGGGAAGCTTGACAAGGCCCAGTCATGATGGGCAAAGGAGAACAGATGTGAGCAGGGCCATCACAGGGGTGAAAATGAAGAAATCTGAGAAAACCAGTTGTGAAATAAATGTGTGCATGTGGAAAATGCATCTGCAGAGGCACTAGAAAGCAGGGCCCAGATCTAAATCCAAGTGCCCATTAAAAGAAAAACAATCAGATGAGAACTCTAAAACTTAAGACTACAAGCCTAGGCACACACCATCTAGAAGGTCGCTTATTTATTCACCAGTTTTACTTTCTCTATAAGCCTATTTAGTGGAAGGTCAGCAACAACAAATGTACCCTTTCCTCTCTTGGTTTAAAGTTTCTCGGAGATCTGAAGAGGCTGTGGGTCCAGCTGAGGTTACAGTAGGAAGAGCTTATTGAAGCAGGGTTGACAATAGGTCTTGTCATTCTGTTCCTTGAAGATNAGAAAATGAGAAAATAAAACTTGAATTACGTCAGTGAAAATGATAATTAATGGGGAAGGGATCAAAGTCTAAACAGATGTCCAACCAGACTCCGATCTAGAAAAGAGCAGAGTAAAAGAATTGTGTTCACTGAATGTAAGGAAGCTGCTGGAAATGAGGACAGAATTGGTGGCACTGAAGGCCCAGCATGATCAGGCCTCCCTCATCTAGACAGACAGGAAGATAGACACTGAGGCTGCTGGCCCCAAAATCATATTCAAGTCGCACAACCTTGATAGCATTAAATATTTAGTAGGGTGTGTATTTCCCTGCCTAACAGTAGCTATGGGATTTTTACCACCTGTGGATATAATAAAGTGACTATTAAAAAAAAGAAGACCAAAATCTGCCTGTTGGTGAGTTCAGGATTAGTAAACAGTGACACCACCTAGCTGGTGATCAGATGTGGAATTATATCTTTGCCACTGTGTTCTTTTAAATAACGTTTTGGACAGAATTGTGTCCCCACAACATTCATGTGTTGAAGCCCTAATCCCAAATGTGTCTGTATTTGGAGACTGGGCCTTTAAAGAGATAGTTAAGATTAAATGAGGTCGTAGGATGGGTCCCTAACCCAACAGGATTGGTGTCCTTATAAGAAGAGGAAGAGATACTAGGGAGGCACAGGGGAAAGTCCATGTGAGGACACAGCAAGAAAATGACCATTTGTAAGCCAAAGAAAGAGACTTCAGGCGAAAATCAACCCTACCAACACCTTGATCTTGGACGTTCAGCCTTCAGAACTGTGAGAAGATAAATTTCTGTTACTTAAGCCACCCAGTCTTGTATTCTTGTTATGGCAGCCCTAGCCAACTAATACAAGTCACAATGATGATAAACATTTGCCTGGGGATTTCCGTTGAATTATGGTTAGGCCATCGACAGGTAGTGAAAATCATGACATTGGAAGGTTCCTGAACTTTTTTCCTTAACTGAAGTTAGCTGTTTTCTAGCGATGGGAAATGGCTAACTGGATGGATTTTCTGTACCATGGAAATCATTCACCCTTGAGCATTACTGTCAATACGTTGCTGTAAAGGAAGATTATGAGCTCAAACTCAAGCTCTCCTCCTGATCTCCCAGCATTTTCGGTTCCATCAGCTTTCATCCTGAGCCTTAAAAAAGATTTCTAAAATCATCCCAAAACAACTAAAAAAGCCTGCTACAGTTTCACAGTCTCCATGGAAATGCCAGAGATGGAAGCTATGTTGACTGCTTCACTTATCCCTTGGACTATCTTGTTCATGCGTTTTATGTCTGGCTCTTGGCAGTTTACATAGCGCTTCCTCACTTATTATCTTGTTTAATCCTGGCAGCAAACCCACATGAGAGGTATTATTACCCACATTTAGCATATTATGGGACTGCAGTTTGGAGAAGATAAATGACTTAACTAAGATTTACACAGTTTGTAAGTGGTAAAATCAGCATTGAACTTGGGTTTGTCCGGGGCCAAGCCTACTGTTCTTGTCACTATACCTAAAAACCAACATAGGCTGCAGCAGTGGATCACTGTCCTATCCTAGTGCTCCCACTTGTCCTTTGGAAATTTACCTCGTGGGCCATGTTTCTGAGATGGGCTTTATATTGTTAATGTAGAGCCTTTAAAAAGTGTCCCAGGCAAGGACTAAGCAAACTTTGGTCTGGTTCTAGTGTTATCACTAAAATTGAG
>NW_017731603.1:2508222-2510585 GCF_001890085.2 Hipposideros armiger | reverse complement strand
CATCTGTGTTGGCTTCTTTGTCAAGTGGGCTCCCCCTGAGTGATAATAAAGACAATTCTCGGCAGTAATGGGTTTTTATTTTTCTACAGCTAGAATCCCAACAAAATGAGAATACCTCTTTCCCAATATATCCAGCAGAAGTCCTGGGGAACAATCTGATTGGCTTTGCTAGGGTCACATGTCTACCCCTGATTCAATCGCCTTGGTTCAGAAGAAAACCTAGTCAGGCCTGAGGCTTGTGTTCATTCCAGGAGCTAAAGGTAAAGTTAGCCCCCGCCCCCATAACCACATGGACTAAATATGGGAGGAATGTGGCACCTTATGGAGAAACTAGGCTGAAAAAAAATAATGCTGAGGCGTGTACCCCCCTTCTATGTCACATCCTTGCTTATGTCCAGCCATTAGTGATCATAGCATATCAAAGTCCAAAGGCAGTAAAATCCAAAATCAAATTGTCTCATCTCCTCTGAATTAAAGTTTAAAGGAAATAAAGTCCTCTGATTTCTTAGTTTGCCCATTCTCAGCTATAGTTGTTCCAGTAGCACCTGTGATCTAAGATATCTTTCACGATATCTTAGTTATCCCAGGCAAAATAAGTTATTCCTAGAATACAGTGTTCATTAATATTTGGTGATATCCAAAATAGAAAGGGAAGATGGGTTGGTTTCACCAGGATGCCAGGAAGTCTATGCAATTGTCCAAATCCATGGTCTGTGATTCTAATCATAGGAGCTATCTTTCCACGGGAATTAACTTAGGTACCATGCCTTTACCATAACTGGGAACCTTCTACACAAACTGTCTTCTTTCATACAGAATAGATTTGAGAAATTGCTGCCTCCTGGCAAAGTTGTACATTTGCAACAAGCACAACTCAAGCGCCAGCTCTTATCTGAGAATTCCTTCTTTCTTATCCACTGGACCCCAGTCAGTTTCCATTCCTCCGTGGAGCTCTGTGTTCTCAGCACTTACATGCTGCCCTGATGGTGAGTTTTATCTAGTAACACAGCCTCCACAGTATTGGGGGATGAGGGGGAGAGGGAGCAGGCAGTTGCTTTTTTAGTCCTACATTTTAGTGGCTGCCACCACTTCCCTTATTAAGGTCCTGCTCACGCCTCAGACACTTGCCCCTAATGAAAGTTGTCATTCCTTCTCATCTCCAGATTTCCAGACCGAAGCTGCTTTTGGTGCTTCCTACTGCTGAGCCCCTAGGGGCCGAAGGAAGACCAGTGCCTCTGCCTCATGTGACTAATAACGCCATTATTCCTGGCTCTCCTCTGATTTTTGAACTCTAAAGTTCTCAGACACATACCCTGAGGGCACTGGAAATGTCTACTTGCTTACTTTCTATATTATCTTGAAACTTTTTAATACTTTTGGTTTTGGAGATATATTTATAGGTAGGAATTTGAGATTCATTACCCCCTTTTCACGAGGACCCAGATTTGTTTTAAGTATTCGCAAGGGTTCCACAGAGATTTCAGGAACTCTATTTTGCCCCTAACTCTGGGGATTGTCCAGTTTGGTGTAAGCTAAGCTGCACAGCCCATTCCCCCAGCAAAAACCACTGGTGGGCGTGTAACCTACGCTAGTCCAGTCAAGATGAATCTCAGAACTTTTCTTTCAAAACTAATAGAAAAAAAATCACTCTTTCTCCCTCTACTGGTTATGAAAAAGGCAGCATGTGGCTGGCAGCCATCCTACAACCATAAGAGAAGTACATGCCAGAACTTGTATGCAAAAATAATTGCTTTACCAAAGTATCACCTTGGAGGATTATATACTTATTCCAAAAAATAATTCGCCAAATTAATTGAGACATTCCTCTTTGAGAATAGAGTTCCCAGTCTACAGCATATTCACACACACACACACACAGACACAGACACAGACACACACACACACACACACACACACACACACACACACACACACGAGTTCTGACAATTAAGTTCGCGAACTTGTTGCAATGGTGTTAGTAACCTTTTTTGATATCAGAGGTATTATTTATTATAAATTTGTACCAACTGAACAAACAGTTAACCAAGTTTACTATTTGGAAGTGCTGAAAAGGCTGCATGAAAACGTTAGACGACTTGAATTTTTCGCCAACAATTCATGGCTCTTGCATCATGACAATGCACTAGCTCACACAGCACTGTCTGTGAGGGAGTTTTTAGCTGGTAAACAAATAACTGTATTGGAATACCCTCTCTACTCACCTGATCTGGTACCCAATGACTTCTTTCTTTACCCAAAGATAAAGGAAATATTGAAAGGAAGACATTTTGACGACATTCAGGACATCAAGGGTAATATGACGACAGCTTTGATGGCCGTTCCAGAAAGAGTTCCAAAATTGC
>NW_017731603.1:2498525-2505858 GCF_001890085.2 Hipposideros armiger | reverse complement strand
ATCTGAAGAGGCTGTGGGTCCAGCTGAGGTTACAGTAGGAAGAGCTTATTGAAGCAGGGTTGACAATAGGTCTTGTCATTCTGTTCCTTGAAGATTCCCTTTGACAGCTGTGTCAGGCAGAAAGCACATACGAAGTGCTCAGGATGGAACTTGTGGCCCATGGCACTGATGCAGCGGCCGGTGATGGGCTGCCCACATCCATGGCAGAGGGTGCCTCGGCGGTGATGGTAATGGAGCTCACAGAATGGACGTCCATCCAGTTCAAAGAAGGAGCCGGCAGAGAAACTGCTGAAGCAGTCCTGGAAGATGGAGAGAAGAGATAGAAAAGGAATACAGATGTCAAGAAGTAAAACATCAGCAAGATAACACTTTCAGCCTTGGAACTCCTGCCAGTTACCTGCCAGTTGCAGGAATTCACTCAGGTCCTTGTCAAATGGAGACTAGGGTATCGCCCACTTGCAAAACATACAGGGAAATGCCCACAATTGATGCTGTGGGTTTTGTCTCCTTTAGGAAGCCCACATCAATTCCTCATCCCAAGCTGTGAGCCCTCTTAGCATTTGCAGTTCTGCCACTCAGACAGGAGAATCCCTGATTTTCCCTAAATCCAAAAGATAAGTGCATATACAGACCCCACAGACAAAGCACTCTGGGTGCCAGACATTGTCCATGGCTGAAAGGTAGTTTTCCAACACCGGGCGGTTGCAGCCACCACACCTGGGTGAGAACATGGCTAAGAAATCCTTTCGGCAATATGGCTTCTTGTCCTTCTCGTGAAAACCTGGAGAGAGAAAATCAGAGTTCACCGTTGCCGTTTGAGACCTTAAGCCAAGGTGGAGGCTGCAAAGAGGACAATGGTTTAAACTCTCCCAAACTCAGTGTCTTCATATTCAAAATGGGGCTCATAATAGATACCTGCTCAAAGGGTTGTTATAAGAAATACATGGAGGGCTGGCCGAGTGGNCTCAAATAGATGTTAAGCCACACATAAAATACCAGAAAATGCAGATTTAACTATTAACCCCTTAGATGTGAGTAAAACTAGAGACAGAGTATTTTACAATATAGGTACTAGGCTAAAAATATGTCTCTATGTCTCCCTCTGGCCATCTCAAAAACTGTTCTCAAGCACGTGAAGAAAAGCACTAGACAGGTAGCTGGCAGGCCATTCTCCGCCAACAGCCAGGTGCAAAGCAGCCTCTGAAAAGAAATTTAAGACCATAGCCCAATATGTATTTTTAAAATTTTTAATAGCATTCTTTTGAAATTATAAAATATTGTCTCTTCTCTCAGTTATTGCCAGGTGACAGACAAAAAATAAATAAGAGTATAAAACAGTCATCGGCAAATTAAGGTCCATGGGCCACATTTGGCCATGCCCATTCATTGACATATTGTCTACATCCATTTCCCTCCAGAGCTGGAAAACTGACAGCTGTGACAGAGACCTTATGGTCCACAAAGCCTAAAATATTTGCTATTTGACTTTTACAAAAAAAAGTTTGCAGACCCTTGATAGAGTTTCGATAATGTACAATATATGATGTTGGTTTCAGATCCATATAATCATGAATAAATTATTAATAAATAAAATTTTGAACCCAAGAAACAGAATACAGATTCTATTCAATTGCTTGAACAATGTTACTAAAATTAACCATGTGTGAGGACACAGCAAAAAGCAGCTCCGTAAATTCTAAGAAGTAAATTATACAGACCATATTCTTCGATTGTGGTGGAAGAAAGTACAAATAAACCATAAAAAAAAAATCCTGCCCACTTAAGAAAAAATAAAGCACTTTAAATAATTCTTGGGATGAAGAAAAAAAATTAAACCGAATTTTCAAACTGTTTAGAAATAGCTGTGAAAGCATACACACCCTTCAGTGTTGAAAGCAAAATATTATTGAAAAGAAAAAATATACTCGTAAATAGACTTAGATGCAATATTGAAAAATAATAAAAATGCAGAACTGAATAAACAAAAATCCAACTCAAGAACTGGTAGTTTATAAAAATCAACTGACAGTTTATTTTTATGCATTGTGTAAGTTTTCAAGAACATGGAAAATCACCAAATAAGTTCTATGAATATCACAGAAACTTGATACTAAAACCAGACAAAGAGAGAACAGTGTGTGTGTGTGTGTGTGTGTGTGTGTGTGTGTGTGTGCGCGCGTTCAGAGAGAGAGAGATACAGAGATACACTTAGATAAAAAGTGCAGAACTGTGGCTAGGTAGAATTTATACCAGCCAGCCCAGAATGGTTTGGCATTATGAAAAGGATTAATATAATGCATTATAGTAACAAATAAGAGAAAACTTAATAAACATATTAATAGGTGCTGAAAAGCAGTTGAAAACAAATTCAACCACCATTCCTATTGCTGAAGATCAAAGAAAAGCAGAAAAATTCCATAACTGATAAAATATGTCTATAAGAAATCTATAACGAGCCTTATATTTAATAGTCAAATACTAAGCACATTTCTAATTAAAAGAAGGGGAGGACAAGGGTCCTACTGTCATTGCTGGTCTTCAACATTATTCCAGACTGCATTTAAAAATAAAAATAACAGATTTCTATATTTGAAAGAAAAAGGCAAAGCACTCTCCTATTTTCTTTTAAAATAGATAGTATGATAATTTACCTAGAAAATGTCAGATGAATTATCTAACAANGTGATCAGTAGTTATTAACTATTAGAAAAACATCTTAGAATATAAGGAGAAAGAGCAATCCTGGTGGGACAGTGAGAGATGTAGATACAAGCATAGTTGGCTGTAGGACCAACACCTTGGTCCGTCCCACCTTTCCAGCAATGGGTTTCTGGCAGGAAGCACAATGACCCTTGGGCACTGTGGCAATTCCAAGGTCTTGCAATTCCTGCTCCAAACCCCCCAGCATTGAGTCCAGGGAGGCCTTGTCATCCTGCTTGTCTGGTATGTGCTTCTTGCTGGCATCTGCTTTCACTGCAACCTGGTACCAAGGACAGAACCATGAAGAGAATCAACCTCATGGACATTTATCCTCAATGGCATCTTCTGTAAGATCCTATGAGCTCACCTCTGCTGACTCACCCTTTAGTCTTTCCCGAACTTTCCTCCAAAGCATGGAGAATCCAACATTGTAATACCAATAAAAATGCTTTTATCTCTTTCATTCTAAGTTCCCTAGGCTGAATGAAATCTGACTAATCTTCCTTCATTTGTAAATCTTTTCTGACCATAGGAAATTGAATGGGTGAAGATGATACCTTTTCTGGCTCTTATGATGACCACAGGTCAACAATCTTGTTATTCATTTATTCTGTAGTGTTTGTTGAGCACCTAGTTTGTGCCAATCACTGCTCTAGGCTCATGAAGTTTACAGTCTCTGGATGATAAGACAATAAACAATTAAATAAATATAGGATGTAATGTCAAGTGGAAATAAAATATAAATTATATATTTCGAGATAAAAGTGACAAAAGGAGAGATGGTGGGGAAGACATTATTTGAATGAGGGTGATCAGAGAAAGACCTCCAATGATGTGATATTTGAGCAGATATTTGAGTGATATACTTAGGGACACAGAAATATTGATATTTGTGGGGAAAGCATTCCAGGGGGAGGGGAGGCCCAGGGGAAGGAAACAGTTTGGTACATTAGAAGAGAAGTAAGAAGGGTCACTGGGGCTCGAGCAGAGGAAATGAGAATGACTGTGGCTGGGGAAGATAATGATGAGAGGCAAAGATCACAACGATCATATTTTTACCCTCATGGTAAAAGCTTGGGTTTTTATTCCAAGGGTGATAGATCCATTGAAGGGTTTCAAACATGAGAGTGAAAGAATCTGATTTATAAGATCCCTGTGGTAGCTGAGTGAAGAATTAACTCTAGAGTGGAATTAGAGGCACTAGTTAGGTGGGAGACTGTTATTAACAGCTCAAACCAGAAATAATGACTTGGACCAGGGATATTGGAGAAGGAAGTGAGAAGTTGTCAGATAAGACTTGCTGATGGCTAAGAAAAAGCTCAGCAAGGAGAACGATAGATGGAAAATGTCAGTAGAGAAACTGGGTTTCTATTGTCATCTTAGGTTCAATAAAACAATGTCTGGCAAGAAAAAAGACTTGCTGATGGATTGAGTTATTGAAGCAAAATTCAAAAATCGTGATTATAAAACATTCGAAGGAAAAGACTCAAATTACAAAAGAAGATGCCCAACTTATCCTTCATCAGCTGATGTTCTGATTCCATCTCTCTCAACTCCTTTCCAACTGGGCTGCTGCTACCCTCTCTCTAATACTTCCTGATCAGAAAGCTACAAGGACTGCCCATTGCTTCCAGCACCAAATTTGCACATATCTTACAGACATTCGAAGTTTCCCATCCACTGCCCTCACTGTGCCTTCCCAATCTCATCTTTCATCACTCAGTAAAATCTTCCATTGTTTAAGGCTGGCCAGGCTCCACGCGGTCTCCTGAATGGGATCTGTTACAGCCTGACTTCAGGCCTCTGCTTATCCTACTTGACAGCCAGGAATAACCTCACCTTATCTCACTAATGCAAAGTGCTCATTTCCCTGCCAGAAACTTTCATCATCTGACAGATTTCCTTCCGCGTCTATTATATAATGTTAATTAATGTTGAAAATATTAGTGTTCAAAAAGTTAATGTCTAAAAGGCCTGGGAGGGCGACCAATAATAAGTATGAAAAGTAATTAAAAACAATAATATATTTGTATCTACATTTCCAGCTGTATCTATCTGCATGTATATTCCAGAGCACTCCTGAATAGATACGTAAGAAACAGGAAATACTGACTACCTCCAGGGGGCAGAACAGAATGGCTGGTGACAGAGCTGGTAAGAAAACAGNTTACTTGTGAAAACTGTAAGACATGCCAACTGACCTAGGAATGACCCTCATCCAGGCATTTGCAGGGTAGCTAGCTGGTCACAAGAATGAGCTAGCCGAGAAATCACAGCCTCTGTGTGAACTCAGGTGAGTCTCAGGAGAGGAATCAAAAGCAATCAGCCAAACTTCTGTGATACCCCTGCATTCAGTATCCAATAAATTGAGAAAGTTTCAGAACTTACTTTCCTAGAGGCTCTCTCTGGGGCCAATTACCTCCGGAGGATGGATGAGAAACACTAACAATTAAAAGTGCCACAGAGAGAGAGGGAGGACGCTCATACTCTGGTGAGGCTCTAAGCCACAGGGGAAATTGGGGAGCTCCTGCATGGCCCGGATAATGAACAATTAAAAAGAAAGAGGTAGGCACTGAGGACCTGGTCCCTACGGGAGGATGCTACGGCCTCTGTGCTTAGAAACTTGAACCTTAAAGAGGAGTTCCCTGAACTGAAACATAAATGCAGATGCATTTAATTTCCCAGGAGGCTTAGTGGTTAAACTGTCATTATAGAAGCTCGGTGTGGGGCTATGTGACTTAGGGTAAGGCAGGACGCCACCTAATAAATGGACTAACCATATGGTAGGAGACCCATTTACAAAAAGCAAAGGATATAAACAAAAATACTACCCAAAAGGAGCTTCTGATTAACAAATGGCCTTTTTTATTAGTTGTCTAAACAAATACATCTTAGGTGTGACATCATATTTATGTAAAGCCATAAATGACCCAATCAGCCTTGCTTGTTTAGACGGGGCCCAAGTCAAGAACAGTGAGAACTAGCTACCTTCACAGTGCTTCCTGGTCATCCTATGGATAGGATATTTTTCTCTTGTATCTAACTTATGTCTCTTGAAATATGCCTGTATCCTGCTCTGTTCTCAGGCAGCTGCCAGAGCCTACTCATCCCTGGGCAGTGTTCGCTTGCTGATTGTTCTACTCAACTAACGCTCAGCCTTTGTGACTCCCAATACAATGTTAATTTACCATGACACATTTCAATATACTTTAGATGAAATCTCAATGAAAAATGCTGCTTCACTAAAGTGTAATCTGGAAATGAAAGACCTAATGATTTGTGAAAAGCCGTGAACAAGCTTCAGTGAACGAGCAAATTACTACAAAGCACTTTGCTAGTGGACTCTGTCAGTGCTACTCGATCTGGCTCTGTCTTTAAATACAGTGTGTCATGTCGGTGCCAAGAAAGTAAAAAAGATCCAACAACGGAAGAGGAATTGAGTCTCCGTCAAGGGGCAGTTACCATGTTGTAGAAAACACAACAACAACACATAGAACTTGCAGAAATAAGACCAGAATTTAAATTTCAACTCTTTGACTTTCCAGCCGCATGACTTGAAGAAAATCACTTTACCTCCCTGAGGTTCAGTGTTTTCATCTATAACTAGGTAAAATGTGGACGAAAATTGCCCTCACAAGGCTGTAGTGGGGATGAAGTAAATAATAGTTAGGAATATAATTATATGCTGAGAGAGCGGGGTGAGGGGGAATATGTTGGGGGTAAGGTGGGATAGTAAGAACATTTCTAAATCCTCATCTTCCCTGGGAGAAAGTAAATACATAATGATTAAAATTAGGGGGGGGGAAATCAATCTATAGTAATATAGTATTTAAAACACAAGTAAATAACAGAAGAGAAAGCTTAAAAAATTAGGAGAGGAGAACGAGATTCGGGGTGGAGAAAGGAGCAGCAGGTGACCAATCTTTTTCAATATTACCCTTGAAGTAATGTTTGAGTTTTTAAATTATGCATTCTTTTTTTTTTGGTTTAAAATTTTAATTTAAACAAAATTTATAAATGTTGGGAAAACGTAGGGAGGGATGGCATCTAGTACTGAAACAGGCATGTGGGTGGCAGTGTCAGGGACCCGGACTACCATGGCAGATCAAGGAAGGCAGATCAAGGTTCCCCCGGGTCGTACCTTCTGCACCAAACACCTCTCCGCAGTGAGAGCAGAAGAAGTGCTCCGGGTGCCAGGTTTGGTTCATTGCTGTCAGCACTTTCTGAAAAAAGAACACACAGAGAAATATTAGAATGCTGCAGAGCTGTAAAACATGACCCCAGTTCTAAATGAGTACAGGCTACAGGAAAGCAGGGAAAGGGGGATTTACTTACGTCCAGGATGGGAGCAGCACAGTAAGCACAGCGTGGAGAAAAAAGATGGTGGTAGTCCTTGGGACAGTAGGCCAAGCCACTGCGCTCAAAGAAGGGCTTGGAGCCAATCTCTTCTTTGCAGTGACTACAGATGAAGTGCTCTGGATGCCACGCCTGCCCTAGGGCTTGGATCACCTGGAGGATGAAACAAGGCCTGGCATGGGAGCCCCGTAGGGGACTCTAGGGCCTAGCGGTTGCACAGCTCTGGAGGACCCTCTCCACACAGCACTCCATGTCAGTGACACAGCAGTGAGCTGAC
>NW_017731603.1:2493894-2498283 GCF_001890085.2 Hipposideros armiger | reverse complement strand
GCGACTCATGGCAGCCCAGCTCCAGGTCGAGCTGTTGTTCAGCATCTCAGCTGTAGAGGGCAGTGTCACTGGCCCTCATGTGTGGGATCCGAACCGGGGCCCTCTGGCATCCCAAGCCAGCTCTTAACCATCGTGCCACTCGGCCGGCCCAGCAAGTTTGTAAATCTTGAGGGCTAATTTATTGGTGAAAAATAAAAAGGAACAGTTTAATTGATACCTTGAAATATGTGTCCATCTCACCTTTGAAAAGGACACCAACATCCATCAGCTGTATCACAGCACATCTGCGTATAGAACACATAGGAGGCCCATCCTTATTCCTAAGGGTAGCGCTCTCATTTGAACTTTTGCCTCCATCTCATGTGTCCTTCAGACACTGGTTTAATCAAATCATCATCTTAAATCTCCTTATTCATCTTCATCTTTATTTTAAGTCTCCACTATCTCTATCTCTGTGACCTTCCTCTCAGTACATGAACATCAAAAAATACTTCTCAACCCTGATTATCCTTAGAGCTACCTTCCTAATGCAGCTTTCTTTGCCACAAAACATTTCGAGGGGAGATGTTCATGTTCACTGAGTGAATGAACAAATAGCTAAACACCCAATGATGCTACACAAGGCAACAGAACTAGTAGGCAATAGAGCTGGGATGGATTCCACTCCAAAGTCAAGACCCATATCATCAAGTCTTCCTCACCTTTCAACTACAACTCAAATACATCAGTTCCAAACAAACCGCACTAAGGCGTGAACCACGACTTAGTGTGTTAACTTTAAGAAAATGGGTTGAGGGCTGGCCGAGTGGCGTGATGGCTTGGGATGCCAGAGGGCCCGGTTCGGATCCCACATGAGGGCCAGTGACACTGCCCTCCACAGCTAAGATGCTGAACAACAGCTCAACCTGGAGCTGGGCTGCNAAATTTCAGGCTATAACTGAAGAGAGAACAAGAAAGTAGCTGTTTTATTTTTTCAGGTGTCAAGTATGCTTTGGCTAGTAGAAATGATTTAGTGAATGGATCTGTTTCAATATGTAACTTTTGCTAACAGGAAATCCTTCTACCCACTAAATAAATGCTTAGCAAATATGGAAAGAAGAGGTATACATGCATTAGTCTGCCATGGAGGCCCACTGTCTCAGTTCAACCCTGATCCTAGCTCTGATTTTATCGACATCTTGCTGAAATCTCTTTTGGTGTATTCTCTTTTGTGACTGGAAATAGCCAGGTCCAAACATCTGTGATGATTCGAACTATTTACATTTTTTCAGGTGGGGAAGGAAATAGCAGAGCCCATCAGCCTGAACGCCCATCTAGAAACCAGGCACCTTGGGAAGCTGCCGAGCCAGCTTGGCAGAATTCCACCTCGGCCCAAAGACTATGAAAAGAGGAGGAGGGTAGTAGGAGACCTAAGCAAATCATTGTCCAAACACAGACTGATAACAGTTATCCAATAACTTTAATTTTTAAAGTGTTTGATTTAAAAATATACCTGTAGACATTGGGCTCCTGGATGTTGGTTGTATACACGAGCTGCACCTAAGGCAGAGACAGAGAAGAGCAAAGAATGAATTTCTGTTAGGAGAATGTTGGCGCTTTATCGACATCCAGAATTGGTGGATGTTTTTAGCTTCCTCTATCAGGGGGCTGATAACTAGCATATCTCTGGGGTCTCCTTTCACAAGGCTGAGGAATACCAGCCATCCCACAGAGAAAGGCTGGATTCCAAGTAGGGTAGTTGTTACATGCACCAATGACTGTGCCCCTGTCCCTGCCCTGAAAGCACTAGAATAGAGAAGTACTCAGATAGAAACCATAAAACACACAAAATGAGTCAGAGCCCCTTTAACTAGACAGGATGTTGTTCAGGGGAAGGTTGCAACATGATGTTGATGAGCCTATAAGTTCAGAGAAAATTCTGCTAAATGAAGGATATTCTCAACTCTATTTTTTATATTAAAATGTGTAAATATTTCAGCCCCAATATTTTCACAGGTGCTGTATATCTACCTACATTCAAAGTGCCTTTCTTTTTTTTACAGTTTTACCTTGTTTTATTGTGCTTCTCTTCATTACACATTGCAGCCATTACATTTTTTACCAATTGAAGGTTTGTGGCAGCTCTGTGTTGAGCAAGCCTATCAGCACCATTTTCCCCACAGGCTCAGATGATGGTTAGCATTTTTTAGCAATAAAGTATTTGTTTTTATTTTATTTCTTTTTTAAATTAGTTTCAGGTGTACAACACAGTGCAATAGTTATACTTTTTGCCCCTCTAAGTGGCAACACCCTTCCCCCAATCTGCTGCCCCATTCCCCTCCCCCACTGGATATCATACATATCTATTATAATTCCCTTGACTTCACTCCCACACTATACTCCACATCCCGTGACTATATATATATATATTCAATTATAGTTGACATATAATATTATAAAACATCAGCTTCAGGTGTACAGTGCAGTGATCAAGCTGATAAACATGCAGTGTTGGCAAAAGTCAGGATTATATCTACACCTATACATTTACATACACCATAGGTCGTGATATAAATTTATAATATCCTTTGCAATACAGCATCTATCAATATTTCAAATGCAGATACCAATTTCACTTTCAAGACTCTACCCTACAGAACACTGGACAGAAATGTCTATAAAATAATTACAATGACATTCCTTAAAACACAAAACAATACAGTTTTTATGAGCAATTTAAAACTAAACTTAATGGAGATATAGTGAAATAAAGTATGGTTCATCCATGCTACAGAATACCATGCAACTGCTAAAACGAATGCAGACAGATTTATATAAACTAAGGGAGACTTCTAAGATACACTGTTGACTTAAAAAAGCAAAGCCCAGGACAATATGAAAAATCCTTCCACTTACCAGTATGTCATTTTAAGCGCATATACGTAAGTGTGAATATGCATACACAAGGGTATATAAGGAGACATACCTGACAGCTGTTACCTATGGAGCTGGCAATTAGGTGGTGGAAGAAAGACTCTAAAGGAGCTGGTCTCGCTTTTTCCCCTGCATATTTCCACATTCTTTGATTTTTCTAAGATTATTTTTAGAGCAGTTTTAGGTTCACAGCAAGCAATATTGAGCAAAGGTACTTCTCTGACTTCTTATGTACGTGAGTTTATAAAATAATTGTGTATATTAAGTTATATTTTCAAAACAAAGGTCATCTATACTAGAAAAGAGCTAACGTACGTGGCCCCCAGATGAGGTGGTAGGGGTGGCAGGTGAAGCACCAGTCTTGCAATTCTCGTGAACATAGTAAAGGTGGTTTGTTATGCCATCAGCAGCAGCGTCGTTAATCAGAGATTTCAATAATACAAATCACAAGAGATGTGTTTAAAAGAATTCAGACTTCCCAAGTGAGGGGGCTTCATTGTGCAGGATTTTTTCTCCCATGCGATCCTTGGCAATATTTTTATGAATTGCTTCTCCCTATTCTTACTAAAATTATTTTTTGTGCATGTAAAAAATACATTTCTAAATTATTGGTCATACTACTGCTGATATAGAACTACATTAGAAATATTATTACATTGTTATATTCACAACTGGTATTGAATATGCTTTCAAGGTCTAAAGCAGTGTTTGCCTCATGTACGCAAACCAGAGGAAATGGTAAAACAGAATGCAGGCATCTCGTTTCTGAGTCTCATGCCCCATCTGTACGGGCCAGACTTGTCTGCTCTGAATTATACCAGCCTTGGGGATTTGGATTGCTCTATTCCATATTTACCAGGTCGCCTGGATTTTGTATCCCTCTCCCAACAAAGGTCTACACCCCAAGCATCAGTCAGTAACGGGAAGTGTATCAGTCAAGGTCCACTCAGGAAAATATACAAATTCTGGGAGTAAACAGAAGGAATTTAATCCAAAAATTTGATTATACAGGAAATGGGAGCAAACAGCAAAAAGCTAAAAAGTAAACAGAAGACACTGGGGGAACCCAGGCATTAGCCACAGCAGGAAGCCATTAGGCCAAAGGGACAAAGTCAGGGGCACTGTTACCAGAGCCCAGGGGGCCCAGGTCAGCAGGCAGAAGCTGCCACCACCGCAGACCTGCTTTGCTCTAGCTGAAGCCATAAGGGAGATACAACTGCTGACAGAGACACTGTGGAGAGAGTGGGGTTGGGGGAGACGAGGCCTTAAATTTCCCTGCCTTTCACCCTCCAGTCTCTCCACAGTGCTTCCTATGGGGCTGAAGCCAGGGAGAGACAACTGCCCATGGAGGCTGGAAAACGCCACCTACAGGGCCAGCCAGCTCTTCTGAAATATATATAGAGCAGAGCAAGAGAAGAGGGAGAAATGGGTCTGATAGGAAATAGATCAAAGACTCGTACTACAGGGGAGGGTATC
>NW_017731603.1:2449816-2491334 GCF_001890085.2 Hipposideros armiger | reverse complement strand
ACATTGTTGCAAATGGTACGATTTCATTCTTCTTTATAGCGGAGTAATACTCCATTGTATAAATGTACCACAGTTTCTTAATCCAGTCATCTACTGATGGGCATTTCAGTTGTTTCCAAGTCTTGGCTATTGTAAATAGTGCTGCAATAAACATAGAGGTGCATGTATTTTTTCAAATTAACGTCTTGGGTTTATCTGGATACCAAGTGCCTTTCTTCAATAATATTTTTACAAGACAGAGCTCTTAAGTTGTCTCTATGTGTGATCCTTTTTAACATTTCATCACATGTAGATGCTGCAAAATCACAGGCCTTCACAGTTTCATCCCATTCTGGTAGAGGATATAAATTTATCCAATTAAAATTAGAAGCTCTGTCAAAGTCAAGATTTTTCCAAAGCTCAATTTTCAGACTAGGTAATTAAACCATTTGAGCTCTCATCTTTTGGTCTGTTCAATTCCTCCCTGGCTTTGTAGGCAGAAATTTGAGCTTTTGCCTTTTTGCAAGCTTTGTTTTACGTAATTGCAACTTGCTAAAAGCTTCAAAAGCTGAATTTTCATGCCACATTCATTGAATAATTTGATTAAATGTTTCCAACTGATTTTGCACATAATGTGAACTAAACTCAGGCTGCTTTACAAAGATGTTTCTCAAAGCCTCAGGCATTTCTAAAATCCAACTGATGACAGGCACTACAGAGAGAAAATACATACAGCCATTTTGAAATGTTTTGGGATTCAACATCACCTTGTGCCATAAAAAAATTTTATAGATAAAAAAAATATATATATGTGTGTGTGTGTATACTCAAAAAATATATATGCATATATACTTTGATTTGTATATATATATATAATATTTGTAATTTTTAACAATTGCAGATTCTATTTTGATTGGTGGAATGTTGCAGCTTGTTTGAATGAAGTCATGAATTTTGTGCACATCATAACCAATTCCAAATACATTTCTGCTCCACAGAGTTTTCAGCATGTAAGAACATTGTTTTTACCACAATGCTGTGCTCCACCAAAAGCTGTATTCCTATTATCACTCCTCCCCAAAATCAACAACGTTTCATCTTCATTGTTGAACTTTTCAATTAAATTTACAATGGCATTAATAATGTCAGATGTTTTGTTTTTGACAGAAGAATGAACTTCTAAATAGGTTTGTTTGTTTTTTATCCTTTGAATTAGATGAAAAAAATGAAACCATTTTGGAATTAACAAATTCTCTAACTGAGGTCTCTGTGGACACTGATATAAATCTGACCTCATTTGATGGTTTGCAAAGGGAATCAACTCATTGATCATCACCAGCTCACTTTACTGCCAAGCACAAGAAAAGCTAGAATTGAAAATGAGCAAATTAGAAGAGTCATTTGACCCGAATGGAAAGGTGTGCCTCACAAGGACCTGTAAACACACCTCCCACAGACACATATTCACTCATCATCTCCACACACATTCTTCTTAAATTAAGTATTAACTTTTGAAGCAGATGGTGATGCTTCTTTACCATGTCTGTGTCTTCTGGTTTTTGAAGGCATGGTGATATCGCTAGTTGCCTCCATGGTAAACAGTAAATGTTGACAAATATTTTGTGCAAATTACACATTGGTCATCAACTTCCATGAGACAATTAAATGTGTAGTTTTGGTTTTGGTTTTGGTTTTGAGTCAAATGCTGCTAAAAGCATGTATTGCAAAATGTAAAAAGCATCGCCAAATGATAAAACAAATAGTTATAATTTCACAATACAATTAATGACAAAACTGTTTCAACATAAACATTTAGATTATCCCCCACTCTGTGTCAAGCCTGCTTAGCCTCTGTCTTCGAAACAGAATTTGTGTGACATTAAGCCGCAATTTCCCATTTTTCTTTCTGACCTTGAGGAGGATCTGGGCATCTCATACACCACCACAGGGAACGTAGCAGGGCTTCAGTGGTGGTATATCCCCAAGTGGCCAGCAGGGGAAAAAATTTTCCTGCCATAATCACCTAAGACCAGAGGAATTAGGTAGCCCTGACTGCTGTGCTTGAGCTCTTAGCTTTAACAGTCAGCACCTTGCATATTATTCTTAAAAGGGTGCTACCACTTAGGTTTTTGTCTGAACAAGATCAGGAAAAGAGAGATGGGTTATCATTAGACATCTTTTGGATTTAATCATAATAAAATAAGAACTCTGTTCACTGTATGTGTGTTTTATATGCTGCTAGATGAGACCATGAAAGAAGCCAGAAGAACCTCATGGAGGTCTAGTAACCCATGCTGGTTTACTTTAATATAATTGCTAATCAGAAAACTTTATTACAAAATGGAAAATCTGGGGTAAAAGACAATAAATGGATGTCATTAATAAATAAACCAGCACACACCAAGGGCTCTTGGTTCCAAATGAACCAAAACAAATGGATACCCTACTAAGGTCAGTGCCAACACTGTGACTTTTACTCCAAATGAGAAAGGAATTCATTGTGGAGTTCTGAGCAGAAAAATGACAAGATCGAATTTTACAGGATCACACTGGCTGCTATTTTGAGAATAAATTAAAGGGGAGCAGGGGTAGCAGACCAGTTAGGGGCTTATGGCTATAATCCAGCAGGGAGAACAAGGACAATGGCTTGCTACAATAGTAGAGGGATAAACGCGCCGCCTTAAAACTCTATCTGTGTAGTTGCAGGGAAGAACATTAAAGGGGAAACCTGCCCCTGGACTCAAATTTCAGGTCTGTGTCACTGGTGGTTTCATGTACTTGTGTACAGGGAGGACTCAGAATATCATAGTTAAAAAACACCAGATATGAAGAGCATCTACTTAATTCCTCTTACACTAATTTCATTCTTAGCAAGCAACCTTCTAATTATAAAGTAGACTTATCCTCAGGAATGGAATACATATATCAGCAAATAACTAGCATCTGTTCTATTTGGTGGTTGTAACTCGAACCAGAGATTAATAAGTTGGATTTCTGGTGTTTTTATACATCCTCTTTTATGAGTTTAGTTTGTTTGTGTTAGTTTCCTAGAGCTTCATTATCTCTGGGTATACTAATAACTGAATTTCTTAATATATTCGGCAGCAAATAAGACTTGAAAAGTGGTGGCCCTAATACATGACCCCAAAAAGACTTGTCTAAGCTGGCACCGGGCTTTGCCCAGGTGATCTCTGGCCTTACTGACAGTAATATCAGAATATCCCAAGTGAATTAGGGAATACTCTATTACTATGCCCTCATTAGAAAAAAAAATTGGTTCTCAAAGGCTTAGTCTTCTAGGATAGGGGTCGGCAAACTTTTGAGACGGAAGAGCCACCAGGGGTCAGCAAACTGAGGCTCGCGAGCCACATGCGGCTGTTTGGGTACGTACACGTGGCTCTGAAATAAAATTGAAAATGAAAATAAAACTATCATAGTTTCATTTATAATATTACTTTAAATTTTCCTTATTTGTAAAAATATATTTATGGGTCTCGAATAATTTTTAAATTGTTGGGATGGACAGGATTGGCTCTTCCAGGGGTCGGCAAACTTTTGATACGGAACGTACCCAAAGAGCCGCATGTGGCTCACGAGCCGCAGTTTGCTGACCCCTGTTCTAGGATGGTTTTCTCAATTCTCTTCCTCTTTCCAAAACAATCACCTTTACGTAACCACCGGGGGATTTTTGTTGTTCTCTTTCTTGGACGTGATTGTCCTTTTACATCATTTGATGTGAGATACAATTCATTGTTATAAATGCATGCAAACATCTACATTAAAAGCACTCCAATAGATCAAACGTTACCGGCAAAGGGCTTGTGTCATCCTGAACGGAATGGGTCTCTGAAGTTTCGGCACGATTACTGTCCTTTCTGGAATGCTGACCCACGGGAAGAGGGGCTGGGCTGGAGTATTCACTCACGTCCTCCAGAGTGGAGCGTTCCAGTTCCTCCAATAAAGCATCTATAGCATAAGACACAAGAGAATCATGATATAGAATATGTATGTTTTCTGGAATAATTTTCCCCTTAAATAGCCCCACTGTGCCTCTATTCATCTCCCTCTTCTCTTGCAGTAAGGCTATTTTCAAATATCTTTCCTTACTCCTTATTGTACTTAAAGAATGTGGTCTATTCTACCAGGAAATGTCTTAAGCCTCCAAATACTGTGACCGGTTCCTTATTTCCTAAGGTTGCATTCTGTTTCATAGTCTCACTTTACAACTTGACCTCTTTTACTGCAAGGTATTAATTTTTATCATTCATTTGGGAGTGGGTTGGCCATAAAAATCCCCAATTAGAAAAAAGCAAATCCTACGTATTTTTCCTTTCAGAAAAATATAGGCAATTGTATTACAGTTTTTCAAAATATACCAGGACAGTTACATTTATTCTTAATCCTGATGATTTTTTCCCCTTATATTCCAAGCACATAACAAAATTATCAAAGCAAAGAGTATTCTGTCTTTTAGGGTGTGGGGAGGAGAGGATATGGGGGCGGGGGGGAGAACAGATGTTACAAAATTAAGCAAGATGTTGCAAGCCAAATTGTTGAGATTACTTCTCTTGCATTTTCTTGGAAAAAAAAACAATGGACTTTACAAGTATTACGTTATTATCTTTCTGTTATGGTAAAATTAATAATAACTAATAAAAATTAACACATGTCAGGCACTATGGTCAGGAGTTTATATATTAAATTTAGTCATCTTAAGTCTTTGAGGCAGGTGATATTATTGTCCTTATTTTGTAGATCAAGAAAAAGCCAAATAAATTGAGGTCACACTGCTGCTGAGTGCAGGACGTGGCTGTCTGATCCTGGGCTATCTGTGCCCCAGACCCTCCATTAATTTCACGTGAGAAATTCCAGGCCCCATTCTCACATGGATTCTCTGGGTCCTCTGAGCATGACATGTTCTTCTCTGAAGCTGTTTCCTCATCAACATAATGAAACCATTATATTACAGTAGTATTTTTCAAATTGTAGATTGAGACCCATTAGTGACTCTCTAGTAGATTTCTTACCACAGATTGTAGTTTTTAAAAGTTTGCAAAGCACTGGATCATATTATGTCTAAAGATCTGCCTAGCTCTGAAGTCCTCAGATGAGGAAAATGAAATTTACATGTCATGAAAAACACAGATTTTCATTTATTTCAGATGTCGGAGAGATGGGTGTTTCTTGATGGCATAAGAAAAGGTTTAATTATTTCTTACAAATGAAATCTTCTACAGATCTTTCTAAATCATCCATCTCACAAAAAGATTGAATTTTATGCACCACTTTGGAGATAAGCAAACTGAATTAAATTATTCAGGACAAATTATCCTTCAGCATATAAGTTTTAATGGAAAAAAGAGATGGCGGCAGAACCAATAGATTAAAGGAGATGTTAGAGACTTATAACAAATTTCAGTATATGAACCTTAAATAAACAAGCAAACCAAAAAAGAAACAATCAGGAAATATTACATACTGACTGGATATTCAATAATAGTAAGTAAATACTATTAATTCATTATACATGTGATAAGGATATTTGATAACATTAATTTCTGTTAATATCTTAGGTGTGATAATGATATTTCATGATATTAAGGAATTACTATTAAGGATTTTGTGGGTGTGATGTTGGTATTATAATTATTTGTGTAAGTATATATATTTATTTTAGAGATTATGCTGAAATATTTACAGATGAAATTATATAATGTCTGAAATTGCTTTAAAATAATATAGGAATTAAAGGAATGGGTAGGTGTATAAATGAAATAAGATTGGCCAGGACTCACTTGTTTAAGCTGGTTGATGAGTGCATCAGATTTCATTAAATTATTTTCTTTACTTTTGTATATTTTTAAATTTCCTATAATAAAAGGCTTTTAAAGGAAAAAAAGAAGGTAGAAATAAAACTTTCCTCATAACTTTTTTAGCCAGACTGAATGCCAAAATTCTCACTTCCAAATTTTTAGTCTATGTCTTTCTGTTAAGATATAGCCCCTCTCTTTTCTATTTTCTAAACTTTGCTCCAACCCAAAGTCATTGATCCTCTTGGATTCAAAATAAAAAGGAATTTATAATAAAGATTAGGATAGAGGGAAGACCCCCTACAAGAGGAACAAACCATACTACTTAGAGTAGAAGGTTATCCCTGGAAGCACACATTGGTCAAGGTTACTAGGACTCTCCCATCTGGGTCATGAGTTAACAGGCCTTCTCTTCCTGTTTCCTGAGTGCACGTATCACCAACACCCCAAGACTATCTTGCCTTTTGCCAGACTCTGTAATTTGAAGATGACTAATTTCAGTATGACAAATAACGGGATGACTGGTGGTAGGGGATACTAGCCTGAAATCTCCACAGTCCTTCTCTGTAGCCCTTCATCTGTGGAAATCAAATGATTATCAGTATTAACATGAAAGGAGTAAAGTAAGGTCTCGGGGGTCTCACTGTGCTGTGATGATCTCATTCACAGAAGAATCTGCTCCTGGTTTCTCTTTATCTAGCATCCCCTTGTCCCGAAGCAGAGAGGAAATACTGGCCGGCCTTGTGCCGACCCATCCTCCACACTATTTCTCCACAGCAGGAAGAGAGACTCACCCTAAGTCTTCAGGGAGCTACTGGGCTGATGACAATTTGAAGTAGTTGAGGTTTAGTGGCCTGAACCATCTACAGGAATGTGAACTTCCAGGCTGCATGGTACTTTCTACATTCCTGGACCAGATTTCTCTAACATCCATCCTGCTCAGGAAATGTGAAACGGTGCAAATATTTATTTATGTATTTATTTATTTACTTACTTATTTATCTGGGTTATTCTTTCGGCCAGAGCACCTGAGCCAACATGCTTCTAAAATGAGAATACCTTGTAGCTTAATCCATTGTGGTGTCAGGGTTCCTGAGAGTGACGTTGAACTAGTTATTTTGCTTTTCTTAGTTTTCTCATTTGAAAAAGAAAAAAGTGGATCATACCCATTTTAGAGGATTGCTTCAGACACTAAAGGGATTAACATATTTTAAAATGTCTAGTTTTAGCTTTAGTCCCTGAGTATTAGTTCCTTTTGGAATTACCTGCATGAAAGCCATTAGGCATCCCTAAAATAAAAAAGCAGAGCTGGGCTCTAGTGGATCTCAGGTGAAATGTGAAATTCCCCAGCCCTCACACAGGATAAGAATTTGGATTCCACCCCGACTCCAAAATATATTCTTACCTCAAGTATCAAAACAGACTTTACCTCCGAAACAGTTCAATACGTATTTATCAAACACCACCTTTTCCTCTTCCCTCCTCTAATTTGCCTTCCTTTCTCTCTTCCTCCAGCTCTCAAATTACACTCCAAACAATTTTTTAAAAGGACAATATGCAACATATGCTTTTTTGTCATTGTTGTTTGCACTTTTGACATACCTCAAATATACCAAAACCCAGGACCTGTGGAATTAATACAGCTTGGAAACTGGGTTAGTGACTCAGAGTGAGCCTGGTAGCCAGCAACAAAAGTTGGCGGAGGACATGGAATGAGTCCCAAGAATGACAAACCTTTCATTACGCCAAAAGTTTGAAATCAGGGATCTCTCTCAAGCAATGTGGCCAATAGTTTCACTGCTGGTTTTAATTGCCTTGGAATGGAAAGTGGTATCATATTTGCAGGCCATAGAAATCTGTTTCTTCAGAGCTCTTTTGAATAAATAGCTTAGCAACAAAATCACTGGAGTTATAGTGCTATGTCTTCTTGATTTAATACTAGATCTTGGAACAAATGAAACCACCCTGGCCTTTCTCCAACATTTGTGAATCCCTCATTCTTCTACTATTTCTTCTCCTCATAACACCCTTTCCTTTCTTTTTCTCCTCAAATCATATCTCTGCAGTTGCCAACTGTGTGATCACCCTGTGATCTCCAGTAGCCCCCAAGGGGCAAATGCTCATAACAAAATGACAACTTCAATTATAATTCAATCCAAAAGTATTTGTACACAGTTTACTCTGTGGTTAGCACCAAACTCTCTGCCTTTTGTGCTACTGAAAACAGTGAACCCATATTTCCCCCAAACAATCACAGTTCCTCATGCTTCTCTCTTGTTTGGGCTGAGGTCGGGAGAGAAGTGAAAACAAAATCTGCCAGCACTGCCCTCCATCTAGCTAGCAGCACACCCCACCACACATGGAGATGGCAGCCAAGTCTGTATTCCCTCTGAGTTTCTCCTCCAAGAAGCTCCTCACTCACCCAACTCTTCCATTGTCACACACCAAAGATGCGCTGGTCCCACAGGTTGTGAGGAACTGCTTTGGCATGTGCTGAAGACGAGGACCACAAAGGAACTGAATGAGACAGCATGAAGCAGCTTCTATCACCCTTTTTGGTTCCTGTATTTGCTTAGCACTTCCTCTCTTTTGATTTGGTGAGGTGTTTTTTTTTTTCTTTTTTATAGGTCAGAGTTTTAAAAATGGGGCTGACATAGAAAGACTGGTACTAAAATTGGAGTTCTGGTGGTGCATTGACCAGGGTGATTAAGATTCAAAATTAATTTTGAAAAATTTGAGCACTGACTACATGCCAAAATTTATCTTGAATTCATGGAAATGGCAGACTGGCATTTATATTTTCTCCCAATGTGGGTATCCCACTGCGACCGTACATCAGAGAACCTTTTTTCATTTTTTTGAAGTTGAGGGATCATGGACGCATAACCTCCTTCATAAGATTTCCATCAGAGTTAACTAGCACCTAATTCATTTTGCTGTCTTTATGTACTTAATTATTCAGAAATTATGTTTACCTGATTTCCTGAATAGACTGCAATCCATTAAATGTGGCAGAGGCATATTCACATTTGGATTCTCAGGTTCTGGTTTATTTCAGTGGTCCAAAATGCCAATAACTATAGGGGTCATAAAGAATGAAACTGGAAGATTTAAGACACGAGGTGCTAAGCTGCAGACATCCCAATTAAGCATAATTCCTGCCTACTTACATTGTTTTATAGCAGTTTTCTGAAAGGTGGTGCTGAGGTTAACTTTCACCTTTTTTAAAACTGATTTTATTCATCTTGAATGAAATATAACATTTACAAAAGGCCTATGGGAAGGCGGTATGTAAAGAACTATAGTTATGGCCCTGTGAAATAGATATCATCCCCATTTTTTTTTTTTTTTTTTTTTTTTTTTTTTTTTTTTTTTTTTTTTTTTTAGCTGAGCCATCCCGCCACCTGTTGGCAGCTCACGGCTGTATCATCCCCATTTTTACCAGTGGTGAAATAGATTCAAGGAACAGTAACTTGCTAAATAGAATTAATAGGTAGCTTTGCTACTACTAAATCCACATTTTGACTTCAAAGCCTATAAACTTTCCTCTACAACAGTCGTCTTTCTTTTTTTTTTTAGGTGATCTAAAGGAATCATTCTTTCTCCATTCCCTAGTGATTCTTAAGATATTATTTACTGTGGTCAAGGCATGGAAACAACCAATGTGTCCTTCGGAAAATGATTGGATAAAGAGTATGTGGTACACATACACAATGGAATACTATTCTGCCATAAAAGATGAAATACTGCCATTTGCCACAACATGGATGGATCTTGAGATTATGCTAAGCAAAAACAAGTCAGACAGAAAAAATCGAGAACCATATGACTTCACTCGTATGTGGGATATAAAACTGAAAGCAACAAAGGAGCAAGACAAAGAAAGAAAGAAAAACTCAAAGACACAGACAACAGTTTAGTGGTTACCAGAGGGTAAGGGGGGGTCAAATATACAATGATGGAAGGAGAATTGACTCTGGATGGTAAACCCACAAGGTGATATATAAATGATGCATTATACAAATGTGCACTTTGAAACCTATGTAATTTTACTAACCATTGCCACCTCAATACATTTATTTATTGTTTTACAGTCTTTTAATGGAGATTCCCATTCTGCATTACTTTAAGCAGCCATTGGATGTCAGTGCTGTTCCAAAAGAGTCTGCTCACTGCAAACATGAGGGAAAAATTCCTATCCACACTGTGCCAGTTTTTACAACTGAAATGCCATTAGCCCCATGAAAGTGCAAAAACACTCAATAGAAAATAGAAAACATTTCCCTAATCTTAGGTGGTAACTTAGCCAAGATACTGGAAGGAAAAATGCTCTTCAGTACTTGGCTTGCAAATATTGAACCCTATCTGCAGTTTAACTGAATGATTAATGTGAAATTTAGAATTGGATCCCCAGATCTTGTTTCTATCCGCCTTCTTTCGGGCATTTTACCTGAGGATGCTTTCTTTTCCAGGGTAAGTAACAGGTTCTGTGAATCACTCCTTGATTGTATGGGTGAAAGGAGGAAAGGAAAGAACGCAAGAGGCCCACTGCCATCCCCAAATGCCAACTTGTAGATAAGCAAATGGAAACTCCCGTTTAATGCTTTAGGACGATTCAGTTGCATACGCTAGTGGACGAAAGAGAAATTCTGACAAAGCTGCTAATCTGACCGCGCTTCCTGTGCAGCAGAAACATTAAAAACCGCAGAAGCAGGTGGCTTCAGAGCTGGAAGCGTGAGGAAGGGAGCGTAAGGAAGGCCTTGTTTCTCCGGGTTGGTGACTCTAGTCACAGGGACCACAGCCAACGTAAGAAGCCAACGCCAGCTCCTTGGTCTCGACAATGTCTAGCAGGCACCAACTCCACAATTCTTTCCGCAAACTTTTATTAAAAATCAAGTGTGGTGCGAATTCTGCTAGGCCCCCGAGGACCCGACGGAACCAAATTGTCCCTGACCTCCAAGGGATTACAGGTTAGTAGGTCAGACACAGGATGACGAGACGAATATTGCTGACATGAAGGCTAGCCCCAGAGGAGGTGCCATCTAACCAAAACCAAGGCAAGGGCTATTCCGTGACCACCCCATACATGCTTCGCCAACGCCAAGCAAAAAAAATAAGGAAAAATCTTCCCAGGAAACCCTGACTACCAACTGGCTCAACATTTGCCGCGGGGTCTGCGCAGGCGTCGCTCCCTAACCCGGAAACACTTCCTCCCTGGAAAAGTAAGCCCAGTGGAGATACAAAACTACTTCCCCCATCGTGCATCAGTCAGAAAAGCCCCAGCATCCTCTTTTCCTGTGGTTTCCTATCTTTTTTTCCTAAAGCATAGGATAAGTAGGACTTCATCTCCCAGGATGCCCTTGGCCAAGCTAATCATGCGCATGCGCCAAAGAGGCGGGTCCTCCTTGCCCTCACGACCCCGCCTCTGTTCTACCGCCGCCATTTTTTGAGACTTTCATCCGGCAGCCGACGGGGCTTTTTTTCTTAAAGGAGAAGCGACAGCTCAAAAATTTCCCCTTTCTCCCTGCAAGACCTGGCAGCGCTGGGGACAGAAAGGACACATACAGGAGAGTGGGGTCAGGGTGGAGGCAGAACAACGCCGAGGCTACTTCCATGGCTTAGAAGGCTAGAGCCCTTGTGTCATTAGCGACTCCTTAGGGAGGCAGGTGCGCGCGCAGCCACTCCAGGGTGCGCGCGAGGCGGGGAAAGAGGTGCGTTTTCTTCCCACCAATCTCCTCGCGAGACCTACCCCTCCCACTGCCCCTAGCGCGCGTGGAGCTCCGGAGGGTGGAAAAAGGTCACTTTAGGATTGTCGCGAGACGCAGCCGTTTAACGGTGAGAACGGGTGCGCGGGGAAGGAAACCTCGCGCGCTCCGCTGGAACCCTTCCCTGATTGGTTCAAGGGAAAACCCTGTACGTCGCTGCGTGAGAGACTGCGGAGGGCGGGGCGAGGAAACCATTCCTCCTCGCCGATTGGTCCGCTGAGCGTCTAGTCGGGGGCGCGCGCGCTCCGCCAGCAGTAGCGGCCCTTGAGTGGCAGGGGGTGGGGGGGGCGCCCTCGGAGCCGGGCGGAGGGGAGGGGGGGAGAGAGGAGCGCAGAGGAAGAGTAAGCAGGACGCTCCGGGAGGCAGGGGGGCGGGGGGAGCAGCGCCGCGGCCGCCGCCGCCTCCGCCTCCGCCGCCTGGGACGAGGGGGTGGGGGACGGACGAGCCCCGATGCCGGGGGAGACGGAAGAGCCGAGACCCCAGGAGCAGCAGGACCGGGAAGGGGGAGAGGCGGCGGCGGCCAAGGCGGCTCCAGAGGAGCCCCAACAGCAGCCCCCTGAGGCGGCGGCGGCGGCGGCGCCCGCGGGGACCACTAGCAGCCGCGTGCTGAGGGGAGGTCGGGACCGGGGCCGGGCCGCTGCAGCGGCCGCCGCCGCCGCTGCCGCTGTGTCCCGCCGGAGGAAGGCCGAGTATCCCCGCCGGCGGAGGAGCAGCCCCAGCGCCAGGCCTTCGGACGCCCCCGGGCAGCAGTCTCAGGCCGCGAAGCCCCCGTCTCCAGCTCAGGGCAAGAAGAGTCCGCGACTCCTGTGAGTAACGCAGTCTTTCAGGCGGTGGGAGAGACCCCCCTCGGTCCGCACGCCACCCTCTCGGCTCCCGTAGCGCCCACTCCACGTGACATCCTGCTAGTTCTGCCCCCTGCCGGCTCGCACGCCAGATGTCACACTGCTTCCCTGCTAGCTGTCTTATCGCTCGTCTCTGGCCCTCTCCCCGTGTCCTCTGTCGAGCCACTTCCCTGCTCCGTGAAATCCTTCTTTGTGGGCTACACCTCTTGTGCTCCCTAGTGACTCATCCCTTCCCCGCCGCCGCAGCCTGGTCCCGCACTCTGGCATCTGCACTCCCTTTGTCAGCCTGCCCCTTTCCCTCTTACGGCAGCTCTCCAGTATTACATCACATCCCCATTAAGAAATCAACAGCGCAGCCTTAGCCTTCAGAAGTGCGTCCGTCCCTCCCCCCCTTTAGTTAGCTCAAGAGCCGGTCGTACTAGTTAGTACCTTTATGTAGCCGTTTTTCGCTTTACTAAATTTTCACGTCACTTTTCACTCGTTTTAGAAATCTGGTTCTTGCTAGTAGAGTAAAAACGTGCGTGGCAATCCCAGTTTTGTTAAATGCAGCTTTTCATATAACAAGTTTAGATGGGTACTAGTTTTTTTGTTTCGTTTTGTTTTTACCTAATAGCATATTTTTGTTTGTTTTCGTATACAATTTTATGTAGAAGCTTCATCCTTAAAAATTAGACTAATCTAAAAGGAATTCCTTCATTTCCTAGAGATAGTAGAGGAACCAGGAACATAAATGTTTAAAATTGTTTATTAAAATTATGTCCCCTGTATTGAAAACGCTGAAGCACACGTATTTGTAAATTCTAGAACTTAATCCCATTAGCCATTGAATTTGTTACTGAAAACATCATTTGTTAAGTGAAAAAAATTAGTAAAAGCAGGGAAAATTGAAGGTGGGGGGCAATCTGAGTTTTAAGTTCCCCCACCAACAGAGTGTGGCGAGATTCGGCTTATATCAGAACCAGTAGATTTAAAATTTGAAACACGTTTGTTCCAAAATTAAGAGTTATCATTAGACTTATTTGGATACAAATCCGTTGGACAAATTCCTTAAACAGTCCGTATCTCAGTTTCCTCATCTATAGGACATAATGTTAATCTCTACAAGATTAGTTTGTGAGAATTGGATACAGCATGTGAAGGAAGCTCTTAACACAAAGCCTGGTACATACTGGCATGATAGAAGTGTAAGTGGTGTTTTTTTCACATAAATTCTGCCAAACTGGATTTTTTTTTTCTTATTACCATACATAGGAAGGTTAATAACAATATATTTTTTAAATTCCCTTCCATTCTCACCGACCCATTTGAGAGTTAAATATACTTTGACACATTTCCCTCCCACCATTTCAACAGCTTTGCTTATAGAAATGATCTCTTAAGATAATTATACCTAGAGTAGTAGTTTTACCCACTGTCATGGTTTATTTCTTCCCCTAACTCTTGGCCAAAAAGCACTAACTGCGTCCTTTTATTTCCATAATATAAATGTTACTTACCACAGTCAAACTTGGATAAAGATGACTTAATTAAATCCCTTCAGTTTTTTCTCCGCAATATTCCTATGGGGAGGAATAGGCTTGGTGTCCCTCTCTCATCCAATATCATAAAAGATATTAGTGTTCTTTTACCTTCTTTTAGACTCAGAACTCTCTCTTGATTATGTATTTTAAATTAGGCAGTTATGATCGGATAGTTAAATTTTTCATCATCGTAATTTTTTGTTACACATTTTCAATTTATTGTATGCCCTGGAAATCAGAGGATCCCTAAAGCATTTCATTTTAGTAAAGTTTGATTGAGTAGTTACTGGGCCTGGTATTGTGCTGAGCTAGGGTTTATAAAGATACATGAGACATGGACCTCATCTCCAAGGACCTTGCAGTATAAGGGGAAGAGGCATTGATTAGTGAAGGTTTATCAAACATGTGCGTGGTTTACAGATTTTCAGAGTGATAAAATAAATTTTAAAACTAATTAAGTAGGAAGTTTAATTTGTTAATCCTTTAAGACATTTAAAGAGGTTTTGAGTATCAGTTTACTGAACCCTGGTCAAGTGTCTTCTGACCTTGACGTGTCTGTTTTCCAAATAACGTGACAATTTTTAAAACAAGGGAAGAGATTTAATCTCAGTATTAATTACTTGTTCCATTCAGGTGATGTTTTTTCATATCTCAACACTATCCCCTAAAAAATGACCAGTAATCAACTATTTAGCCTACATTTGTTTCTCTTGATTGAAGAGACAGCGAAGTGTACAGTAGCTTAAAAGGTCAATAAATACAGAGGCTTGGATTAATTGAAACCTCTTTTCCTATTAGAAGGCAAAGTAATATAGTAGAAAAAGCATTGGACTTTAGGCAGAAAGTTTCAGGTCCCAGCTTTCTACTACTCAGTGACTTTGGGCAAGTCACTTAACCTCTTTAAATCTGCTGCTTCTGTAACTGATAATTTATGATTTGTGAAATGAGCTTTATAGTTAGATGAAAATTAGGTTACAGTTTTTATAAACTTTCTTAAGCTTATAACAACTCCATTTGCACCGAAATGTTCAGATGTTAATGAGAACAGAGTTATGGGAAATAAATTTTTCAGTGAATGTACTCAAGAGAAGGGCATAAAGTTAAATACTAGAATTATTATAAATTTAAACTTACAGACTAATAGTAAGGAAAAAATAAACCAAATTTGAGGAAAAGTTATGTATCAGTACTCTCTAAGAATTAGGCTCATCATTTGCTGTCTTTTAATAAACGCTAGAGTTAAAAGATTCTTATATTTACAATTCAGATATTTATATACTCATTTACATTTAAAAAAATATTCCACAAAATTTTTTCTTACTCATAAAATAAAACATCCATACTTTCTACTAATATGGAAACAGTATAATTGTTAAATTAGGTTAAAATGCAAAAAGGCTTTTAATTCTACCATATAATAAGTATTGCTTTATCAGAATTTAAAACCTCAATAAATACTTTTTTAAACTGCTAGTTTAGCTGTTGAATAACCTAAATAACCATACTGACTAAAACTGAGTATTCTTAGAGCTACTTCTTCAGGTTCAGATGGGTTACAAATGAAAACAAATACTGCTCGATTTTCTGGTATATGAAATTCCATTTTTCGTTTATTTTCTTGGTAAAAGTAAAATGGTGGTAAACCTTTGGGTGACACTTCGCTATTTTGTAAGGAAAAGGTGAGGGTCATGGATAGTGAGACTGAACAGGCAGTAATATTCTGAATTGAAAAAACATAGGGCTCTTTGGAGAAGGCTTCAGTTGTACAAGACTAAATCCTGAGCTCTTCTTGTATGGTAATCAGTGGGGTAATATAAACATTGAACCATTCCAAAGATTTTCAGAAAGTCTATTCTGTTTCGATTTTAGCAGTTATTTCTGTACTTTTTATTTAGAGTTAAGATGATTAGCAGTTATCTTTTAATTGTTAATTGGGTCATTGGTAATATAACTTAAAGTTATAATACCAAAAATATAATTCCATATTTTTTAAAATATGGAATGGGAAAATGGAAGCTCTTTTTTCTAAAGAGAACAGAATTTGTGTTATGCTGTGGCTTCTTTATTTACTTGGATATTTTGTAACAAAAGAGTCTTCATTTGTATTAGGTTTATTGTCAGAAAACTTTGTACTGCCCAGAGATAATATTGCATGACATCTTTATGGTAAAGATCCAAGGCATGTTGATGTTTGAATTTGGGTAATGGGTATAAGGGAGGATTCGTTATACTATACTAAACAGTTAACATATAATAGAAATTTTCCCAAATTAGAAACATGGCAGTAACATTTTTTAAAATCAATATTTTATAACACATTAAACCCTTTACTGTTGATATCTTATTTGTAAAGTGCAAGTGATATTTATTTCTGAGGCCTAATCTTGTCGCCTTTTTTGAAATAGATTTTGACTTTGGGTTTAACAAATGGTAATATTAGGGTTTTCATTTAGGTTCATTACATTTTTATTATGAAAATTTTCAAATATAAAAAAGTAGATGGGTCGGCTGAGTAGTGCGTTAGTTAAGAGTTGGCTTGGGACGCCAGCTCTGAGCAGCAGGGCCCCAGTTCAGATCCCACATGAAGGGCCAGTGACGCTGCACCCTCTACAGCTGAGATGGTGAACAACAGCTCGACCTGGAGCTGGGCTGCCATGAGTCGCCGGCGTGAGCCGCGGTTGAGCGGTCATCCAGCAGCCAGCGACCGATCTGCCTTACCCGGGAAGAGCGCAATGATAATACCAACATGGACCAGTGAAGCAACGTCCTCCACTAGACTGAAGAACAAAAGGACAGCAACTTGTCTGTTCCCCTTCCTCGATTCCCCAACGCTGTTCTCCTCCCCCAATTCTCCAATAAAACAAAAATAAAAAAGTAGATAAAATAGCATAATGAAACCCCATTGTTTATCAGCTAGATTCAACAATTACTGAGATTTTGCCATACTTGGTATCTCTGTCCCTTTTACCCGGCTTTTTCTTTTGTCAAGAAGCATTTTAAGAGGAATCTCAAACATGATTTCATTTCTAGTTACTTCATTTGTGTAAAATAAGGACATTTTCTTATATAACCACTTAACAAAATTAGTAATATTTTTTTGGTATTAATATCTTTTCACAGAAATAACTACTTTTAATGATACTCTAGCTGTGTGCTGTGAGATATGATAGCTACGTGTGGCTATTTAAGTTTGCATTAATCAAAATAAAAAATTCGGGTCCTCAATTACACTAGCTATTTCAAGCACTCAGTAGCCACATGCAACTACCATATTGGACAGTGCAGATACAGAATATTTTCATCATTGCAGAAAGTTTTATTGGAAACATTGCACTAGGTGCTTTCTGCATCACTATAAATGAGCCTGAAAGAGATAAATATTTGTATTGTAAGAAAGTATGAGATTGTTCATTTAATACTTGATTCTCATTTCTTTCAGATGTGTAGAAAAAGTAACAACTGACAAAGGTAAGACTTGGTCATTCCTACGTCTCATGTACATTACGCAGAGGATTATTACTACTATTATGTATTACAATGGGGTGACAGTGGCCAACAAAACTACATAGGTTTCAAGTGCACAGTTCTATAATACATCATCTATTTATTGCAGTATGTGTTCCCCCCTCCGAGTCAGTTCTCCTTCTGTCACCATGTATTTGACATCCTTTACCCTCTTCTACCATCCCTCCTCCCCCTACACTGATTATTTTATAAAATGATAGAAACTAGAATGAACTTCCTGATAATTCAAATTGTTCCCATTTAAAAATGACTTCTATTTAATTAAGAATTATTGCAGTAAATTGAATATTTAGATAGCAGCTTTGGTTGGGCAAGTGGAACATTTTGGCATTATTCAGAAATCTAATGGAAAGCAGATTATTTGATGTCAGTTTATTGCAAATTTTTAAGCTGGTTTTTTAAAATAAAGTAACACAGAAAGGAATGATACACAATATATAAAGTATAGACAAAATCTTGATGCTGGTAGAGACTCAAATCATAATTGCATTTTGAAGAATGTGGAAAGAAAAGTGTTCTAAGAGTTCAGCCTGGTGAATAATTAAATGGGGTCGTTAGGTCATTTCTCTTTAAAGTTTTAGCAAACCAAATATGTGTATTATATGTTGTCTTCTGTTTATCTGAATTATGAAGGGAAGCTAATGTTCACTTTTTAAACATTTTTTTAAAAAGACTTACTTCTGCCTTTGCAGATTGGGTTATTAAAATTGACCCCATCGTGTTGGGCCAGTTGCTCATTCATTTTATTTTATTTTTTTCTAGCTACTGGCTGTGTTCCTTGGTTCTGAGTTTAATATATAGCATCCTTCTTAAAACTGGAACAGATATACTTTTAAGCATATTTTGTTTATTGTATCTGATCTTGGCCCAGTCTTGACAGGAACCTACTTAATAACTGAGGGGTAACTGGTTAATTTATTCATTCATTCATTCATTCATTCATTCATTCATTCATGTTTATTCTCTCTCTCTCCCTCTTTCCATGTCTCTCCCTCCCTCTCTCTCCCTCTGTCTCCCTCTGTCCCTGCCTCCCTCCTCCTCCTCTCCTCCTCCTCTCTCCCTCCCTACATACACACACACAAATACACAAAGAATGCTTTGAGAATATGTATAAGGCAAGTTTGAAACTTGGATTTTTTACTGTTTAGAAGTATAATTACGAACCAGTGATTTGAAGTGGTGGCTGTTTTGTAAAGAATTAATCAATGCTCAGGTTTTTTCTTTTTTCTTCTAAATTTTAGAATCTGAGACTAGTATTTCATAGTATACCAAGCAAAAATATTTTGTACTAAGCAAATTTTTGTGTAGGAAGTTTTGCGTGACTATTTGGTTTTGTTCTTGGTTTTGTTGCTGTTTTTACTTGGAAAATAGGGTGTGTCTGCCAAGAATGGAAGGGCTTGTATTCCTTATTCAAACATCATTTTGGAAATTTTATGATGTGTGGGGGAAATGTTGAGACAGGTGGCAATCAAGTACCAGAGCAGTTCTTATTAAAACAAAAAAACAAAGATCCTAACCTGCCTTTATCAGAGCTAAAATTACTTTGTGTGTCTAAAGAGGATGTCTAAAGAAATTATTTTGGGTTGCCTTGAGGAGAACTTGCAGAATGTGGTTGATATTTTGAACCCCTGTTGGGAGATATTAATTGCTCTTTGTGTAGATGCCTTAAACCAGAAATTGGCAGCTACTTCTTAAACAGTAGTGCGGCTGTGGAGAGATTAAAACTGCATTGTGGGTAATTCAGTCTCGAAATCAATCCCGCTGTAATCCACCAATTAAATGCTCTGGATCTAGAGCTCAGGGTTTGAATTCAAGCTCTCTCTCTTATTACAAATAATTCCATACCTGGCATCCAGTGAGCACTCAATAAAAGTTTGTAAAATTTTGAAGAAATAAATATTCTCCAATTCTCATCTCCATCTCTTCATTAGTTTACCTATTACAGTAGTTTTCAACTCTATGAACAGTACATAAAAACTATCTTACGTACATTTGTCTTCTTTACTCCAAACAACTTGAAATTATATGCTTTCCTTCAGTTAAAGATAAGAACCTTGGACATGTTTAATCAAATAAATAATATTGCACACACAAAAACAACTTGCTGTTTTTAAATTATCAAATTGCAAAATGCCATGTCATTTCAAACTGCAATAATAGTAAAGAAACATATTAGTATTATTCCTTGTTCCTGCTACATTTATTTAACGCTGATGGGTATATATATAAAACAGATGGAATGTTGCTGTGCAAAAATTGTGTTTATTCATTCAACAAATAGTTATTGAGCATCTACTATGTGTCCAGCACCACTCTAGGTACTGGGTTGTGTTAGTAATCAAATAAGTGCAAAGAAGAAATTAAAGCAGTGTAATACAGTGTTTGATGAAGTTGGGGTCGGGAGGCTACATTTCCATAAGATGGCTAGGGATGTCCTCCTTGAGAAGGTGACATTTGAGCTCAGACCAGAATATGCAATGCAGATAGATACCTGGATGAAGAGCATTCCACACAGAAGAAGCAAAGAAGAAAAAGTTTAAAACATGGGAGTTTAGTTTACCTATTGCCACAGGATTATTATCATCATTGTGGAACTTTTCAAGAGTGTTAGCAGAAATTTTGAGGGATGGAGCCTACTTCCTTTTTAACTCGGCTTTGTTTTTATTTTGTTCTCTGTTTTGAACCAATATTATCCTTACAATGATGAAGTAAAGGGATGGTTTGCCTAAATGTAATTTATTAATACCAATGGTACCTTATCCACTAATTTTAATTTCAGACCTGCAAATAAACTGCCTAAGGTAAAATATAAAAAAAGGAGACTATAATGTCCTAATATTTACAAAAGTGTGTTCCAAATGCTTCATGAAATAGTAATAAATATTAGAGTCAAATAACTGTAAGCAGTGTTTGAATCATCAATGTGAGGTTATTTATTGCAGGACTCCTCAGAGATTTTGATTTTGAGGAATATGCAGTGTAATTACCAAAATATTCAGTTACCTAACTTAATTGACCCACCCTCCTCCCCCTCTCTTTTTGTTTTTTTTTTGTTTGTTTTGTGTTAGGGATATATCAGAAAATTAGAGTTTATGGGAAACATACATTGGAATAATGAGTGTTTGAAAATTTGATTGCATTAAACTTTGGGCCTCACTTTTTATTCAGAATCATTTTACTATTTTTGTTTAGTCTCCTTGTTATGGGGTAGTAATGTTTGGAAAAGATTACCTAGACAGACATTGATGAATTCATAACAGATGTGGGAATTTACTTAGATTGTTTAGACCTTTGACTATTTGCTTTATCCATTTTATAATAAGCATAATATCTGGAATTACTAAAATATTAGATTGTTTGGATTTTTTTTTTCTCCTGGGTCACACTCTCAGTTTTTGTTTTTACTGATTTAATCTAGTTTATAGATTATGATTCTGCTCCTTTTTTAAAAAATTAGAATTTATATTAACAATTTTTGTAGTTTTTATTTCATGAGTATTTTTCTTGTGTTGCAATATGTTTGAGTATTTCTTATCATCTCATTTCCAGTATCCTTAAACAATACAATTCACTCTTGAACAACGGGGGTTTGAACTGTGAGAGTCCACTTATAAGCAGATTTTTTTCAATAAGTACAGTACTGTAAATGTATTTTATCTTCCTTATGATTTTCTTAATAACATTTTCTTGAGCTTACTTTATTGTAAGAATACAGTATATAATACATATAACATAAAATATATGTTAATGCATTATTTATTAGTAAGGATTCTGGTCAACAGTAGGCCATTAGTAGTTAAGTTTTGGGGGAGTCAAAAGTTATACATGGGTTTTTTAGTATGCAGGGATTTGATACCCCTAACTCCCACATTGTTTAAGGGTCAACTGTATGTGTTATTCTTAAATATATAGAACAAAATATATAGAATTTTTCTATATATTTTCTATATAAATATATAGAATTTTTCACACTCCAGTCAGAAAAAACCTTTTTAATTTTTATCATTTGAGTTTTTGTACAAAGGATGATGTGAGAAGTTATTCAGAACATTTCTTCACACTTCTTTCTTGAAAGATTTTGAGTCTCCTTGCTGATAACTTTGTTTCCCTTGTTAAAATAAAATCCTATAGGTTTTGAATAGAAGAGAGCTCTGGAAGGAAAGTCACTAGGTTAAAAAAAGGCACATATAATTCCAGTCTTAACCCTTAGATATATTACCAGTTTTTGGTGAAACAGCTCTCCACAAATTAAATGATATTCTTCTAAAGTTGGCTTAAATACAAGTTTTTTTAAAAACTTGCTTTCCCTGACTTCTTTTAATACTGCTGAGATTGGCTAGTGTTTCAATATGGACTTTACTAATTATTTATGGAAAACAAAGTAGAGCTAATTATAGAAATACACAGAGTAGTCTAATCAGGTTTCAGAAACTCAATTTTCTGACTATTATACTAATGCTTATGTCTCAAATGGCTGACAGTACGTTAGATAGGCATTTTATTTACCCTATTTCCTTCTAGCCCTTTATCTTAAGGCTGCAGGAACCATATTATTTCTCTCAGAGTGAGAATGATCTATTTAGACATCGTGTTCCTACTTAGGAATGCCCCATAGCCTTTAAATCATTTTTCTAGTTCAGACATCCAGAAGTAGAGACCTATCTTATTTGTGATGTATGTTGATTGTGACTAGGGTTAGAAAGCCTTATCAGCTCATTTCAGTTATGGGACATTTTATGAATCAGGTAAATGAGTCTTTCTGTCTCTTACATACAAAGAAATAACTTCATAACAACTTGCCTATTGTGATATAAGAACCATCTCTGACACCGTTGTAAGTTTTTTCTGTTACATACAGTAATTATTTTATATTGAAATCCCTTTCCCTGCCAGAACCACTTGAGAGTTGCAGCAGAATGCCCTGATAGAAGAAAACTGAAGTAGAAGAAACCTAAGGTTCTGAATGGGGAAGCCTATATTCGGCCGATAAGAATCCAAAACCCCTAAGAGACATCCATCTCTACATGAGGGCATAATGTTATCCTTACACTAAGATGATTCTGAGTGGACCAAAACCTCTGACAAAATGGCTTTAGCTCTGATTTAATACTCCTTGGCCTTTAAGTCCAAGAAGGATCAAGCTTCTCTGAATTAAAACCAGCCAGATTGATCTAACTGCATCCAGGCAAAGACCCCTTAGGCTTCAGTGCAGTCGATTCCCATAAAGGGCACTGGATTAGTCTTCCACCTGCCTCATTAAACCTGGCTTATTAAACGCCTAACTTGTATCCTAACTTCTTATTGACTGTTTCTATTTCTGATTTTGCCTCTTTGAGAATTTCTAAACTCTATATTCTTTACCATGACTCCCCCTAAACTCTTATATCAGTTATCTATTGCTGTATAACAAGCCATCCAAATACTTAACAGCTTAAAATACAATTATTTGTTATTTTCCAGTTGGGCTGTTTCCTTTCCTCGTTGGTCTTTTAAGGCAGATATTTTCATGTCTTGATGGTCCCAGGGCAGTGTTCCAAAGGCTGAAGGCAAAAGCTGCAAGTCTTCTTGAAGCCCCAACCCATATGATACAAAATAAACATAAAAATCAATTGTATTTCTGTATATTAGCAACAAAAAATTGAAATTATAAAATTATATAACCATATAACCATTAAAGAGTATAAAAAAATCTGTACTACTAAGGGATGAATCTGGCAAAAATGTGAAAGATTTATTATACACTGAAAAGTACAAAACATTGATGAGTGAAATTAAAGACCTACATCAATAGCTATGTATCTTGCTCATGGGTTTGAAACTCAATATTGTTAAGTGGTATTGGGAAAATTGGGAAAACTGTATAGATAACATGCAAAAAGAAAAAAGAAACTGAACCACTTTCTTACACCTTATACAGAAATAAACTCAAAATGAGTTAAAGACTTAAATGTAAGGACTCAAACCATAAAACTCCTAGAAGAAAATGTAAGAAGTAAAGTGACATTAATCTGAGTAATATCTTTTTGGATACATCCCCTCCAGCAAGGGAAACAAAAGCAAAAATAAACAAATGGGATTTCATCAAACTGAGAAGCTTCTGCACAGCAAAGGAAACTTTCAGCAAAACAAAAAGACAAGCTACTGAATGGGAGAATATATTCGCAAATGATATATCCGATAAGGAGTTGATATCCAAGATATATAAGAAACTCATATAACTCAATAACAAAAAAAAAGGTACAATTGAAAAATGGGGGGAGGACATGAAAAGACCTTTCTAAGGGTGGGATTGATTCTTCAAGGAAAGAGGACGAGGTGAATAGATACTTGGTGGGCATCCAAGCATGGCTACTACATATGTGTATTCCATAATTTTTTAACCATACCTCATTGAAGGACATTTGATGTTTTAGTATTTTTTCTGGGATTATAGGTGATTTTTTATAAAAAGGAAACTCTCTAAAAATACACAAATGCACTTATCATAAATGTACCGCTCTGTAAGTGTTCACAAGGTGAACCCAGTCATATAACCATCACCCAGCTCAAGACACAGAACATGCATTGACTACCCCCAAGTGTAAACATCATTTTGACTTTGAACAGCACAAGTTAGTTTTGCCAGTTTTTAAATTTTATACAAATAATTCGGTATGCACTGTTTCGTGTAGGATTTTTTTGCTCACAATTTATGTGACATTCCTCTGTGTTGTAGATTATTTATTTTCATTGCTATCTATTGTTTCATTGTGGGAATAGATCACAATTTGTCCATTTTATTGTTGATGGGCATTTGGGTAGCTTTCAGTTATTGGCCTTTATGACTAGTGCTGTGATACATATTTTATTACAACATTATTGAGGCAAAATTTATATAACATAAAATTCACCTTTTTCAAGTATACAATTCTGTATATACCATATTTCCCCATGTATAAGACGCTCCCATGTATAAGATGCACCTTAATTTTGGAGCCCGAAATTTGAAAAAAATATATTACATAAAGTTACTGAACTCAAGTTTTATTCATCATAAAATTCATACAACAACTCATCACTGTCAAAACTCCCAACCATTAGCTTGGCCTCATTTGTATCTGATGACGAATCACTGTCTTCATATATTGCCTCTCATGGCCTTCTTCTGCCGTGGCGTTTTCAGTAGGGTTTCTTCTTCCCGTAGCCAGTCTCGGATTGTTTTCTCAGTTGGAGGAGGACCAAACTTAGGTTCAGCAGCATGATTTCCATTCACTTTTGCAAACTGGATCACTTTTAACTTGAATTCAGCACTGTACGAAAACCTTTTCTGAGCCATTTCTGGGCAGAACATGGCAAAACGTAACCTACCGTAATATACCGGTAACAAGTGCGAAACAATGAGCGCAAAGACAACAAGCGCGAAAAAGCGGGAAATGCAAGTAAAAAAATCTACAACAATGAGCGCAAAAACAAGCACGAAAAAAGCAGGAAATACAAGTAAAAAAATTTATAGCCACTGTATAAGACACACCCAGTTTTTACCCCAAATTTTTCAAAAAAGTGTGTCTTATACATGGGGAAATATGCTAGATTTGCCTTTTCTGAACATTTTATAAATGGAATTGTACATACAATATGTGTTTTTCATTTTGGTTTTTTTGTCTGGTTTCTTTTAGCATATTTTTTAGGTTAGTCCATGTAGCATATATCGATATTGTTATTCCTTTGTATGGAAATATGCCATTTGATTAATCCATTCATCCCATGGCCATACGACCCTGAACATGCCTGTTCATGTGTGATTTATCCATTCATCTTTAAGAAACTAACACAGTTTTCCATGGTGACTGTGACACTTAAGTTTCCATTGTCAGTAGATGACAGATTCTGTTTCTTCATAACCTCACCAGTATGTGCTATTGCCATTCCACTGTGCTATGAAGCCAGCTGCTTCAGGATCATGGGGAACATAGTAAGACTAGTGAATTCCATGAGCATGGGCCCATTGCTGCATTTCGTGTGCTGTGTAGTGAGTTCCTTGACCAGAAGCAATGCTGCGTGGACTACCATGACTGTGGATAAGGTATTCTACAAGTCCATGAATGGTGGTTTTGGCAGAAGCATTGTGTGCAGGGGAGGCAAATCCATATCCAGAGTGTCTATTCCAGTAAGAACAAAACATTGTCACTTGTGGGATGGAAGTGGTCCAACGTAGTGAACCTGCCGCCAGGTAGCTGACTGATCACCCTGGGGAATGGTGCCGTTATCAGGGACTGTTGGTCTCTGCCTCTAGCAGATTAGGCACTCAGCAATGCCTGTAGCCAGGTTGGCCTTGGTGTGAGACTCTGGGTTTGGTTTTTAGCAATCTCAGCTCTGCAGCTGCAGGAGACAAGGATTTCTTGCAGGGCAGGCATAGAAACTTTCAGGTTATTTATGTGGTGCTTGAGCTGAGAATTGGAATCCTTGAGCACATCCTTATCTTTCCCCACTTTATCCAGTGCAATTTAGGAGCAACCAGCCAATCTCATTATACTTGTTTTGAAATGTTCTAAGGTATCAAATATATGACCACCAGAAACTGGCCTCTTATAAGTATTTGATTAGGAGTATCCATTGGTGATATTTTGATGTGGACTTTTAGTGCTCACTCTATTACTGGAAATAGAGTCATTAGTGCCTTTAAATCTAATCAGATTAGAGAGCCAATTTCAGAAACCCCCGAACCAGTTCAGAAAACTAATCCTAAAAAGCAAACAAGCAAAAAGAAAACTCATCCTTAAGATTCTCTTGCTCTGGAATCACTTTTAGTAACAGAGCCTATATCAGTCAGGGTTCTTCAGAGAAACAGAATCAATGGGGTATGTATATATAGAGATTTATTTTAAGGAGTTAGCTCCCATGATGCTGTCCAGTTCAAAATCCACAGGGCAAACCAGCAGATTGGAAATTCAGGTAAGAGATGGTGTTGCTGTCTTGAGTCTAAAATCCGCAGTACTGGAAACTCAGGGTTTCTATGTTGCATTCTTGAGGCCAAATTCCTTTTCCATGAACCTTTCTTTGCTCTTAGGCCCACCCACATTATGGAAGGTCATTTACTCAAAGTCTACTGATGTAAATGTTAATCACATCTAAAAAATATATTAACAGCACGTCTAGACTGGTGTTGCACCAAACAACGGGGCACCATAGCCTAGCTAAGGGGACACATACAGTTAACCATTACAATTTATATCCTTAATTTATGGCAGATTTTATCTTCTTATTTCATTGTTAACTTGATCACGTTTGCTGTTTTTAGCCTTTAATTTTATTTTTTATCCCATTTCTTAACCCTTTCTATTTTTGTTGTACTTTCTCAGAAATTTCCTTAGCCTAACTTCACATTTTTTCTTCAAGATTTTAATTTTTGCTATCATTTTTTAAGTTTCCAAGACCTTTTTTGAGTATATTTTATTAAACAATATACTGCTCTTTACTAATGATGTACTTGCCCCTCATTCTTACACACACACACAAGTTTTTTCTGTTCTCTGAATTACCTATTTCTTTAAAGACATTTTTCCCATTTGTTTGTTTAGGCTCTCTTAGAGATTTTCCTCAAGTTTCGGGTGTTCCCTAATTTTTTTTTTTTTTAGAGTAAACTACTAAAATGCTGATTGGAAGGTCTGTATATGCACAGATGTTTTACTCAGCAGACATCTCAAATTTAGTATGTCCAAAATGGAATACATACTCTCTCTGTCTCCTCAGAACAAACAGCAAAAAACACCTGGTCATTTTTATGTGAATGTTCCCACTATCCATCCAATTGTTCAGATCATAAATCTAGAAACTAATTAAATCTATACCTCCCTGTATCCCCTTCTGTTCTTTTATTAAGCTGCTGTTTAGTCCTGTCTGGTCTGTCTCCTAAGTATTTCACGTTTCCAATTCTTTCCATCGCCAATGCTGTTATTCTTTATTGGGCTATTATTATTTGTTGCCTAGTCTGTTGCGGTAGACATTTATCTGTTGGCAGTAGACTGTTAGCTTGGCTTCTTGAATCTGCTCTTACCCCACCTAGGCCATCTCTCTCCTGCAACCAGAGTGAATATTAAAGCTGCAAATCTGATCATGCCTTTCTATTTAAACTCTTCCCTGGCTTTCTGTGGCTTCCTTTTTTATTAGAATTGTTCCTTTCTCCTCAGCAATGTAAGTGATGACAGTTTCTGTCATGCTCTGCTCCAGTCATATTGACCTTCTTACTTTCGTTTCCCATCTCATGACATTTACCTGCACTCTTCCTTCCTATTGTCACCTGGAGAGCACTTACTCATCCTTCAGAGTCCAGCCATATTTATTCAAACTGAAATGTTAAATTTTGAGCTAATTGTTAGCTATAAAGTTAACGAACACTAGTTTTCAAAGCTGCAGTTTCAAAGAGAAAGCATCCTTTCACTTTCTCAAACCTGTTTCTAAGCAGTCTTAATGTTTTTAAGAGAGTTTATTCACCTAACGCCTATACTTTGAAAATAAATGCAACTAGGTTGTGATTCTAATTTTTATCTGTAGAAATTTTGTAAATGTTCATTAATATCTTTAATCCTTCCTATCAATGCCCCAGTGGCTAGGCTAGTGTCTGCTGGAAATAAAATAAAAACAGATGTGGGAAGCAGAGAAGGAAATGACTAGAACAGAAAGAAAAATTGAATTTTAAGTATTAACATATATATGTATACTCAGTCTTGTTGATTTAAAAATGAGTAAACCATATTGAAATGTACAGATCATTTAATTTCTTAAAGTTTGAAGGTCTCTCAACTTTTTTGCTGACTCTTGTTCATAAAAAATTCTTCCAGTTTTCTGTTTTGAAACATAACAAAATACTACATGCAGTTTTACATTAAAAAATCACTTTTAGGGAGTATTTCTTGTGGTCTTTTAGATCAGTATATCACATAAATAGGGCCATCTCTTGGCACTTGAATTGGGTGGAAATGAGCCAAAAATGAATGAAGCCCTTGGACTGGTGCTTTGCCATTCCTCTTTTATGCGGTTAGGTATGGTATATAGAAAGAATATAGACTTTGGACTTAGATATACCTGGGTTCCAATTCCAGCTCTACAACTGAATATGTGAGCCTGGGAAGTCACTACTTGCTTTCCTCCTCGATAAAGACAAGAAAAAGAATAACACTTGACAGGGTTATGAGAGGACCAAATTATAAAGATGAAAAATATATTATACTGCCAGGCACTTAACCAGTATTTATGGGTTTGTTAGTTTCTCAGAGGAAAGGTAAATATTGAAATAGAGGTGAGAAGACCTTTAGCTTTTTCCCAGCCTATCAACCAGTCACTCCCTGTTTTCATGCAACAGTCAATGTTAGCTTTGTAATCTTGAACAAGTCATTTAATTTCTGTAGGCTTGAGTTAGAAAAATGGGGCACCCTGGAAGAGGACCAGATCATGTAAGGATGACCCTTCTAATGAAGTATTTTATCATAATGAAGTGGCTATCGCCTTTTGGAATTTAATGAATTAGCTTTTTTTTTCAAATAATTGTTGCTGTAGGATTGAGATAAATCACTCTTACATTTCATCTTTTGCTACCTAGAAGAATTAGGAGAAACATTCCTGCTAGTGGTACCAGTATCTTTTTATCTCAGTTCACACTATCAGACACTATTACTTTATCCCTTCTTCCTCTTTCAAGGATATGGTTGTGTTCACTGTGCCTGCATGTTGCTCAAGCAGTGACTTGTGTGATGTCTCCCTTCACCTAGGCTACTCTGGCTTCTCTCTATCAAGGCGCCTCTTCAGATCAACAGCTATTATGAGAAACAACTAGAAATTGCCTTTGAAGTACCACACAGAAGAAATGTGGTTCTTTTCTATCTGGTCATGATTGTTTATCCTAATGTAGGAATTATCCTTCTGTTGTCCATTTCTATGTCTACTCTGGAAACCTGACAGTGCTTTTATATATATATAATTTTTGGGGGGATGAAATTCATGTAACAAAAATTTAACCATTTAAAAGTTTACAGTTCAGTGACATTTAGTACATTTACAATGTTGTGCATCCATTACCCCTATCTAGTGCCAGACATGTCCATCCTGACCAAATTAGACCTCTTACCAATTAAAACCAGTCATTCCCCATTTCCCTCTGTCCCCAGCCTCTAATGATCTTTTACCTTAATTGCTTTAAGACATTAATCTAAATTTACCTGTTATGAATATTTCTTATAAGTGGAATCATACAATACATAATTTTCACGTCTGGTTTCTGTTGGATAGCATAATATTTTCAAGATTCATAGCATGTATTAATACTTCATTTCATTTTATGAGTAATATTCCATTTTGTTTATCCATTCAGTGGTTGATAGACACATTTTGGCTATTGTGAATTGTACTGGTGTGAACATTCATGTACAAATATTTGTTTGGATACCTGTTTTCAATTTGGGGAGTATAGATCTAGGAGTGGAATTGCTGTGGCATGGTAATTCTCTGTTTATGTATATATTTTTGAGGAACTGCCAACTGTTTTCCACAGTTACATTCCCATCAGCAATGTACAAGAATTGCAGTTTCTCCACGTCTTCTCCAACACTTACTTTTTAAAAATAAAATAATAGCCAGCCTAGTGAGTGTGAAGTGGTAATCTTATTGTGGTTTTGATTTGCAGTTTATTAATGACTTACATTGAGCATCTTTTCATGTACTTTCTGGCCATTTGTGTATCTTCTTTGGAGAAGTGTGTGTTTAAGCCCTTTGCCCATATTTTAATTGGGTGGTTTGTCTCTTTGTTGTTGAGAGAGTTCTTTATATATTCTTGATATTAGACATATGACCTGCAAATATTTTTCCCCCTTCTGTAGGTTTTCTTGACTCTTAAGAGTTTTTTAACCTTAGGTCTTACATTGAGGTCTTTGCTCCATTTCAAGTAATTTTTGTATGTGGTATAAAGGGTCCAGTTTCATTCTTTGCATGTGGATATCCATTTGTCCCAGAACCAATTGTTGAAGAGACTGTTCTTTCTCCATTAATGGTTTTGGCAACCTTGTTAAAAATCTGTTGACCATAGATGTATGGGTTTATATTTGGACTCTCAATTCAGTTCCATTTTTCTACATGTTCGTCCTTATGCCAGCACCACACTGTAGGTCCCTTGCATTTTCAAATGAATTTTAGCATCAGCTTGTCAATTTCTGCTAAAAAGGAAGCTGGGATTTTGATAGCGATTATATTCAATCTGTAGATCTATTGGGGAGTATTGCCATCTTAGCAATATTTAAATATTTTATTCTTTTTTATTGTAAATGGAATCATTCTCTTAATTTCCTTTTTAGATTGCTCATTGCCTGTATATTTAAAAACAACTAACTTTTGTACATTGGTTTCTGCATTATGCAGCTTTTCTAAATTTGTGTTACTTTTAATAGTTTTTTGTGGATTCTTCTAAATTTTCTTTAGAAATAAGGTCATTTTCACTGCAGAGATAGTTTTACTTCTTTCCATTTTGGGTGCTCCACCTCTCCCCCCCCCGACCCCCCCTTCCCCAATTGCTCTCGCTAAAATTCTAATACAGTATTAAATAGAAGTGTGGAGCAAGAGGGCATCCTGGTCTTGTTCCTGATCTTAGGGCGAGAGCTTTCAGTCTTTTGCCACTGAGTATGTTAGCTCTGGGATTTTGTTAAATACACTTTATCAGGTTGAGGAAGTCCATTCTGTTCCTAGTTTGTTGTATATTCTTACCATGAAAGTTTGTGATTTTGTCATACTTTTTTTCCATCAGTGGAGATAGTCATGTACTTTTTGTCTTCTGTTAATGTGTGGTATATTACATCAATTGATTTTTGTATATTGTACCACCCTCAAAATCCTGGGATGTATCCCATTTGGTTATAGTGTGTGAACACGCTGCATAGTCTGAATTTGCTGCTGGATTCAGTTTTCAAGGGATATTGGTCTATAATTTTCTTATAGTATCTTTGTCCTGCTTTGGCATCAGAGCAATGCTGGCCTTATAGAATGAGTTGGGAAGTGTTTCATTCTCCTATATTTTTGGAAGAGTTTGAGAAGAATTAGTGTTAATTCTTCTTTAAATATTTAGTAGAATTCACCAGTGAAACCATCTGCTCCTGGACTCTTTTTCCACAGGGAGGTTTTTGGTTACTAAGTTAATGTCTTCACTTGTTATAAGTGTGTATAGATTTTCTGTTTCTTGAGTTAATACGTGTGTGTTTAGGAATTTATGTCATGTAGATTATCCAATTTGTTGGTATACAGTTTTTCATTGTGTTCTCTTAAAATCCTTTTTATTTCTGTAAGGTCAGTGATAATGTCCCCACTTTTATTTCAAATTTTAGTAATTAGAGTCTTCTCTTTGTTTTTTTTTTCCCTTGTTTTTTTTTTTTTCCTTAGTCTAGCTAAAGATTTGACAATTTTGTTGATCTTTTCAAAGAGCCAACTTTTGGTTCCATTGATGTTTCTCTATTTTTTTTTTATTTTCTTACTTCATTTATCTCTGCTCTGTCTTTGTTTCCTTTCTTGCAGCTTTGGATTTGGTTTGCTGCTTCTCCTTCCCCTGCCTTAAGGTGTAAAGTTAAGTTATTGATTAGATGTGTGTTTGTTTGTTTTTAAGGTAGACATTTATATATATATATATATATATATATATATATATAAATTTTTATTCTGTGCACTGCTTTTACTGTATCCCATAAGTTACAATACATATGTTGTGTTTTTATTTTAATGCATTTTTTTTAAAGTATTTTCTAATTTCCCTTGTGATTTCTTCGTTTACCCATTGGTGGTTTAAAAGTGTGTTAATTTCCACGTATTTGTGAACTTTCTAGTTTTCCTTCTGATACCAATTTCTGTTGTAGGTTCATTCAGTTGTGATCAGAGAACATTCTTTATCTGATATCAATCTTTTAAAATTTGAAACCTGTTTTGTGTCCTAACATATGGTCCACCTTGGAGAATCTTCTGTGTGAATGTATGCTGCCGTTTTTATATGTCTGGCCTAATTTTTTTATAGTTTTGCTCAAATCCTTTATTTCCTAATTGAACTTCTGATTGTTTATCTATTAAAGTTGTATTAACGTATACAACTTATTTTATTGGGTTGTCGGAAAAGTCATGACGCATTTTTGCAATGGAAAACAGAAAAAATAACGTCATGACTTTTCCGACAACCCAATAGTACTGCCTGTTTCTCCTTTCAATTCTATCATTTTTTGCTTCATATGTTAGGTACATATAGGTTTCTAATTTTTATACCTTGATTAATTGACCCTTATTATCAATATACAGTGTCTTTGTCTCATATCAGTTTTTGACTTGAGGTCTATATTGTCTTGTATCAGTAGAGCTACTTGCAATGGGTTGAATTATTTCCCGAAATTATTTCCCCAAAAAAGATGTTGAGTACCTGTGAATATGACGTTACTTGGAAATAGGATCTTTATAGATAAACGGTCTTTGTAGTCATGTCTTGTGGCAGCCCTAGGAAACTAACACAGATTTTGGGTACTGGAGGTGGAGGGTTGCTGTAACAAAATACCTAAAAATATGGAAATGGTTTTGGTTAATGGCTAATGGATGGGAGAATTCTGAGGTGCCAAAACTACAATAATACCATTTTATATTTGCCTGTGTAATTACCTTTACAACTGTTTTCATTTCTTCATATGGTTTTAAGTTATTGTCCAGTGTCCTTTCATTTCAGCCTGGAGGACTCCTATAGCATTTCTTGTAGGGCAGGTCTGCTAGCAACAAACTCTGCCTTTGTTTATCTGGGAATGTTTTCATTTCTCCTTCATTTTTAAAGAGTAGTCCCTCTGCCTTCTGGTCTCCATGGTTTCTGATGAGAAACAGGCTATTAATCTTATTGAGCATCCCTTATACTAATGAGTCACTTCTTGCTGTTTTCAAGATTCTCTCTTTGTCTTTTCGTTTTTGACAGATTATGATGTGTCTTAGTGTGGAACTCAGAGTTTATCCTGTTTGGAGTTCATTGAGCTTCTTGTTGGTGTAAATTCATGGTTTTTTAAAATTAATTTAGGGGAGTTTTTGACCTTTATTTTTCCAGATATTTTTTCTGCTCCATTCTCTGCTCTCCCTTTGGGATATAGATATAGATATATTGGTATGCTTAATGGTCCCACAAGTCTCTTAAGCTTTGTTTATTTTTCTTCATTCTTTGTCCTTTCTATTTGGATGAGAGACTCTCAGTTGACCTCTTATAGTTTGCTGATTGATCTCCTTTCTCAAATCTGTTGAGTGAAACCGTCCAGTGAATTTTCATTTCAGTTTTGCTTTTTGGCTCCAGAATTTGTTTGGTTCATTTTTATAATTACTATATTCATTGACATTCTCTGTTTGTCAAAGCATTATTCTCCTGATTTCCTTTAGTTCTTTATCGATGGTTTCTTATAGTTCTTTGAGCATATTTTTTAAAGACCATATTCTTTGTCTTGTGTGATCTCTAAAGGCTGTTCCCTTTAGCTTGTGTTCAACAAGTGATTTGACAAAGATTTTCCTAAATTATCTTGCTTAACTCTTTTTCTTGATTCCGTGTTTACTTGTTTGCTGTAAACCTTTGACTATTTCCCAGAGTTTTTACAAAGTTAATTCCGGCAGGGTGTGTGTGTGTGTGTGTGTGTGTGTGTGTGTGTGTGTGTATTTGTTTCTGTCAAGAGACATTTTTGCTTGATGTTACCATCACTAGAGTTTTGGGGGATGGGTGTGGCATTCAATAAGATAGGCTATTATGCTTTATGATGATAAGCAATTCTCATCAGATTGCTATCATTTGTCCAGTGGATAAAATCCACAGTATGAGAAGGGTTAGGCATTCAGGCCTTTCATCTTGAAGAAGAAAAGAACTTTACTGAGTACATGGAGGTTATGGAGTGGGTGTAAAGTCCAAACTAGTGGAGTTGGATTGAATAAAAGAATTTCCTCTCCATTGTTTAATGTTGTAATACTTTATGGAGGGTGTTGCATGGCTCCCTTTGAAGAAACTCTTAAAAGTGGCCACAACCTATGTGTAAGATAGTCTCAAGATGTGAGTTTTAGATCTAGGTCGGCTTAGCTAGCTTTGAGATCTTGAACAAGTTGATTGTAGTTAGACTAGAAAGCAAAGTCTTGAAGGTATTTTTAACTCTAGCCTTTTATTAATTTATTTTGATACTTTCAGTAGCTCAGTTAGGAGAAGGATGACAAAGGCAATAATGACTGGAAAGGAAAACTGAACAGAAATGCACATCGGATTTAATAAGTTCCCACTGCTGTTCATCTACATTTCAAACCTTTTTATTCTATCACCTGAATGTATTCTCATAAAACTTTTAAACAGTGTAGTTCAAGCTGAAGTAGCCCCAAGTTACCACCTTGTTCCACAGTGGAGGAAACTGTATTTTACAGATCTTTAAAAAGAAAAAATTTTTTATATGTATTATGTCTTTTTTTTTTCCATTTAACAGTTTTTTCACCAATAATTGTGTCATTTTTTTTTTACAGATTCCTGTATATATTATTCCATCTTGGTAATGTGGCATGGTTTATTTAAATACTTTCTTGATAGAGGGTTAGGTTGTTTCAATTCTTTAGTTATTATAAACATGCTCTAATGAACCTTCATGTATCGATTTATTTTCCTAATGTAGATTCTTAGAATTGCTGGATGTAGTTTTGGACCTTCCCTGAAGATGACCAGTGTTTGTCAATTTCTTGTATATTCTTCCAGAAGTATTGTTATCATCTGAAAGAAATATCTTTATGTATATTACCTAACTTACATAGATATAAGTAATAAGCTACTCTAGGTTTGAAAGCCAGTTTCTAATGCTAAGTTTTTATTATCTGTTGCATAGAAGGGGATGACCTCCCTCAACTTAGTCTCCCTTTAAAGCACGGGTAATACAGGGTAACAATACATAAGTCATTTTATAAGTGTGATTGTAGTTTTGTAGGATAAATTCCTAGTAGTTGAAATTAACATGAAAAGATGTGTATTTATAATTTTGATAGATATTGCCTCAGGGTATTTATCTGAAGAAACCCAAAACACTGTTTCGAGGGGACAAGTGCATCCACATGTTCATTGCAGCATTATTTACAATGGCCAAGATATGGAAGCAGCCTGGATGTCCATTGATGGAAGAATGGATAAAGAGGAGGTGGTACATACATATAATGGAATATTACTCAGCCATGGAAGGGAATGGGTTCTTGACACCTGGGCATCGTAGATGGACATAGAGGATATTGTGCTGAATGAAGTGTGTCAGACAAAGAAAGACAGATGCAATGTGAATTTAGTTACATGTAGAATCTAAAGAACAAAATGAACAAACAGAAAGAAACAAACTCATAGATATATTTTGATGGTTGCCAGATGGAAGGGAAGTTGGGGTTATGGGTAAAAGAAGGGGAAGAGATTAAGAAGTACAAATGCGTTGTTACAAATTAGTTATGGGGGTAATAGGGTATAGCATAAAGGATATAGTCAATAATATTGTAGTAACTATGTGTGGTGTCAGATGGGTACTAGATTTGTTGGAGTGATAGATAGGAGGGGTTTGGGGGCAGGGTGAAAAAAGTACAAATTGGTAGTTACCAAATACTCATGGGGATGTAAAGTCATTATAGCACTGTTTTTAGTAGTAAGAGAATAGAAAACTAAATATCAGAAGGGGACTAGTTATATGAATTTTGATATAGCTGGTGAAGGGGCAGTAGCATGGAATCAACCCCAAGGCACTTTATTATGCAAAAAAACCTATATCCATATAACACCCAGATATATATCTATAATTTTTATATACACACATGTAATATATGTAATAAATTATGTGTTTTACATATTATGTATATGATGTATTATGCATATGTAATACATATAAAGATGTTTCTTATAGATGATAACAAGACTTCTGGCAGAATATACAAGAAATTGATAAACACTGGTCATCTTCAGGGAAGGTTCAAAAATACATCCAGCAATTCTACCTCTTAAGTATCTACCTTAGGAAAATAAATTGACACATGGAGGTTCATTATAGCATGTTTATAACAACTAAAGAATTGAAACAACCTAACCCTCCATCAACAAGAAAGTATTATTTCATTTACAAATTTGAGGGTTTTTTCTTCTGAAAATTATCTTCTTTTCACTGACAGTATTTACAATATTAGGTATACAGCGATGGTTATTGGTTAACCGTAAACTTAGTAAGAATGGTGTATGTTTTCATCTAGATCCCAAGGAAGAGAAAGAGGAAGACAACGATTCTACCCTCCCTCAGGAAGTTTCCATTGCTGCATCGAGGCCCAGCCGGGGCTGGCGCAGTAGCAGCAGGACATCTATCTCTCGGCATCGTGACACTGAGAACACCCGAAGCTCTAGGTCCAAGACTGGTTCATTGCAGCTCATCTGCAAGTCGGAACCAAATACAGATCAGCTTGATTATGGTACAGTGCAAGTACAGTATGATTATTTAGAAACCAGTTGCCTGTTGATTTTCAGTGTACTGCTGAGCATTTACCAGAACAGTGTAACTTTCAGGGGTAGGTATAATGGTATATTGGAAGGGTTCCTTTTTGACAATTTGCATATATTCTCCTTTTGTGTGGTTACTTCAGAGAGTAATTTGGTTTTAGTCTCTTGGCTATAGGGAGAAAATACCTCTTTCTACATAAAGCTTTGTTTTGTTTTGCCTTTATTTTTCCAGTTGTTACAGAAGAGCATCAATCTCCTGGTGGCATTAGGTAAGATACTTTCCATATTTCATATGTAAACCCTCGGGGACATAGAGCACAATCACATGAAATGAGTCGAAGTTGTTTTCTACTTGAGAGAATTCTGAGCTGTAACAAGAATTAACTTCAGTTTTGTATTCAATTTAGATTCCACTTTGTTCTTCATTAGAGCTTTAGCTATGTAATCTTTAGTTACGTAGTTCAGAAATCATGTGTCAGGTATCTTCTGTGTTCCGTCTTATTCCGTGCTAGGCAATATGAAATATGTGTGTTTTAGATGAGGCTTTTGAAATTTTATCAGTATCTTTGGTGATATGTCTGTGTGTGTGTGTGTGTGTGTGTGTGTGTGTGTGTGTGTGTGTGTGTCTTTTTTGATAGATTACTAGGCATGGTATTAAAGTCTATTGGTTTTTTTTGTTTGTTTTTAAACTCTTCATGCCATTGAGCAGTCATTACCTTTATTTAATGAAGTGATAGCATATTGAGGATTTTTAGTTCCTATTCTTCAGGATGAAACAGCTAGATTGCAGTTCAACTAGATTATAAGGATAAAAATTCTAGATAACTTATTGTGAATTTTTGGCTACCTCTAAAAAAATTCCTGAATAAAATCCAGTGTTTGCTTCAGCAGCACATATACTAAAATTAGAAAATCCACTCAGATATAACCCTTACAACTAGAATTTCTAAGCTTTTTTTGCTTCTTTTTAGTAGTGATGAGGAAGAGGAGGAAGAAGAAGAGATGTTAATCAGTGAAGAGGAAATACCATTCAAAGATGACCCAAGAGATGAGACCTACAAACCCCACTTAGAAAGGCATGTCTCACTTTACTCCAGGCATGTCGATGAAAAATAAGTTAGAAAATAACTGTTGCATTCTTTTGTTTAGTCTTGTAGCCAAACTAACTGGTATAGACTTACTTTTAAATGGATTTTTGCAAATCTAACATCTTATTACCCCCTTGTACAGCCCTGTCTTCTATTTATAGACCTTTATTTTGAATCATATCCATATTGTTAACGATGTCTGCATGTAATCATAACGAGATCATGAATTGCATGATTACTTAGACTTTTTCTGTTTTTAATGTTTCTCTTTACAAGGATAGTAAGACTTTATTCTAGAGCATCATTACCCTGGGGAGTCATCCAATAAGTTTTAAATAGTTATCATTATTCTGCCTATGAGGAATGGTTGTCTGGAAATCACATTTCATGAGCTAAGGATCATAACTTTACAGTAAATCGGTGATAACCCCAGGCTTTACCTTGTTGTCAGTTTTCCTTGAAAAGATCCTTTGCTAGGTACCAGTGTTGAAATGTATTTGTGTTTTCAGGGAAACCCCAAAGCCACGGAGAAAATCAGGGAAGGTGAAAGAAGAGAAGGAGAAGAAAGAAATTAAAGTGGAAGTAGAGGTAGAGGTGAAAGAAGAAGAGAATGAAATTAGGGAGGATGAGGAGCCTCCTAGAAAGTGAGTGGGCAATTACTCCTAACATGGAAACCTAACAGATTTTGAAGCCACTAGTGGAAAAAAGGGTGGGAAAATGAGGAAGAATGTTGACGTGTACATATTGTGGCCTCAAGCAGCTGACAATTTTATTGTAGAGACTTCTCAAAAGCTTGAAAAATTTAATTCAAAGCAACACTTAGACATACAAATGAGTGGGTATGACAGACAGCAGGTATAAGGCTGCAGAGGGGGTAGAACAGCAAGAAGAATAGAGCACATCTTTTGATCTTCCAAGGAAGGGCAGATAAGGCAAATGATGTGATAAGCTTGATCAGGGAAACGTTTTCTATCACTCAATCATTTCCTGTTGCAGAAATAAGATTTTTAAAGTGTTTAGGCTTTTTGGTTCTATTGCAAGGAGAGTACAGTTTATATTTTTAGGATTTTTAGATAATAGACTCTTTTATTCTACTTTTTGAATTGATTAAATTTAAGTGATAGACTTTTAACTGAAACAAATCTTCAAGTAGTAACCTTGAGGTTTATCCAATTCTTCCATAGTATTATATAGTTTATGGAAGGTGTATTTAACTTGTAATGCAGACTTATTTAAAAGTGAAATTACTTCAGAGTGAAATCTTCAGTTTGCCAGACATGTCTGTGACTTTATGTATTTTGGGTAATCTTTTGTTTTTGCCGCCTGCTCTTTGGTCCTGAATATATATGAGGTGTGATCAGACCTTACAGTGAATGTTTAAGTTAAAAAAAATTTATTACAGTAAAAGACACATTGCCATTAATCCCCCTCAAAATACTCCCCTTCACTTCGAACACACTCATCCCATCGTTCTTGCCACTTTCTGAAGCAATTCTGGAAGTCCTCTTTCATGAATATCTTTAGTTTTGCTGTCGTGGCTGCCTCAGTGTCTTGAATCATTTTGACTTTGGGGGAGCGCCAGAAGTCGCATGGTGCCAGACCCAGTGAATAAGGTGGATGAGGACACACCGTAATGTTTTTATTTGACAGAAATTGCTATATATCAGAAGTGATGTGTGACACAGAGCATTGTCATGATAGAGGATGATTTATGGCACACTTTAAGACACACCTTCTCTCAACTGTAGCTCACACCCGACTGCACTGAACAAGTTGAAACTTGTCACACACTGTTTGATGCATCGCTTCCCACATTGAATATCCCTTTCTGTTGGATGGCACTTGGCAGCAGCATTCATCATATTTGTTGATCACATATCACTTCTGGTACGGCAATTTCTGTCAAAAACATTACGGTGTGTCCTTATTCACCTTATTCACCAGATCTGGCACCATGCGACTTCTGCTCTTCCCCAAAGTCAAAATGACCATGAAAGGTGAATGTTTTGAATCAATTCAGGATATCGAGGCAGCCATGACAGCGCAACTAAAGACATTCACAAAAGAGGACTTCCAGAACTGCTTCAGAAAGTGGCAAGAAGGATGGGATGAGTGTGTTTGAAGCGAGGGGGGAGTATTTTGAGGGGGATTAATGGCAATGTGTCTTTTACTGTAATACATTTTTTAAAATTTAAACATTCAGCGTATTTTTTCATCACACCTTGTATGTCTTCAGCCATCTTTCACTCAGTAAGCTTCAATCCAGAATATGTGGACAGTTTATTCTGTTGTTTAATTATAGGAGAGGAAGAAGACGAAAAGATGACAAAAGTCCACGATTACCCAAAAGGAGGTAAAAATTTATACTCCTACTATGTTGTACCTTGTTTCTGGTGGCAGGCACTATAGTCACATATTTAGCCATAATAATTCTGCAGGAATGGCTATTTAAAAATGTCACAAAAGTAGCTTCGTTAATGTCCTTGATGCAGAGTTTCTATTTTCTATGGTTTTACTTCCACTGCAGGATCTGAAAGTTTCTGAAAATCTTACTACTTTACCTTTTGGGGGGTTACTAGTTTATTTTGTGTTATATTTTATAAACAAACATTTTGTAATTTCTGGTTATTTCTAATAAATTCTATACATGTATAGACTAGTAGAGAGATTTTAATTCTTCATACTGTAAAATTGCTATTCCCTAATAATGCAGTTTCAGTTAAAGGCAACAGACTGCCTCTTTTCTGTTGCTAACTTTTCTCCGACATATTGATAATAGAAAAAAGCCTCCAATCCAGTATGTCCGTTGTGAGATGGAAGGATGTGGAACCGTTCTTGCCCACCCTCGCTATTTGCAGGTCAGTGAAGCTGTTACAGAAGGCAGCCTTTCAGATTATGTTCCATAACTAGTTCTCATACCTCATGAGACTTTATAATTTGTGAACTTGTGTAGGCTTTATCATTGACATGCAGTATCAAGAAAAATTTTTCTAAACATAAAATTACTTCAGTCATTGTGTTAAAGAGAAAGAAAAGTGTCTAAGAACCTGAGCCTAAATGAAGCATTTCCTTGGAATCTCGGGAAATGCCAGTTTCTCATTGTGGTATAAATACTTCTGATGTAAGATGATTGTAATGACATACCAAGACACAAATGAACAGATTTGATTTTAATATGCACCTTTATAAAAATAAAATTAGTAACTCAAACCAGTGAGTTCTTGAATACTGTTTAAATTTTTAAATTTTGGATTGTAGGATTTTTTATTTTTATTTTTTAAGGTACCATGACTTTTTTTAAAGATTTTATTGGGGAATTGGGGGAAGGGGAACAGACAAGTTGCTGGGGTTTTTTGTTCTTCAGTCTAGTTGTGGAGGATGTTGCTTCACTGGCACAAGCTGGCACCATCATTGCGCTCTTCCCGGGCAAGGCAGATCAGTCACCGGCCTCTGGACGGCCGCTCACAGCGGCTGCTAGCCGCTCATGCTGGCTGCTGGCTACACAC
>NW_017731603.1:2446840-2448361 GCF_001890085.2 Hipposideros armiger | reverse complement strand
CGAGCTGTTGTTCACCATCTTAGCTGTAGAGGGCAGTGTCACTGGCCCTCATGTGGGATCCGAACCGGGGCCCTGCTGCTCAGAGCTGGCGTCCTAAGCCAGCTGTTAACCAACGTGCCACTTAGCCGTCCCCGGCACTATACTTTTAAGTGTAGATTGATGATAATATTTTTTTCCTAACATCTTAAAAGAGTCTACAGTCAAATGTGAGGGAAAGGTGGGAAAATAAAATATAATAACACATACATTTTACGAAGGATGAACAAACTAGGGCTTTTATTTTTTTTTCTTTGATTTCTTTGTGAAGAGCTTTCATGACCTGGATAATGATCTTTTGTTGAGCACATATTCTGTGTCAGCTGTGGACCAAACACTTTACACATATTTCTGCTTATCCATCCACTCAGCATCACCAAGTTTGCTTGTATTGGCCTTGTTTTCGGCCAGGAAACCAGAGGATTAGCAACAGTCAGTAGCTTACTTGTGTTCACAGAGCTTGTTTTTAGCAAAACCAGGATTTTCCAATTTTGATTCAGGTAGATGCTTGTAGTAGCTCTTAAGGATTAAAAGTGAGGAGTATGAGGAGAAAACCTAAAGGGTAAAGAGGTTTGCTTATAGTTTATGGTAACTACTAACTAGCTCCTGGGACTTCTGCTGCTATTGAAATCATAAAGGCTAGCTATTGAATTCACATAAACCCTCATGCAGGAGCTATCAAAAAGAAAAATTGAATGTCTTAATAATACACATTAGGGAATGGATTCAGATTCCGTTCATTTTTCGACACTGACAAGCTCCGTGCAATGTAGCTAATAGGAACAATTTGAGCTGGGTATTAGAGCTAATCAATAATCAAGTACGTGCCAGACACTTGTTACATGTTACCTTCTCAACAGTGGTAGTGGGTAAGGCTAGGAATTTCAGTTGCAGAAATGCCATGTCTCCTGCCCAAGGTCATACTGATGTTTGTACCCTTTTTATCATTTACTATGTATCACTTAGGCAAGTTACTTAATTTCTTATCACATTTCCTCATCTGTAAAATAAGGATTATAATGACACCAATACCGTGAGTTATAAAGATTAAATGAGAAAACATATAAAGTGCTATTTATTGCACAGGCCTGGCACATTGTAGACTTTCTAAACACCAGGATTTGAAATCATTCCAAAGTCTACAGTCTTTGCATTATGCCGTTGCTTTAGAGAAAATGCTGTCTGTGCTCTATTTCTTGCTAGGTTCTGTCATTTCTCTGCTCCTCCTCCTTTCTGTTAGACTATTTTATCTCATAGAAAAGTACTTTCTTTTTTTTTTTAAAGATTTTTATTGGGTAATTGGGGGATGGGAACAGTGCTGGGGAATTGGCAGAAGGGGAACAGACAAGTTGCTGTTGTTTTGTTCTTCAGTCTAGTTGTGGAGGACGCCGCTTCACTGGCCCAAGTTGGCACCATCATTGCGCTCTTCCCTGGCGAGGCAGATCAGTCGCCGGCTTCTGGACAGCCGCTCACTGCGGCTGCTGG
>NW_017731603.1:2396325-2446775 GCF_001890085.2 Hipposideros armiger | reverse complement strand
CAGGGACTGCAGCCTCCGCCGTCGCCGGCGACTCATGGCAGCTCAGCTCCAGGTTGAGCTGTGTTCAGCATCTTAGCTGTAGAGGGCAGTGTCACTGGCCCTCATGTGTGGGATCCGAACCGGGGCCCTCTGGAATCGCAAGCGAGCTCTTAACCATCGCGCCGCTCGGCCGGTCCGAAAAGTACTTTCTGACAACTGGTTTTTAGACTGTTCTAGCTAACTATCGCAAGCCTGCTATGACAAACTGTTTCAGAATTCAGTTCATTCCAAATATTTTTATTTGGTTAATACAATTGCATGATGTCAATGTTGCGAGTTTTCCTTTTCTAAATTAGTATATATGGACACCCTTAGAAAATATAACTTACTTAAGCAAACGGATACCTCACCAGTGAGCCATGCTCCTATGGAGCTGGGAAAGTAGACAGACCTGGTGGCAGATACTAAGAATTCTCCTTGGGTTAGGACTGCATTTTTAGACCTTGCTAATCATCCTGTAGACCTCAGACCAAGAAGCATTGGCATCACTTAAGCTCCTGTTAGATACAGAATCTCAGGCCCTGCCTCAGACCTGCTGAAGCGTAACCTGCGTTTAGTAAGATCCCCAGGTGATCCCTAAGTACATTCAAGCTTAAGAAAAACTTGCTTCTCCCACATTTAGTTTTAGAACTGGGATGAAGTATAGGATTAAATTTGTTGTTTGCCTTTTAACTTATCCTTGTGTTTTCACTCTATTTGTAGTAATTTTAAGTGAAAGGCATAGATATTGTAGTGGTCATTTAACAGATACTGAGCATCTGTTTGTCTACTGTCTTGTGAACCAAGTGATTAAGACATAATTACGTACGATACTCCTTTGCCTCAGAGATTCCACACCCTGTTACGAAATTCATCCGAAATCCTATGAAATTTGGGGGGCTTGTGAAATGACAGAGGGCGGTAGTGGAGTGGTGCAGAAAATGTGAGGCAGGAGAATAAGGTAAATAAATACAGGTCCTGTGCTATATATATATATATATATATATATATATATATATATATTTGACAGCAGCAACTTGCATCTTTCAAGAACTGTGAATTGTTTATCTTGGGAAACATTTTTTAAAACCTGAAACGGAAGAGAAGATTACCACTTTAGATGTAGATCACACTTTTATTCTAGGAAATGCCAAATTCGTTTGTTGTTCTTGTAGTTCTTTTGTTATTTGAATGCCAGATTGTTTCTCCATAAGTGTTTAAGCTTTCATAATATGTGAAAAAAATCTTAAAGAATAAAATCTATGGAAAATGTAGTTGTTTACTTGCCAAACAATTCATCAAGATCTGGATTACTGGTAAAATTGAAATTAGAATTTCAGTTCTCATATTTCTATCTAGGTTTTATTTTTCTTGTTTTTAAACAGGTTCTTATGATACTGACAATATGGACTAAAAAATAAAAAAAGAAGATAGAAACTATATATTTCTTTTTAAAATTCTGTTTATCCAAAGTGTTTATACATTGAAAACAGTATTGCTTTTACTCTAAATTGAACTGCCTGATCATCTGCTCACTTATTGTCCACCAGGAAAAAAAATAGGGGGATTCTATTAAATGGAATACTGACCACCTTATCTTTCTTCTCAGATCAAAGGGATTATATCTGTGAGTACTGTGCTCGGGCCTTCAAGAGCTCCCACAACCTGGCAGTGCATCGGATGATTCACACTGGGGAGAAGCCGTTACAGTGAGTACTTGCTGGTGAATGTCGGGGTGAGGAGTATGCACACACCCCGAGGGTTAGCCCTTGATAAGCACTTCAGCTGCCACTGTTCTTTACTTTTACCAGATTAGAGTGGGCATTTTTTGGGGGGAGCTACTTGGTGACCTTTTTCTTCTGTCTGCCTTTCAAACAAGCAAGAAAAAAAGCAGTTGTGTTCCATCTGATAACTTCTTCTAACCTTTCACAAGAAGTGTGTGTTACTGACTATTGCTTATATATGTGACCTCTGAATTCTCACCCTGACTCTGAGGAAGAGCTCTCTTTCTTTCTCTGTCTGACCAGCCATTTCCTCTTCCACTCTCCTTAGATGTGAGATCTGTGGGTTCACTTGTCGGCAAAAGGCATCCCTTAATTGGCACATGAAGAAGCATGATGCAGACTCCTTCTACCAGTTCTCTTGCAATATCTGTGGCAAAAAATTTGAGAAGAAGGACAGCGTAGTGGCGCACAAAGCAAAAAGCCACCCCGAGGTGCTGATCGCCGAAGCTCTGGCCGCCAACGCAGGTGCCCTCATCACCAGCACTGATATCTTGGGCACTAACCCCGAGGCCCTGACACAGCCTGCGGATGGTCAGGGCCTTCCTCTCCTTCCTGAGCCCTTGGGAAACTCCACCTCTGGAGAGTGCCTCCTGCTAGAGGCGGAAGGGATGTCAAAGTCATACTGCAGCGGGACGGAACGGGTCAGCCTGATGGCTGATGGGAAGATCTTCGTGGGCAGTGGCAGCAGTGGGGGCGCTGAAGGGCTGGTCATGAACTCGGACATACTCGGTGCTACCACAGAGGTTCTGATTGAAGATTCAGACTCTACTGGACCTTAGGAGAAGGGAAGACTGGACACTGGGACAGCTCAGACTTTGTACTTAAATGATAAAAGGACAAAAAAAATTTAAAGCATTTAAAATCTAGTAAAATAACTGAAGGGCCTGCTCTTTCCATTTTGGATCACAGCACACACACATACCCCTACCCCCTCTTCTCCCTCGATTGCCCCCTTTATAAAATTGATGTTGCCTTTACCAGAAAGGTAGACAAAAAAGAAGCTCTTAAAGTGAGGGTCGTCCTCACGCTCCGTTCCAGCCAGGCAGACTTCCTGCTCATCAGCAGCTCCCCTTTTCCACCTTATAACTCGGATGTGCTCTGGGTCAGCTTTTAACTCTTACTAGTATATTACTGTCCTCTAACCCCCGTCTCCTCCTCTACTGCTGCCCTGTGGTTCTGGCTTCTACCCATTGCAGACATTTACCCGAAAAGTATCACATAATTCTAATCTCTGGAGGCTGGCAGCTTGACTTGGCACTTTAGGGCCCCTTAGCAGGGTGAGCTGTTAAAACAGCACACATCTCTCACCCCCTTTTTCTCCAGTCCCCCCTGGGTTTCGAAAAGGAAGGATACATGGGGGCCACCTCCCTCCCCTTCGGCCCCAGCACCTCAGTCCTCCTCCCAACACCTCCATGTGGTTCTCAGCGGCGCTCACTTGCTTGGAAGCAGGCTCCTGCCAGGGAGGGGGCTGCCCTCTCTAAGGTCTCTTTGACCATAGGACAGGGCCGCGTGTCAGTGAGACAGTGAGTCAAGTCCCAGACTAATGGCAGAAATTTGCACTTTGAACATGTGTGTTTTTGTGTTGTGGAACCTGAGATTCCTTATTTATTAACGGAAAGTGATTTTTTTTTTTTGTCTTTGTTGCTATTTTGTGTGGGGCTAGGAGAGAGTGGGTTTTCTGACATGGGGTCCTTTTCTATAAGAGGTACTTTTGAAGGCAAGATAATAGGGTTGAAGAAGCACAGCCAGCCTCTAAAATCATAGCTCTCCAGTGGCCTTGAAGCTGGTCCTCAGCACTAACAAAATCACTACAGTAGCTTAGTGCTTTTTCAGAAGCCTTGTTAGGGAAGAATGTTAGGTTCGTGGTAATTAGTTAGCGCTCTGTGAATTTTTAGAGCATTGAGATTTAGGAATTTTGAGGGGATGAGGAAGGTCGTTCAGGGTCTGAATTAGAGATAAAAGATTTTTCTCTTGTGAATTTGTTTGTGTTTTGCCCCATCATTTCTTTACACATACCTCCCTATTGGTCCAACTCTGGCCTCTTGCTTGGTTTGTGTTTTTGCTTCACTTTATCATAGGTTCATTCCAGCTCCCAATTAGTGAAGGACACTGCCATTAGTGAAGGAATAGTCTGAGCCAGACAGTTTTAAGTCGAAGAAAATTGCTCTGTTTTGTTTCCCTTTTAATAACGCTTCAGAAGAGGAAAGGCTTCAGTAGACAAAGTTAATAATCTGTGTAATAGCTTTGGCTTTCCCTAAAATTCTGGGAATTACCACTTCCCTTGAGATCGGGATTTTCATGGGGTAGATTGCTAATTACTACTGTCCATGAGAAAGACAGGTATTGTTTTTGTACAAGTTCTTAACTCCCAGAAGACTAAAAACCTATTTGGGCTCATTTTTAGGGAATTAAAAGGGCAATTTTTATCCTTCTGTTTACCTCAGAAGATGGAATTCAAGGCTTGCCCTATTCATTGTTTGTCAGAAATGTGCGATGGCTTTTGGAAAGAATGAAGTTTTGCTGAGAACAAAATAAGGAACAGTTTGTTTTTCAAAAACACTAAAACTAAAAAGTTTATCAATTTTCTCTTTGATTTATTCCCTCCCCCCCCCAAAAGAGGGGTAACAAAATGTCATCTCTGAAAGAAGCTTACTTTACACCCACTAGTGTCAGTGTTTGGGATGCCAGGGAAGAGGGAGTGAAACACCTACAGTGAACAGCCTTAAATGCACTATTGTTTCTTTTCAGAGTGTTGCAGATTTGCCATCCCTCCAACGTGGGGGTAGAAAATGGGCTAAGGATACGAGGGGTGTAGAATATGCTCCCTGCCCACAGTAAGGATTTGGAGTTGGCTGTGGTATGTTGGACAGATTTGAAAATATTGTACGATTAATTGGGTGGGCCTACAACCAAGTTGTTCCCCACGCATATAAACCCATTTAGTACTGTTTTACTAGGTAGCGTCTATTCCCCACATTTACCTTTGTCACATTTATTTTATCCTTTGTGTCCATAAATTACATTTAGTGGTTAGTCATCAGGTATTGTAGCCACCTACACAAAAGCAAACTGCATTAAAAAAAAAAAACTGAGATAGAGGAAAATATGTTTTTCCCTATCTCACACTCCTCTCCCCACCAAAAGCAACTAGTTAATTCTAATAATTAGAAACTTTATGTTCTTTCTCCTCTTTTTTTTTTTTGCCCTCTTCATAGCTACCATTTGCCTACAATTTGCTTCAATAAATTATTGTAACAGTTTGCAATGCATTTCAAAATATTTCTCACAGAGTTTATCTTTTTTCTTTTTGGGAAAAGGATGCTAGCATCGGAAAGAGTTGGTATGAGTAAACTAATACTGGACCCTCTTCCCTTTTTCCTTTCTGCTGCTCATGCTGTTTACTTCATTGTCTTTCCAAGGAGCTCTTTTAATCTTAAAATTCTGCATTTCCTACTCTTACTCAAATTCTGTAACCTTTTTTCCCCACTGCGTATTCTTCATCTTGAATTAATCGGCAGTTCTAGATTCTGAAAATGTAGTTGAGATACAAGCATTATTTCTGTGCTTCCCCCTTGTTTATGGTTGCCCAGGGTTATTTTGCATAATTGAGACTTAATATGCTTCAGAGAGTTCAGATTTAACACTGGCCGGGATTACTGGGAGTAAAAAATATATGTATTAAGGTATGGAAAAGCATCCACATAGAGCACTTGAGCCTCCTTTGTACCTGTTTGGAGAAAAAACATAAAGAGTGTATTAAACCTGAGGTTATTACAGTCTGGTTGTTTGAAATACCATTTTTCCCTCCTGTCTTTTTCCCACTTTCCAATGTACTCGAAAAAATCGAAAAATTGTAATGAATCAATTTAAAATATTTTATTTCCTAAAAGCCTTTTTGCCTGTTGTAATTTGCAGGACCCTTCTCCTTTGATGGGAGAGACAGGTAGTTACCTGAATCTAGGTTGAAAAGGTTATGTATAAAGAAATTATAATAAAAGGGATACTCTGCTTTTCAAGTCCTTGTTTTCTCTTACTCTAGGTAAGGCATATCCAAAATAAATATGTAAAGAAGAAAAATAAAAGTTGTCTTCATGGAAGCAACTGGTCTTCCTTGGTTGTGCTGAGTTACAGTTGTCCTAGGGTGAAAACATTGATGCTGCTAAATCAGAAGTGCCCTCAGCAGGTCTTATGTGGCAGATACTGTTGGCTCTTGTTGAGTGAGAATCAGGTAAACTTTGCACTCCATTTAGTTTTGATTTCTAATGCTGAGATGCCATATGATCCTGTGAACATTTGGCAAATTTGGAAAACCCGTATTTCAACAGCCTTCTACTAGGAAAGATGGCCATGTTAATCTAGTAGTGAGAATGTTTAGGTTCCTGTGAGGTTACTTTCACTCTGATAATGCAAAACCCTGATAGCATTTAATATCAGTGCTTCTTCATAAAACTCATTGTCCATACCAATGAGTTTTTTAAAAAGAACTGATGTTTTAAAAAAGAAAATAATAGAATCCTTCTGTCTTCTTAAAAGGGCTACTGTGACAGCCACCCAGGCCCTATTTCTTTCTCCTTATATCCCTCCTTTTGTTGTTTACCTATGGAAATTGGCCCCAGAGAAGGCATGTGTTTCTATTTAGAGGCAAAGCCTATGACTAATTGATTCATTTGAGGGTGAAACTTGCAACTCTTAATAAGTATCATCCTCTAACCTACTGAGTTAAAGGCAACAGAACAGCCACTCTCCAAGTGCTTTTAAACTCTTGCCCTCATTCCAAAGCCCGACTCATTCTCTAATTTTGTTAAGCATGTGGTATGACTGTGATAAGGAAGAAAAAGAAAAGCATGTTGTCACTTGAGTGAGACTGCCTTAGAAATGCTACCAAGTCAGGGTTGGGTGTTTCCTGTTTCTTTGGAAAAGAACAGGCCTAAACAGTATCTTCCTCATCCTGTAGCTACGAGGAAGGCACCGTGCTTGAGATTAGGGATGCTTTTTTAGCTGGTGTTTAATCAGTGTAAATTAAACAAACTTTAAATACATAGCAAAAGGATGGGAGTAAAAAAGCTATATTTTTAAAGGACTTGTTTCACATAAACATTGTTTCTTGAACAAAATGTGAACTTACCTAGAGAATGAAATTTGAATGTCAGTGGGGAAAACAGCTGTAGAATCAAACACCTGTATTTAAATTTTGAGCCTAGTATTTGGATTTTGTGCAAATTATTTAATGTGTTTAAGCCTCAATTTCTTATGTAAGATGGGAGAAATAATACTTATCTCAGAATTATTCTAAAGATCAAATAAAGGCTTTAGTACAGTGTCTGGCCCATGATAGTGCTTAATAAATGGCAGCTATATCAATAATAATAATGAATACCAGGCCAAGAAAAGAAAAGGGACATGGGGAGCACAAGGAGGGTGATAATAAAATGAACTGATATGTGTGTATATAAAATAGATTACATTAGCCAGGGGTGTCATGAGGATTAGTGTGATAGTGACCTTGTTGCTAAGTGCAAAAGCAAAACAATGACATAAAAAACAAGTGCACTAGGCACTCAGTGGTGGAGAGAGATGGAGGCAGACGCTGCAGGAAAAAAAGATTAAATAGGGGCCTTTGATTCCACAGGCACAAAAATCCACAGCCAGGAATTTGCTGCCACCTCTGAGTCAGGCGGGTGGGGGTGGGGTGCACAATTCCATTAGGAGAGAATGCCCAGTGGATTAGTCTGGGAGTCACATTTCTTATTTGGACCAGTGTAGACACAAGCAAACCTAGCTCGCTTGTTTCCTTGGACAGTTGAGTTAGGGGATGGCTTTCACAGAGCATCCACTGCTGACCCCTCACCGCCGGGACCTCTGTAGCCGCTCTATCTGGCTAGCAAGGAAGATTCGTTCAGACCTGACTGCTCTTACGGAATCTTACGTAAGTTGCCGATTTTTCTGTTGTCTGTTTTCACTTTATCTCTTCTGATCCAGTCCCATTACCGATTATGAAAGCTCTAATCATACAATCAGTTGTATATTGAGCACATATTTGACTTGGCCCCTTCCTTTAAGGAAACTCATATGACCTTATTTTCTTCAGGTTGTTCAGGAGACATGTTCCTTAAGTAAGAGAATGTACGTAGGCTTCTAGGTAGAGTTGGCTCTACGTCTTGAAGGCTGTTCCTAATTTGGTTGCCTACAATCTGAATTCTACCAGAATAAGTTTGGGTTCTTTGTTCTGAATTTCCGAGCTATGTAAATGAAAGGTTTATAGGATTGGGAGAAGAGTGGTATAAGCCCAACCAATTTCTCCTAAAAAGTATTAGCCACCCACTTGTTAATTATATCAAAAGTGTTTGGGGTCTAAATAGAAGGCTCACCTATGCCTAGCAGTTTCACAGCGGACTTGGGGACGTGTTCTATTCTTAAGGAGTTAACCGTGAGTTCAGGTTGGTTTTCTGATAGAGGGCGCTCCCCATCAGTCCATGTAAGGTCTGCTGTGGAAATACTCCAGACCCTGTGGGAAGTAGCTTCATGCAGCCCCACCGGTAAGACATCAGAGTTTTTGAAGTACCTTTTTTCTTTTTTTTTTTCAGTTGCCACTGAATTCTCTAAAGGATTGTCCTCACCATTGGGAGAGGGCGGGGAAAAAAGCTCTACAGTGGCTCTATTCTAGGGTTTCCTAGGTGTGGCCAGTGCTTTCAAGTATGTTTAAAATATTTAAAACTCCAGTATGAGTAAAAAATTCCAATGTCTAGGAGGGAGTTTGAAGTGGGAAGGAAAAGTTACTCTGGACCCGTGGTTATTAAAGTGAGGATGTTGGGCGATTCTAGGAGATGTGATGTTTTTCTTTATCCTCGGCCAGGCGAAGCATCAGGGCCTGAACGAGAACATCAACCTGGACTCGGTGGATGGGGTGCCGGTGGCCAGCACAGATCGGTGGGGTGAGCTGACGGAGGCAGAGCGGCTCCAAGAGAACCTCCAAGCTTACCGCACCTTCCATGTCATGTTGACCAGGCTCCTAGAAGACCAGCGGGTGCATTTCACTCCAGCTGAAGGTGACTTCCATCAAGCAATACATACCCTTCTACTGCAAGTTGCTGCCTTTGCTTATCAGCTGGAGGAAATCATGACGATCCTGGAACACAAGGTCCCCCCCAGTGAGGCTGACAGGATGCCCGCTCTTGTTGGAGGTGGTGGGCTCTTTGAGAAGAAGCTGTGGGGACTAAAAGTGCTGCAGGAGCTTTCACAGTGGACCGTGAGGTCCATTCGCGACCTTCGAGTCATTTCCTCTCATCAGACTGGGATCTCAGCACGTGGAGGCCACTATAATGCTAACGACAAGAAAATGTAGCAGTTACCTCTCTCTCTCTTCCCTGCTTTTCTAATGGAATATACGTAGTCCTCTGAGGCCTCACTTTCCCATTCCTAAAGTTTTGAAAACCTTTTAAGGCCACAGGCATTTTCATGAAGTGGGGTGGACACATGGACAAGTGGACATACAGGCTCTTAGTTGGCAGAGGTGGGGGGGCGTTGGGGCCACAAGGAGGCGGGGGCGGGGGCAGCATTCTTCCACCTCAGTGCTCCAACATTTTCTACCCACTGAGTAACCTCTGCAGACATTTAACAGCCTCTCAGAATAAGTATATTGTTAACTCTAGTCCTAGGCAACTCTTCTGAGACGACTTAATAGTGAACTAAAACTCACGGACTCTTAACCAATTCAAACTCTTGGATAATAAATTGATTGAGCATCTATATATTGAAGCAGTGTGCTGCGGCTGTTACGTATATTGTGATTCTCACAACAACCCTGTTGAGGGAGGCAGTGTTATTCCCATTTGGCACATGAGATAACCGACTCTCAGAAATATATCAACTTGTTCAAGATTACCCACCTAGCAAAGGGCACACTGAGTTCGCACCCAGGTCTTTCTCCTCCCAAGCCCCATGTTCCCCTCCCTTTAGAGGCCTCGTTAGGAACCTCTCACCGCACCTCTGCCACACACGGTTGGGAAGTGTATCCCGTAGTCCATCCCTAGCACTGAAGAACACCCCCTTCCAGTAGTCCCGCTTATCCTCAGTTTCCACAGTTTGTTACCTGGGGTCAACCATGGTCCAAAAATATTAAATGGAAAATTCTAGAAATAAGCAATTGATAAGTTTTAAATTGTGCACCGTTCTGAGCAGCATGATGAAATCTTGTAAAATCCCCTTCCATCCCGCCCAGGACGTGAATCATTCCTTTGTGTAACATCACACTGTACACTGCCCTCCCGTTAGTCACTTAGCCATCTCCGGTATCAGAGAGAGAGATCACATTCACGTAACTTCTGGTACAGTGCCTTCTTGTAGGTTGGTTTTTTTTTATTGTGAAGCTCTCACTGGTAAGACAAAACAGAAGGTTGTGTACTGTCCGCAGCTCAGGTATCCTCTGGAGACCTTGGAATGTACCCCGTGGACCGGGGGACTACCCTGCATGTCCTGAATGGCACAGTTTTAGTGTCACAGGCAGTATCTGTCCACACTTGGTAAAGAAGAGAGCAGTGGGAATCTTAAGATTCTGCTTGGGGAAGAAATGAGGCTCAGCAAACAGGAAGCTGGGGTGTGCTGTAAGGCATCTGCTGTCAAGTGTCCACTGTTTGTGAGTTGGGACTCGGGCACAGCTTATACCAGGTTACTACAAACCTATTGTAATCAATGCAATGTCACCGCCTCTGTAACCCAAGCATTTGAGGACAATGGCTGGACTGCTGCTAAAGTTAAAAAGTCACAGAACTCCTTCATGCACATTCTCTGGACTCAGTCATGAGGAGAGGGTGAGGCCCACTCTGTTGCCAGTGGGAGTGCCAGTGATTCTGAAACAATATGTAGCAAAGCCTCCATGCTCCCCAGCAAAGGGCCAGGGCTGTGTGTTTAATGTTCTGGAGAACAGCAGTACGAAAGTGCCCACCCACAAATGAGGGCGCTGATGAGAAAGGTCATTTGCCGTTGGGCCTATGAACTAGGGGTGCAAGTGTGAATCCAGAGGCTCTCAGGTGTACCATTTCCCCACTACGCATGAACTAAAACTCAACACCTTGGATTGGGGGCCCAAATCAATTTAGGTTACTTATTTGAGGCTTCTGTATCCTTAAATGAACCATGAGTCACAGAGGGTTCTAGCTCCCACAGGTTGCATGAGACAGAATGGGTGACTTAGCTTGTGTTCCTTCCCACATGGGTTCATGTCCAAAACTGAAGTCCATGTGATGAGAAGACTGAGCTGTGAATTTATGGCAATTCAGGGCAAGCACACCCCTGCTCTCCAACATGGAAACAAGGTCGGATGCATATAAGAAGGCACTACTAGGATGGAATTGGAAGGCGCAGGGGTAAGTAGGCAGTGACAGGAAGGAGCTCAGTGAGGGCAGGGATCCCGTCTTCCTGGAGGCGGGAGGTGTTAGCTGTGCCTCAGTGGTTGGCTGAGTACCAAATAAAGAGAAATCATGAGAAGAGGAATGGGAAAGAGTTGCCCAGTTAGAGGAAAAGTGAGGAAATAATAAACATCTGGGTCCAGCTACCCCTAGGGGTTTTGTTTGGTTTTATTTCGTCTGTCATTTTGGTGTCGGTAGATATTTCCCCAGTGAATGCATAGAGGTTTATTTCATTCAAGCTTTTCTTATTTAAATAGTTTCTTCTGCTTAAGAGCAGTATTTTTGATTGGTAAAGTGCCTATTAACATGAAGCTCTTCAATTTATCTGAATAGCATTTTAGGCTCTTTTTGTTTCATGGAGAAAGATGTGACAAAAATTTCTCAACAGGAATTAATTGATTACAAACTCGCTAAATCTGAAAGGAGTGGCCCCTCTCCCAAGCGTTTTGTGTTTCTGTTCAGCAGATGTTGCAGCACAGACACCTGCAGAAGTGTCCGAAATCTGGAGCACGGCTTACGCTCTGAGTCGCACGTGAAGGAATGTCTAAGTATGAGAGGCGTGTTTGCAGTGGCGGAGGGTCCAGAAAAAGGTACAAGTCCCAGCTCTCTAATGGGAAGAAATAAGGTGTGTGAGCACTGTGCTGAGCTGTGATCAGATTCTTCTTCAAGAAACTTGCAGTTTGCTTTAAAAGAAGTGTGGGGGAGCTCCTCAGAAAAAGGTCACAAAAGGGAGAAAGAGCACCTAGCCATCATAATAAAGACAAAGATGTATGGGTCTCAACGTGCAGACACTGCATCGTGCTTATCTGAAATGGATGGAACAGAATGACTCAGGGACTGACAGTAATTAGACCAGTGCTGTAGCTGTGTGTCTTAACAGTACCCATGGGGATAAGAGTGACATTGTGGGAGTATACTCCTATGTTTTTTGAGTAACATCCACAACCCGAGAGATATTTGATCTTTAGATTTTAGTTGTTTCTTAGATCTGTACATGGATAGGATCTCTGGGGAATCATATTTTTACATACATAGAAATTATATGTTAATGTGTACATTATCACCATATTCTGTGTGTATATAATTTAAAAGCATACATTTAGTTCTTTGTCCCTAACTCTCATTTTGTGAAGAGGATTCCTTCCACGCCACTGTCTCCAGAAATGACCTCTCTGTGGGTAGAGAGTCAGTTTTCCTGAATCTGTCAAGGAATTGCATGGATGAGTGTTGATAATAAAGTCTTTTTGCATTGATTTAAGTGGGTGATTTGGAAAAGATTTTCAGATTAGCACAAACTCAAAGGCCAAGCATGGAATAAAATTAGCTTTAAGATAATCGGGTTTGAGGGAAGTGAGAGTTTTAATAAAAATGGAAAATGTAAGGTCATAGCCCTGGTATTGCTGTTATTTCAGGCTGCTGTGGATTCAAGCCCAATGGATGACTCACTGCGTTGCTGGTCAGACAGGGAGAGAAGGAGTCAATACTGCAGGGAGACAAAGCTGAAACACTGTTTAGAATGATTTTTGTTGGTGAATCCTCACCTCCTCAGGAAGTAGCGGAACACCTTCTTCCTCTATTGAGGATCAAAATAGAAATGCAGAAAGCAGGGGGCTTCCATCAAGATGAGAAAGGGATTGGTGAAGGGGGAAAGGAGAAAATGAAGAATCTGGATATCATTTCAGTTGATTTGATGTGTGTGTGTTTAGGCCAGGCCATTTGAAAAGAATGGTTTGTCCCACCTCAGCTTCAAGCATCACACCCAAGAATGAATCCTCTGAATGTTAGTACAAAGTGGAAGTGATACAAGTTTCATCTCTCCACTCAAAAGTTATAGAGTTCTAGGTTGTACTGAGAAAGACGGTAAAAATATAATTTGATCTTTTGATGAAATGTGTGGGGGGTGTGAGGTAAGAAAATTCACGTGCATGTGATTCTCCTGTTACTGGGATTGATCGAATTTCGGCAGATAACAAAAATAAAAGATGGAAGAATGGCTAACAATACAGATCTCACCTTGGCAAGACCATGAGTTGCTTCTTTGTTCTGTACTTTTGGATGAACAAGGGGAATGTCAAGTGATTTCACCCTTGGATGAAATGTAATCCTCCCAGCCAGGGCAGGTCCAGTCAGGCATGCTGGGTAAATCGCCACGACACCAGGCCCCCGGGAGAAACTCCCCACGCCAGGCAGCCTAGCAAAGTACACTGCCCCTGCACCCAGCTGCCAGCCTGCAGAGGGGAAGGCTTCCTTACATACGGTTGCATTTCAAGTATTTGACCCTCAGTCAAGCCTTCGGCAGACAGAAGAACCCTGATTAGCCCAGATTTGGTCAATCTGAGGGCAGAAACTAAGTTGTGGAAAATATGAAAAACTGCTTAAGAGGTCATATGTTTTTATCCACATGTTCAAGGTCGTATGAAGCGGAACCCTGCATTTTCTCAATTACGTCAGGCATCTCAACACTATTTTGTGTCATTTAACCCTCTGAGATGGGATCTCTCACAAACGAGGGAAACGAGAATAAACATGAACTTGTCCAAGCTCCCTCCCTCCACTCATGTGTGACAGGACTGGAGTTCTAGTTCTGGCCCCAGGACTCACTGCACTCCCCACCACCATGGGACACCAGCAGTTGAGGTCATCTCATTCTGAAATTCATCCTTCCTCTCTAATTTGCTTCCCTTGGATAATGCCCGTACAGACTTGTACCAACTCTTGCTCTGTGGCAAACCCTATTAAGTTTCCAAACTTTGGGACAAGTCACTTTTTTTTCTGAGCTTCCTCATTTAGGGACTGGGAATGACATACTAACTTCATGGGTCGTTACATGGTTCAGACAAATTGAGTGTCTGAAAGTGCTTGCAAACGACATGCAAATGTCAAGTATATTTAATGTCCCAAGTAGCTTGCACCAATGGAAGACTTTTGACTGAAGAGAGAGCTCTGTAAGTATCTCAGAGAAAAACCCATTGCCTCCCAGGATCCATCTGTCACAGCCTAGGCTTCACCCTGTTGTGTGCATTAGAGGTGGACCCAGTCTCACACACAGCCTCCAGGGCCATCCCCCTTTCTGGAGAGTTAAGACGTGGGCTGTTTACTACCCCCAGAAGATGGCTTTCACAAGTTCTGGAGAAGCCTGGCAGGCTCTCTCTCGAGAACCAAGGAAACATGCAAACCAAGGCACCTCCCGGAATGTGGTAAAGCATGCATTTAGACTTACAGCCATCCCGCCATGTACCAGCACCCTCCTCAATACAGGAAGAGACTCAAACTTCATTTAGTTCTATCCCGTCACTAAACACAGCCCAGGGAGCCAGAAAGGTTCAGTAATCGGCCCTCATGTCCCAGCCAGAAAGCAGAATGAAAACTAGATCTTAGTCCGGGGTGCTCCCCACGGCACCTGCCTGCTTTCTCCATTAGACCAACCTCGTCTCAGGAAACGGTATCTCCGCGTACGTCCCTTTCACCCTGGCATCCAGTGTTCTCTAGCACGCCCTTACCTCCATTAAGCCTTTGGAAGCTCTGTTCCCAGCCTTCTCTCGTCACCCCAACCCCCACCTCTTGTATAATTTGGTGGTCCTATATTCCATCTCTCCCCTGATATTATGGGGAAAGTGGGACGCATTCTGAGGTGATGGTTACATATATTACTCCTTCCTTTAAATGATGAGTGTCATTTCAACAAAGGACTGAGGGAAGATTTGTAAAAATAAATTTCTGAGGCAGGTGTCTTTTTCTTCAGGTCACAGCAATCCTTCCGCCACACCGCTAGGTAAAAGTGTAGGACTACTTTTCCTTCTCTTACTTAACAGGCTCTGGCTCCCATCCCCAAAGCTTGGGGTGGAGGGAGGGATGGGAGTTACATAAATAACTTAGCAAGTCACTAAAAAAGAAACCGCAGCCTGCTCCTCAGCTCTAAGGCTTCGTCATTGGGAAGTTTCCGGCCCCACTCCAACCAAATTCAACAGCAATACATATTACATCGACTCAGGTCCAGTATTAAGGATACAGAAGTGAATACGAACGACAGTAAACGTTTATATGGTGTTTACTCTCTGCCAGGCATCAGTCTAATTGCTTTACATGCATTAACTCATTTACCCCTCACGAGAACCCTAGGAGGTCTGTACAGATCCTCACATTACAACGGAAGAAACAGAGGCACAGAGAGCTGATAGTTCCCTGCCCAGGAAACACTCACGGTCTCCTGAGAAAGACAACAGGTATACAACCAACTGTGACAGAACTGTGGTTAGAAATACCATAAGTACCCCAAAGAGCTGTGGGAACCCAGAGGAAGGAAGGATTAGCGAGAGCTGCTCCTAAGCAGCACTCTAGGAGGGAGCTAGGCTTTGAAAATGACTAGGATTTTTGCACTCAGGAAAAAATAAAGGGAGGAGTGGGTAAGAACACTCTGGGTAGAAGCAGCAGCATTTGTCAAGGCTTGGCTGCTGGAAAGCGAGGAAAGAGTAAAGATCGGGAATATATAAAATGGAGTCACTTTCACCAAGCTGCTAAAATTATTAACAGTATGAAGGCTGAGGCATGAGGAAAGACTCTATTCTTGACCTGACCAGCCTGGAAACTAAAATGTTTTGAAATTTCCAGTTCTTTCTCAATGCCTAAATATACATCTGGACAGACACCAGACCTCCAGCTAACCCTCTGAATACCCCCTGAAGCACTCGCATATCCAGACCACCAGACATGACCAGACCTCCTGGAGCCCCTGCTCTAGACCACCTGGCATCCATCACCCAGACTGCCTGACATCTGACTGCTAACTGTCCTGGACCAACCCTAAGGCTAAGAATGCAGGACTGATTGTTCTCAAGAAGGCACTTTTTACTATAAGAACACCTAAGTTCGCTTCTTTGGAACACTTCCTGGGTTTTGCCTACCTGTGTTTCAAGATTGAAAACCCTAAGACCCTTGAATACATCTGTATTTATATCTAACCAAAGCCTCCAAACTCAATGAGTCCCTTTGACATATGGTGCCAGGGTCATGGAATCTGAAGAACTCTCCACTTTAATTCCAGTGCTGCCCTTGGATTCGAGCAAGGTTTCTGCTTCAGCCCTTTGTGCTGTGTCATCTCCCTGAGGGCACCAAGATTCCAGGGGTGAGTCTCTTGGTTCCAAACCTCCCTCCTTTGGTTCAGAGTTTTTATTCTTGGGTCCTCTCATACCAGTTTTTTGTAATGGGGTGCCCTCTTTCTAAGTCTGTTATGGAAGGACAGCCCCATTCTGTAATGCCACCTGGATTTATGGTCTATCCTCTGCTAAATATTTGTCTTGATGGACTTCTGATAAGGACAACTTGAAATTACAGTGGCCACTCGGGGTATCTTTCAAGATTCCAAATTTTGCATATTTACGTGCACAATTAGAAAATCTTAGGTATGTTAAACAAGCTGAATGAGAAGCATTTTTTTCAGTTAATATTTAGAGGCCCCCTAAGAAATTAAAAGGTTCAAAGATAGCCTCCCTTCAAGAAACAAATTTGAAACTAAAGCAAATTCTGAACTAAACACACAAAAAAATCTAAACTCTTTGTTTGGAAACTTCCTCAGCTGATTAATAAGAAAGAAATTTCAGCCGCCCGCGGGAGAGGCACGCGGTGGGCTGCTGCATTTCGGCCTGAGCATGGCAGCATCGCCCCTAAAAGTGTGCATTGTGAACTGGGGTTCAGCTGTTGCAAAGATAATTGGTAATAATGTCAAGAATCTTCACAAGTTTGCCTCCACGGTCAAGATGTGGGTCTTTGAAGAAACAGTTAATGAAAGAAAGCTGACAGACATCATAAATAATGACCATGAAAATGTAAAATATCTCCCTGGACACAAGCTGCCAGAAAATGTGGTTGCAGTCTCAAACCTCAGCGAGGCCGTGCAGGATGCAGATCTGCTGGTGTTTGTCGTTCCCCACCAGTTCATCCACCGGACCTGCGACGAGGTCACCGGGCGAGTGCCCAAGGAAGCTCCAGGAATCACGTTGATCAAGGGCATAGATGAGGGCCTGGAGGGTCTGAAGCTCATTTCCGACATCATCCGAGAGAAGATGGGCATTGACATCAGTGTACTGATGGGAGCCAACATTGCCAATGAGGTGGCTGCTGAGAAGTTCTGCGAGACCACCATCGGCAGCAAAGTCATGAAGAATGGCCTTCTCTTCAAAGAGCTTCTGCAGACTCCAAATTTTCGCGTCACGGTGGTTGACGATGCTGACACCGTTGAACTCTGTGGTGCTCTTAAGAACATCGTAGCGGTAGGAGCCGGGTTCTGTGATGGTCTCTGCAGTGGAGACAACACCAAAGCTGCCGTCATCCGCCTGGGGCTCATGGAAATGATCACCTTTGCCAGGATCTTCTGCAAGGCCCAGGTGTCCACAGCCACCTTCCTGGAGAGCTGCGGCGAAGCCAACCTCATCACCACCTACTACGGGGGCCGGAACCGCAGGGTGGCAGAGGCCTTTGCTAAGACTGGAAAGACCATTGAAGACTTGGAGAAGGAGATGCTGAATGGGCAGAATCTCCAAGGACCTCAGACGTCTGCTGAAGTGCACTGCATCCTCAAACAGAAGAGGTTGATTGACAAGTTTCCACTGTTTACTGCCATATATCAGATCTGCTATGAAGGCAGACCCATTCAAGAGATGCTGTCTTGTCTCCAGAGCCATCCCGAGCATATATAAAGTGGATCAGGCAATGAGTCCAGCAAAGTTCTGCCTTTCCAATCAGTCTTTTCGGTTCAAATGGAAACTGGGACTTGGCAACAAGATGTTTGTTTGACTGTAATCCCATCATGGATATATATGAATTTTTACAGGTGTGTTTTTGAACTGCGAGAGCGGTTCATTGGCTAAGATGTACTGGCAACAGCTAGACACGCACCTGTGAACGTGTGAGTGTGTATTCATTTCTCATTCTGTGGATATTTCTATGAACCAAAATTAAAGGTCTTTTTTAAAGATCACTTTTTCCCACTGTGGTAGCTTGTAAGATTGGAACGATCTCAGCTGAATTTTTTAGATCTACCTCATATGTATTTGAGTGAAGGAATTTTTTTTCTCATGATGTTACAATTTAACCAGCATTAATAACATGGTAGAATGAAAGAGTGTGTCCAAAGATCAACATACTGTAACTTTTAAACACTATCTCAAAGCCAGCATAATTAACCACTTCAATCGTGAGTTGATCTTTTTTTTTTAACAATTAGGTATTTTTAATTAGGTAAATAATTTTCATTTCCTCTCACTGCAGTTTTCTGCATCTTTAGCCTGTTTTCTCTTCATTAGCTGCCAGAATGTGCTTTCATAAAGACTCAGCAGTGGCAGGAGACAGAAAACTCATCTGGGATTTTCCTGCCCTGACTGACATCTTCTCATTAACCACACTTGTATGATGCTTTTTGTTAGGTAGTACTGTTGTGCAAACATTATTTCCTTTAAGTGTCACAGGTCCCCTGAGAGGGGGGCTGCTACTGTTCCTTATTTAAGATGCAGTCACTGCCTGGTCACCTGGTGAGGAAGGGCAGAGCCAGGAGTCAAGTTTAGTGCACCTCCACTCCCCCACCCCCCAAGGTGCCCTGGGATCTTCTCAGATGTCATTGGGCTGATTTGACCTCCAGCGAATTGGTTGTGGCACATGCCGTAGGCAACCTTTCCTGAGGCCATAGGAGGGCTCCCTGCAGCTGAGATTTGTGTGGGGTAGTTGTCTAGACGGATACCACTTAAAGTGTGGCCCTCACTCCATCAGCTTCACTCTACGTCTCTTAGAAATGCCGGTTCCCAGGTTCCACGCAGACCCCTGAATGGGGGGGGGGAGTCTGGTATCTATGCGTTAACATGCCTTCCATGCATTTCGGATGTGAATTCTAGAACCACTACTTTAGAACATTTACTTGAGATTGGCATGTTTCAAACCATGTTCCATAGGAAACCAGTGTCCTGGGACCCAGTGGTGTTTCTGGATGTCCCCTGGCAAGGTCAAGTGAGTTTGGGAAAAGCTGCGTCTGCATACCCCTCTGAAATGTGTAGAATGTATGTTTGTATGTTGGTGGAACCTGTTTATTTAACCTAGCTAGTCCCAAATGCATTCGATTATGGAGACCTTTTTTGGCAAGGAAGCTTGCCCAAGTTTCCAGGGGACACTGTTCTAGGCTGAGGTGACCTTAGGACAGCTTATACCCTTCCCTCCCTGTAAGAAATTAGGATGAATAACTAACTACCTGTGGTAGTGTTAGTGCTGAACTTTTACAATTCAGGTCTGCCATGAGACTTTGATGAAGCTTAAGGTGACACCGACAAGTACAACCAAGTAGATGTTAACGTTGCTGAAACGCACATTATGTGGAATAAGTGCTTTTAATTCTAGAATTAGAATGGGAATCACTGTATCTTCTTAAATGAGTTTGGTTTCGGGATAGCATTACAATTACCTTGCATAGCACTTGATAAAATGTTAAGGGAACCTATGAATGTCACGTATATATTCATGGATTTTCAGTCGCTTTGTGAGATTTTGATCTTCTTTATTTTCCAGTTTGGGACTTTTTTCCTTCTATATCTGAAATGATTATAGAATAGATTTTTGTGGGAATTTAAAAAACTATCCAAAACATTTGAGGGGCACTATAAAACCCCATCCACAGAAGTATGTGAAAGCACACAAAATGCTACAGATTTCATTGATTTTAGTGCCACTACTAAGTTAATCAATTTTGCTTGTCTAGTGATTAATGTTTTTAAAAGTTTGTACATAGGTGACAAAGTGTTACTTTTTAAGCAACTAAAGGGCAAAAGCTAATTGTGGTGTCTGTTAAGTAGGACAATCAGATATGAGAAATTAGGATTTATTTAATGTCTTTCCTGTCCTCTCATCAGCATTCAGCTTCCTGCTCTTGGTTTTGAACTTGAGTATGTTTTCTTTACAGATGCTCTAACCACTCGGAGGTCTGCTGACTGTACCTCTTGAACATACTTATGATATTCTGCACATTATGGAAAAAAGCAAATTTTATAAGTTTGTACTCTAACTACAGATATTTATTACTCTATGAGTTATCTATTTTTATAACCACCTGTGGTCTATCATCTATTTTAATTCATATTTCTTACTAATTATGATAATGGGAAGGGAGATATTCAGAAGAGAAGCTTAATTTGTACGATTTCAGCCAATCTGTGAATGTAAACAACTACACTGTTGCCTTGCTATAATCTAATCTACTATAACGTGGAACAAATACCTATCTTGAAATCCATCCAGCAGTGGAGTTGAGCTAAACTCCTTGGTTTTTCATTTAAGTCTTTAACTATAACATGGCCCTGTGGCATCAGCCAAAAGCATAGTAAGGTACCGTGTACAAAGGGAACTTTCGTTTTTCCATTAGTTCTAACCTAAGTGCCTTTTACTTCCATGTATACTGTGTTTGTTTACAGACTATAGAGGTGGATCTAATTTAAAAGCTTGGTTTAATAAACACTTAACCCCCCGCAAAAAAAAAAAAAAAAGAAAGAAAGAAAGAAAGAAAGAAAGAAAGAAATTTCATAGGGAAAGACAGGCATAAGTCCTGTAAACCTGTTGTCCAGCCCGAGCCTCCCACAAACTACTTGGATCTCACTAGACAGGTATCTATCCAAACAGACTGCCTGGGGCTTTTGATTGACATCTCTTTTGGTTTTTTTTGTCCAGCTGTAACAGCTATCAGAAGAATTTATCTTTAACATGGGATCTTCACCCTGTGAAAGCCCCCCAAATTTCCTTCCTTGGGAACTCTAGCTAGTTATATGTACAAACATTTTGGTCCCTCCTTTTCTGCTTTTTGAATAAAATGGATCAGCTTAGCCGAAATAATTTAAAACTCTGATGGCCAATGAGGAAAAACTTTGTTTTCAGTCTACCTCCCCTCCCCCCACCTCCACCCCCAGCCCTTCTTTGGAGGGAATTCCAAACCTCTCAGGGCACAATGGAATGCATTCTTTGATTTACAGAAGCTTCTAGAACACAAAATAACTTTTAAAAAACAGCTCTAAAAAGATCCTAAAAGAAACTTTGATCATCTGAGCAGATAATTAAAGCAAGACTCTTCTGTAGTAGGCTAGTAGAAAATAAAGATATAAGAGGTACCTAAAACAAAAGACTATAAAACCAACGTACAGTTATCTCTCCCAGGGATAGCTATTGCCTGCGCCCTGAGGCTCAGCTTGACTTTTTGCCTGCCTGGAACGTGCAGGCTGTCAGTTCTTTCTTTTGGCCATCAGAAGACGTGACTCTGGAAGATAATAACCTGTGCACCCTCTAGAGTCTGTGGAATTGTTTAATACTGCTAAAAATATTTACTGTTGTCCCAGCTGAAATCTGACAAGATATTTGAAAGTATCTGATAATTTTTTGATCAAAAGTTTGACAAAATTGGAAGCTAAAGATTCAAAGCTTGATAGAAAAAAAAAACCAATTTGAAACCCTCCTCCCCAAAGCTAAAATAAAACTATAAACCCAGAGGGAAAGAAACAAATTAGGATGGACAGGTAGATCAATCCATGAGGTCACTTAGGTTACACCCCAGTTCTTTTGGGGAATTAGAGCAATTGTCCTTATCTTACAAATCTTTGCAAAACCAAAAATGCTCCTCTAGAAGCAGCTCAAAGCCCACCTAGCTTTACCGTCCTCAGCTCCTCAGACTGGAGGGAAATAAAAGAAACACATTTTTTAAAGCACAAACTGCTGTTCTGACTCCAAGGCTCCTTGTCAAGAACAAATAACAAATCTTAATTGTCTTCTCCACAAACAGTAATTTAAAAAACACCTTAGAATAAACTTAACTTATTCCAACTGTTGATGAATTAGTGGGTTTTTGACTTATCATATCTGTCTCATGGCTAAAATTTTTAAAACGAAACTATCAGGTCTCTGCATCAGTCTGTATGTTCATGTGTATTGTGTTGTATTTTCTACCTTTGGATGGTATTGTTAATTTGTAAAAGAGCTCTGTTTAATTGGCTTAAAGGAATTAAGTATTTATATACAAAGTTCTCAAAAATATAATAGAAGCTAACCCAAAGTGCTTTTCTGGATCACATAATCTGGGAAAATATTTGATGTTAAAGCTGGTTTGAGTTTGGTTTGGTGAAATAAGAATGTCTTTAGAGTTATCAGAATTAAGTATAATACTTTTATTCTACCGATGTTTATTAGTCAAATAAGTTCATGTTATCTCTGATTCAAAATTTGTCAGCAAGAAAAATAACTCTGTGTGATGAAATTTTCATAAGTAACCTAAACATAAATATTGAGAACAAGTAAAATAAATAGATGTAGATGAGATTAAAAGATTTTAGGTAAGCTTTTCAGCAATATTTATGTTGTATTGAATGTCTACTTAAATAGTTTCCCAATCATTTGGTAACTTGAAACCTCAGAAGTTTGCCAAGGTACGTTAACGATGGGTCAAGTTAAATTCATTGAAAATCTAGATCATTCCCAAAGAAGATAAAATACTGAAACAATTAATTATTAAAGAAGTCTAAATTTATCTACTTTTGATAACAGAGAAACTAAAAGACAAATTTGGATCTCTTAATGAGTACATTTTGTTTTTAGAAACATGAAGAAGCACATGTTTCTAAGAATTATGAAATATATTCTCCAGTAAAAGAACCCATGTTTCTAGAGGTGATGAAATGTATTAATATATTTGCCAATCTAAAGAATGCTAATTGGTTACTTTTAGTTGTCATTAGAAATTAAGGTTTCTGAAGGTTAATAATTCAAATTAATATGGAAGGAAATAATGCGTGTTTTCAGTAAAAGAAGGTACAAGGTATAGAAATGCATTTTTGAGAGAAAATTTTTAAAGTGGTTTGTCCTAATAAGTTGGTTATTTTTGAATGCATGAAAAGATACAAATTAAGAGGGACAAGGAAAGTTGTCAGTTTGTGGAACAGAAATCTTGAGAAAGGAATTTTATGTATGGTCAAGCTAAGATTGGGATGGATTTATTTAAGCTAACTTTATTTCAATATCAAAAGTACATTGATACAAAATTAGAATTTGGTTTTCTCTCTCTGTCAAAAGTGCAAAGTTTTCCTATACTATTGGTATGCTCTAATAAGAGATCATAAAGTGAAAGCAAAGATTTTTGTATTTTATATTTGCTTATAAAGTCTTTGTCACCATGATTAAATAGATAATTATTTTAACCTGTGATCCCACTTCACCAAATGTTTTAAAACTTTTGATACACTTGACAAACTTTCCAAAATTCAAAATTAAAGTCTTTTTTCTTAACTTTTAATATAACTTTGACACGTTTCAGAAGGATTCCTGAAACATTTCAAAGGAAATGCTCTCTCTTTATAAAAAGGGGAAATTAAGCTATTTGATATTAAAGTCTATTTGATATGCTAAAATTACATGGGAAGCATTGTCAAATAAATAATTATGATGCATTTGTATGCATATGTTATTAAAATAAATGTTCTAGAAATTATATAAAATTTCTAAGAATCTGAAATGTTCTAATACAATGTTATCTTAAAATGTTGTGTGTTACAGGGCCAGCCAAGTGGTGTGTTGGTTAAGAGTTGACTTAGGACGCCAGCTCTGAGCAGCAGGGCCCCGGTTCAGATCCCACATGAGGGTCAGTGACGCTGTGCCCTCTACAGCTAAGATGGTGAACAACAGCTCGACCTGGAGCTGGGATGCCGTAAGTCGCCAGCGATGGGGTAGGCTGCAGTGGGGCTGCAGTGGGCTGCCGTAATCTACCGTGAGTGGCCGGCAGCCAGCATGAGCTGCCGTGGCTGCCCAGTGGCTGGCGAGTGACTGCCTTGCCCAGAAGAGCGCAATGACCACAATACCAACATGGGCCAGTGAAGTGACGTCCTCCACAACTAGACTGAAGAACAAAAGGACAGCAACTTGTCTGTTCCCCTTCCCTGATTCCCCAATGCTGTTCCCTCCCCCAATTCCCCAATAAAATCTTTATAAAAAAACGGGGGGGGGGAATAAGGAAAGAGTAAAGATAGGGAATATATAAAATGGAGTCACTTTCACCAAGATGCTAAAATTATTAACAGTATGAAGGCTGAGGCATGAGGAAAGACTCTATTCTTGACCTGACCAGCCTGGAAACTAAAATGTTTTGAAATGTCCAGTTCTTTCTCAATGCCTAAATATACATCTGGACAGACACCAGACCTCCAGCTAACCCTCTGAATACCCCCTGAAGCACTCGCATATCCAGACCACCAGACATGACCAGACCTCCTGGAGCCCCTGCTCTAGACCACCTGGCATCCATCACCCAGACTGCCTGACATCTGACTGCTAACTGTCCTGGACCAACCCTAAGGCTAAGAATGCAGGACTGATTGTTCTCAAGAAGGCACTTTTTACTATGAGAACGCCTAAGTTTTCTTTTTCGGAACACTTCCTGGGTTTTGCCTACCTGTGTTCCAACTTACAAACTCTGAGACCCTTGAATAAACTTGATATTTATTTCTAGCCAAAGTCTCCAGACTCTTGAGTTTGTTGGACAAAAGTATGTGGCATGTTCGACACTGCTCACCCTGACGGAAGCTCAGATGACACTAGAGAAGTGAGTTGATGACGCCAGGAGAAACACACCGGTAGTTGACGGTCATCTCTTGTTGCAATGAGGAATAACACACATCATAGGAAGCTACAGGGCATCTCAGTGAGACAGAAAGAACCTAGAACAGGATTTAGCTTTGGTTGGGTGATTTGGGGGAGCGCCTAAGGAAGCCGAGGTTTGCTCCAGACAGGATGCTGTCAGAAGGTGGGGGCAATTGATGCCATGACTGAGTAGTTAGTGGGTGGCACAGTGACCTGTGATTAGACAGAATTATGAGGTGGCCTTGTTTTGTTTCCTTTATCATGGCCCCGGGGTAACTTTGTGTGAGGTTATTCTTCTATGAGACAGTTCAGGTTGTTTAGGCTAACTGGCTATGAGCCTCAGACCACCTGGTCATATAATCTCACAGTCCAGCTGTGAACATCAGACCAACTCTGGACATTGGGGGCTATCACTCTTCTCTCCCACTAATATTAAAATTATGTGTGGAGAGGTGATACAGGCAAAGGATTACAACCAACTCTGACAGAAGTGAACTTGGGATTAGTGTTTCCACATAGATAACAAAGGGCATCTCCTCCTAAATAACATGATCGAATCACAGAACCGCCCCGCCTCTGACTGCACCAACCCAGAGCAAAAGTGTGCTTCATTGACTTCTCCCCAAAACGCACTCCACAAGGTGAAATTCTGTAACAAATTCCTGCTAATACTTCCTTATTGGACTACCCCAAAGTGCCCCCTGATCTGCTTGCTGTCTCCCTCATTGCAACAAGCCAGTAAACCCAACTTTGACGACAGGCGTTGTCCTGGGGTGCTTTGGATAAAGGGCATCAGCACTGCAAGGAGAAACTACTGGAAATTTTTAAGCGGTCAAGTAACATTTTTTGATATGGTTCACATATTTTAAATGACCACCCAAGCCACTATGCACAGATGGGTTTACAGGGGCAAGACCAGAAGCAAAAAATCCAGATGATGGAGAACCTGAATTAAACATGACAGGGGGGATAGAGAAAAGAGGACTGCTCTGAAAATCATGACAGAGCATTTGGCATGGGAACCTGGGGAGAAGGATAGTGAGTTTTAGAAAGAGGAAGGAACCAAAAAGCACCCTCTTCCAGCTAGGAGGATAATGAAAAACTTAGGCAAGAAACGCAAAATGGGGAATTGATATGGGGGTAGTATAGGAGATAGCAAGTCTGGTTTTAAATGTGTTGAGTTGAATGTGGAGCAGAGGAAGCATGGAGGAAGGAGTGAGGAGGTGAGTGACAGGGAACGAAGCTGGATAGAAAGCTTGGGGCTGAACCATAAGGGCCTTGAACACCATGATAGGGACTTTAGATCCATTCGATAGGCAGTGAGAAAGCATTCGAGTTTAGATCAGGGACCCTCTTAAAGTCAGCATAAAAGAGTCCATGAGAAGAAGGAAAGATAAAGAAAAATACCAGGGGTCAGGTCAGTTCTTCTGCCTTAGTCCTAAAGGGAGCTGAAAGGGTCCCCTTGTCCAAATCCAAGGGCAGAGCCCTGCTCTCGTTTTTTATGGTCACCAGAGCTTGAGTAGACCTAAGGCGTATAAGGAAAGCTTACTCTCCATCTCTCATCCTGGACAAATGTGCATCTACCAAGAGGGGTTTCTTTTATTCCATCTGTACCCTCATCTCCTTCTCCGCATGACTAAGTCCTGTTCTTGCTTCAAGATTCAGATCACATGTCACTTTCTTTGTGTGGCCTTCCCTGATTAATAACACCTACGACACCGCCCTCTTCTCTTTGCTGTGACTTGTGGCTTATACATCATGTACTGTCACTATTGCTTCTACTACTGACTATTACTACCACTGCCACTGAGAGTAATAATAATTTTGAGTTCTGATACCTTAATCCTCACAACGCCCCATTGCACTTGACGTTATTCTCATTTCCACTTGACAGATGAGAGAACTGAAGCTCAGAAAGGTTAAATGACTCACCCAAAGTTGCAGAGCTGACAACTGGCAGAGCCGGTATTCAAATTGAGGTATGTGGATGTACAAGCCATAATTTTTCTTGACGCCACTATCACATGACTTAACATACTGCATAGTAACTGTGTATACGCCTCTCTCCTGCTGAAGTGTGAGCTCCTTGAAGGCGGGGGCTCTGTCTTCCCTGGCACAATGTAGGTGCTGCCCAAATTTAACCTGAATGAGAAGAGGGAGGCAGGAAAAGGGTAGTGGTAAAGGGAATGGAAGGTGTGCTGTGGAACAGTGATTCCTACATTAGATCAATTCTTCCCAACCTTTTTCACAGAAATGATAATGTCTTTTTTTTAAAGATTTCTATTAAAAATATAACTAACGTACAGTATTATATTAGTTTCAGGGGTACACCATAGTTATTCAACATTTCTAGACCTAAAGAAGTGATCATCATGATAAGTCCGGCAACCACCTGATACCGCAACACGCTATCTCAGTATTCTTGACTATATTCCCTATGTTGTACATTACATCCCCATGACTTCCTTGTTTTATACCTGAAAATTTGGACCTCTTATTCTCTTTCCCCTTTTACCCCCTTTTTAAACTGATCAATTACAGTTGACACTCAATATTATTTTATATTCAGGTGTACAACATAGTGGTTGGACATTTATATCATTTAAGAAGAGATCCCCCTGGCTAGCCAAGTACACACCTAGCATTACACACAGTTATTGTCATATTGTTGATTAAATATCCTATGCTTTACTTTACATCCCCATGAGTATTTTGTAACTACCAATTTGTACTTTTCAATCCCTTCACCTTTTTTACCCTGCCCCCTTCCCATCTATCACTCCAACAAACCTAGTACTCATCTGACACCATGCATAGTTATTACAATATTATTGACTATATTCCTTATGCTATACTCTATATCCTCATAACTACTTTGTAACAACCAATTTGTACTTCTTAATCCCTTCCCCTTTTTTCACCCACACCCCAAACCCCCTCCCATCTGGCTACTATCAAAATGTTCTCTGTATCTATGAGTTTGTTTCTGTTTTGTTTGTTTATTTTGTTCTTTAGATTCCACACATAAGCGAAATCACATTGCCACTGTCTTTCTCTATCTGACATATTCCATTCAGCATAATAACCCCCCAGGTCCATCCATGCTGCTGCAGATAGTAAGAACCCATGCCTTTCCATGGCTGAGTAATAGTCCATTTACTTTATCCATTCTTTATCCGTTCTTCCATCGAGGGACACCCAGGCAGCCTCCATATCTTGGCCATTGTAAACAATGCTTCAGTAAACATATGGATGCACATATCCCCTTGAAGTAGCGTTTTGGGTTTCTTTGGTAAATACCCTGATGTAGGATTGCTGGGTCCTTCATTGTCTCTTGTTATAGCCTTTGTTTTAGAATCTATTTTGTCTGGTATAAGTATTGCTACTTCAGCTTTTTTTTTTTCCATGAAATATCTTTTTCCATCCCTTCAAATCTGTGTGTGTCCTTAAACTGAAGTGAGTCTCTTGTAGGCAGCATATCTTGTTTTCTTATCCATTCAACCTTCCTGTCTTTTGATTGGAGCATTAAATCCATTTACATTGCAAGTCATTGTTGATATATATGTAGTTATTGCCATTTTATTATTCATAATGTTAATCTTTTTTCAATCTTAAAGAAGCGCTCTAACACTTCTTGCTATACAGTGTGGTGGTAATGAACTCCTTTAGCTCTTTCTTGTCTGGGAAGCCCTTTATCTGTCCTTCAATTTTAAATGACAGCCTTGCTGAGTAGAGAGTCTTGGTTGTAGGGCCTTGCTTTTCATCACATTGAATATTTTGTGCCAATCCCCCCTGACCTGCAAAGTTTCTGTTGAGAAATCAGCTGACAATCTTATGGGAGCTCCCTTATAAGTTACTAGTTGCCTTTCTCTTGCTGCTTTTAGGATTTTCTTTTTGTCTTAAACTTTGCCAATTTAATTATGTTTCTAGGTGTGGGCCTGTTTGGGTTTATCCTATTTGGAATTCTCTGGTGCTTCCTGGACTTGTGTGTCTATTTCCTTCACCAGGTTAGGACAGTTCTGAGTCATTATTTCTTCTATTAAGTTCTCAATCCCTTGCTTTCTTGCTTTTCCTGTTGGCATCCCTATGATGCAAATATTGTTATGCTTGATGTTGTCCCAGAGGTCTCTTGAACTATCCTCATTTTTTTTTTGATTCTTTATTCTTTTGGCTGCTCTGATTGGGCATTTTCTGCTGCCTTGTCTTCCAAATCACTGACTCGATCCTCTGCTTCATCTAGTCTGCTGGTGATTCCTTCTAGCGCATTCTTTACTTCAGTTATTGTGTTTTTCATTTCTGACTGTTTCTTTTTTATGGTTTCTATGTCCTATTTTCTGCTTTCTATCTCTCTGTTGAAGTTCTCACTGTTTCTTGAGAATCCTTATAACCATTGTTTTGAATTCTGTCTCTGGTAGGTTACGTGCCTCCATTTTGTTTAGTTCTCTTTCTGAATTTTTCTGCTTTTCTTTCACTTAGGATGTGTTTCTTTGTTTTTTGTTTTTTCATTTTGGCTGCCTCTCTCTGTTTGTTTCCATGTATTAGGTAGATATGCTATGTCTCCCAGTCTTGGCCGGGTGGCCTTCAGTAATAGGTGTCCTGTGGGGCCCTGGCACAGTCTCCATGGTCACCTGCTCTGGGTGCTCCAGGAGCGTCGCAGTGTGAGTTGTGTATGTTCTCCTGTTATAGTTGAGCCTTTATTGCTATTGGCACATCAGTGGGTAGGATGAACCTTCAGACTGACTAGCTGTGGCATTAGGCCACAACTACGGCTCTTGGGCTGCTGTGCAGGAGGCTTACCCCACCGAGTGGGATTTGCCCCAGTGGGCTCTGGTTCCTGTTGAGACCACTCTCTGTGTGTGCCACTTGGGGAGCTAATTGGGAGGTGCTCTGCTGTGGTCTGAAGCCAACCTCCAAGTATGTTCGTTCTGGAGCCTCTTGGGAGGGGCTCCAGTGCAGGCCCAAGTCAGCCACTGCCTGTGACTGACTAGGAGCCACTGGGTAGGAGCTATGAAGGGATCCACAGCTGTTTGCTGCCTACGCTAAACCTGGAGTTGTGTGGGACAGGCCACACTGACAACGGAGGACGGCTGCCACCAGTACTTGGCCAGGGGTAACTCTGCCAAAAGCCAGGACACCCAGAGTCCTGCTGCCACCTACCAGCTCCCTTAAGGTTCAGACACTGATAAACCCTTGTGTTTTATGTGAGTTGGGTGAGGCAGGGTGTCAGGGAGTCACTAGAGTGGGATGAGTTGTGGTCACCAGGTTAATGTAGACTTTGGTTTTGTGCCAGTTCTGAACCTGGAGTGACTCAACAAAAGTCTCAGAGTACACTGAGGCCAGTCACTGCCTGCCTGGGACTTGTGGACACCCATAATTTTCCAAGGAAGAATGTAATTTGGGAGAGGCTGGCTACTCATGGAGAATGTGCCTTCAGCTGTGTGTGAGTTGGTGGGGAGCTCTCCCAGCTGAGTCAGCATGGCGGGGCTGTGGATCTCACTGGCTCATCTGATTCAGATTAGGAAAGATGGCGTCTGCCTGCGGGCTGCACAGGAGAAGAACTCCTCACCGGGAAAATGCCGACTATCTTCTAGTCCTCTCCCTGAGGCCACACACCTCAGTCTGGACCCTGTATGTCTCCAAGGTTCCCCGAGTCACCTTCCCTACACTGGATCCCAAGGTGAGTGCCTGTGAGTGAGTGAGTCTCTGCGCAGGCCATTTAAGAGGATGTCTGGGCTTCCCGCAGCCGTCCTTCCCACCTGAACTGTCAGAATCTCCACTGTTTTTCATAGTCAGATGTTGTGGGCTCTCCTCTTCTCAGCACCAGTACGCTGGGCTGGGGAGCCTCATGCATGGGGCTGGGATTCCTCACTCCTTTGGAGGAACCTCCTCAGCTAAGATATCTCTCCTGATTCTTAACCGCCATAGCAGGGTTTGGGGCCCATTCCGCATCTGTGCCCCTCCTAGCAATCTCTATGTGGCTTCTTCTTTATGTCTTTAGTTATAAGACTTCTCTTTGGCTAGACTTCAGATGGTTCTCCTGTCGATTGTTATATAATTTAGTTGTAATTTTAATGTGTTCATGGAAGGATGCAGGCACAATGTTTATCTGCTCCACCATCTTGGATGTCTCCAAGAAATGATAATGTTTGTATGACACACTGGAGTAATCTGGAGGGGGTCTGGATTCTAGGAGCATGCTGCCCTAGGCTGGAGGGAACCGGACCACGGTAGGGATGGTATGTCTGGCAGTCTCAGTCCCCACTTCGTTTCCATAATGTTGAAGGGATTAATTACACCTTGGCTTCCATTGGACAGTCTGTACTGTATCTGAAGAGTTAACAAACTATTTCTTAACGGGCCAGATGGTAAATATTTTAGGGTTATGTGCTACAAGATCTCTGTTGCAACTATTCATGGAAGCAGTTACAGATAATGCGTAAGCAAATGAGTGTGGCTGGGTTCAATAAAAATTTATTTACAAAAACAGGCACCCAGCCTGTGAGTCATGTTTGCTGACCCCATGTTTATATGACTATTATGCTTCAGAGCTTTGAGTCCTTTTCTCAGCCCAATTTCAAACTTTATTGAAGTCGTAGGGGAGGCAAAACTTTAACCTTACGCAGCTTTGATTTTCAGCTAGGACTCTTAACAAAGAAATAGATTAACAAGAGAAAAACAAACAGGTTATTAAAGAATAACGGGCACATCATGCAGGAGAAACGAAAACGAAAAGCAACTCAAAATGGTGGCTTAGAATTCCAGCTTATATAACATCTTCAACAAGGAATACATTTATAGAGAAATGACTGGACAAAGAAACATTTAGGCTTCCCAGGGCAGCTCACTACAGGAAGGTAAATGAATGGAGTGAGGCTTGTTTGCAGATTCCTCTGGTGCCATCTCTGGGTAGATATGAATCTGTCTTCCATAAAAGTAGGATTGATAGCCTGCATTCAGGCAGAAAAGGTGGAGGTTGTGTGTGTGTGTGTGTGTGTGTGTGTGTGTGTTTGCTGCTTCTTAATTGTTTTTTTGCTCAAAATAATTCTTATGTCAAAGAGCATATTTTAGGATAACTTCTGGTTTTCTTCAAAGTTCAATTTATTAGTGTGTTCTTTTATAGATTGTGCTTTTGGTGTTATATCTTAAAAATCTTTGCCTAATTCAAGGTCACAAACACTTTTTCCTGTTTCCTTCTTCAGTGTTTTTTATCTTCAACACTTCAAAAAGGGTCATCCTTCTTATGAGCCCCTTGAGAATGAATGAATAAATGAATGAATGAATGAATGATTTAAATGCCTTAACTTTCTTACCTCCTACTCTCCCCATCCTGTATTCCCTAAACCATGAAGCTCCACAGAGAGTCCTTGAACCCCAGTGTGAATTTTGAGCTCCCAACGTTGCAGATTTGTTTGCCTGTAATTTAATGATTCCCGAACTTTTGATGCTGCAGCACATTTTTTTTTTTGGTCAATAAAAGCTTTAGGACTATTTGCACATATACATTTACATTCAAGTTGATAACACTAGTAGTTTCACTTCAATGCAAATTATGTCAGAGAGCTCTCAAATTCAGACATGGATATATTTATATATATAAAATCCAGTTTGAAATTCTTTTTCTTATCTAGATACAGATTGTTAGCGAATCTCTTGATGACAGATGGGCAGCTAGTTTGTACTGGAACTTTGTGGTCTGTATTGCTCCAGACCCTCCTGGGCCTCTTAAGCTGTCTAGGGCTTGTTATGGTGATACTGTGTCAGACAGATATAGTAGGAGACAAGCGGCTACAAGACAAGATCTCCCATCTCCTTCCTAACAGTGTATTAAGGTTTCTCAATTATTTTCAAAGCAGATTGAAGCTCCTCTATTATTTCATATTATGTCAGGAGTCCCTCCGTATGGGATTGGATGATGGTGAGTGATAATTCTGTACTGCTGGTAGAGGTTCAAAAGGTTTGGGAGTCTGTATTTTGACAGTTCCCTTCTGGTACAGAAAACAAACATGTCTTGTGTACCACAGCTCCTTAGTTCTTCTGTATCTTTTTGAATATTTCTTCTAATATCTTTAAATTTACAACGTGGAAGAGCACATAAACCAAGAAACAGAACAATTCACTCGTCACAGGGGTAGCCATGATATCTGAATTGGAGTCTGTTCAACTTCAATGGGCTCTTCATCTGATGAGTCAAACTCACTTGTTTGCAATGAACTAGGTGACTTCATCACTGGTCTCCCCCCATCATTACCAGCCACTGCCTCCCTGGGGCAGCACCTACCTTTCAGCCGCCCAGCCCCAAGCCCTGTAACACATTCTTTTTATAACATATGCACATCCCATTTTATTTACACCCCAACCTGCTTTTTATAAACCAACAATTAAAATTAAAATCAGTTTTCATTGTCAAATTTTCAGGATAACCAGAGACTATCTAGGTTACAACGGTTCCTCTCAAGAAGTACAGAGAACAATCACTAGACAGGCTGGGTTTGGACAAAGCCTAACCCATGAGGCATGAGATTACGGCTGAGATAAGGAGTGGGCTTGGGAGATGGGGCTCAAAGGTTTACCAGGCCCTTCTTTGTAAGTCTCCCTCCACATTTGCACAGCTGTGTATCCATTCTCTTTAGTTAAAAAAAAATGCATACACACACACACACACACACACACACACACAAACACACACACAGTGCCAAAAAAAGTATACATATTTTAAGAAAGGAAAACTGTATTAAAATTGTAATACTCAATATATACCAATAACAAAACATGAATAAAAGTCATGTTTGACTTCTGCAATTATACAAGAGGTGCTCAAAGTGGTTACCATAAGCATCCAGACACTTCTGATTATGGCAAACTACTGCTTGAGCAACATTGACCAAAGCTTCCACTTGTATAAATTTTTTTGGCACCCTTGGTATATATTTGATCACACACGAAGTGTGATCAAACAATACGGTGAATGTTTAACCCTCCGTCGGGGGCAACTGACCTCACAGATTCATTGCACACAAATTTTCAAATATCTAAAAGTTAACTTAAGTATCATGACTAATCACTTCTGTATCTTCCCCCTCTACCATAAAGTATCACCAGTCCTGTTTGTGACTTTAGTTCAGTAAAGACGTATTTCATAGTGGCATCTTTGTGTGCAATGAGTCTGTGAGATCAGTTGTGCCTGACAGAGGGTTAAATAAAAAATAATTCATTACAGTAAAAGACACATTGCCATTAATCTCCCTCAAAACACTCCTCCCCTGAAGCAGTTCTGGAAGTCCTCTTTCATGAGTGTTTCTAGTTATGCTGTCATGGCTGCCTCAGTGTCCTGAATCATTTTGACTTCAGGGAAGAGCCAGAAGTCACACAGTGCCAGATCCAGTGAATAAGTTGGATGAGGATTCACTGTAACGTTTTTATTTGACAGAAATTGCTGTACATCAGAAGTGATGTGTGACACAGAGCGTTGATGGAGGGTGATTTATGACACACTTTAAAACACACCTTCTCTTGGGCCGGCCGAGTGGCACGATGGTTAAGAGCTGGCTTGGGATGCCAGAGGGCCCCGGTTCGGATCCCACATATGAGGGCCAGTGACACTGCCCTCTACAGCTAAGATGCTGAACAACAGCTCAACCTGGAGCTGGGCTGCCATGAGTCGCCTGCGATGGCATAGGCTGCAGCCCCTGTGGCAGTGGGTTGCCATGGGCTACCGTGTGTAGCCAGCAGCCAGCGTGAGCGGCCAGCAGCCGCAGTGAACGGCTGTCCAGAAGCCGGCGACTGATCTGCCTCGCCTAGGAAGAGCGCAATGATGGTGCCAACTTGGGCCAGTGAAGCAACGTCCTCCATAACTAGACCGAAGAACAAAAGGACAGCAACTTGTCTGTTCCCCTTCCCCCAATTCCCCAGCGCTGTTTCCATCCTCCCAATTCCCCAATTAAAAAAAATATATATATATATATATTTAAAAAAAAACAACACACAACTTCTTTCAATAGTAGCTCACACCTGACTGACTACACCGAACTATTTGAAACTTATCACACACTGTTACTAAGGCTCAACACACCGCTTCCTGTATTGAAGATCCCTGCCTTTCCGTTGGATGGCACTCAGCAGCAGCATTCACCATATTTTGTTATCACAATGGAAAGGCTCCATGTCACACGTTGCTTCTGGTATGGCAATTCCTGTCAAATGAAAACATTACGGTGTGTGCTCATCCACCTTTTTTACCAGATCTGGCACTGTGAGACTTCTGCCTCTTTCCCAAAGTCAAAATGACCATGAAAGGTAAACTTTTTTAATCGATTCAGGACATCAAGGCAGCCATGACAGTGCAACTAACTAAAGACACTCATGAAAGACGGCTTCCAGAACTGCTTCAGAAAGTGGCAAGAATGATGGGATGAGTTCATTTGAAGCGAGGGGAAGTGTTTTGAGGGGAATTAATGACAATGCGTCTTTTACTGTAATATATTTTTTAAATTTAAATATTTACCGTATCTTTTGATCACACACACTATCTATCTATCTATCTAAATAACATATAATATATATTATATATGTTATATATATATAAAGTGCTTTGTGTAAATACATATAACATAAAAATTTGAAAAATGAGTCAAAAAAGAGGGAGTGTAAAGGCAGAAAATTTGGAGCTAAGATTGGGTTTAGCGACAAAAATGTGTGGAACGGGCCAAAATTTGGGTCTAAGCTTTCTAGAAATCAAAATAAGGAGAAAGACCTCTTTGTTTGACATGACTTACAGTGTCCATAAAATGGCAACAACCCATTTGTCCAAGAGAAGTCTGTTCCAGTAGAAGACATTGTGCAATGTCATGAGGAAGAACTCCCTGACAGTCGTTGAGCAGTCTCCATTCTGTCATCAGCTGGGATGCAATTGCAGCAGCCTCTCCGCCCTGTTACGTCATAATTCTAAAAATAACGTGAGGATGGAATGGTTCCACCATGCTACCACCTCCCAGCCCTTTTCCATTCCTTTTATTTGTATCTGTTTATACATGCTTAGAATATTTTCAGACAATGAAAATTGAGTTTTATTCATTTCAGTATTTATTCAAGCATCTACAATGGGCAAAATGGGGCATAAAACTGGTTTATTAATGAAATAATAATACATTTAAGAATCCAAGAGTAGCAGGTAACCTAAAAGGATTTGATAGCTAGGACTTATCACCTGGGGCCTCAGAAGACCTCTCTGGTTTTCTTTCATTGTAGAGCACCTATCAGGTGTTCTCTGCCTGATGCTGAGCTCTGGAGATCATTATGATGAGCCAAACACCATTCCCCACCCCCATTCAAAGAGCTCAAGTCAAGCTGGGTAAAGAACTCATGCGAAGTGACACACTCATAGTAACAAGCTGCTAAAGAAGTGAAGAGGAGTGAGACCTGAATTCTTCCTGGAGAATGAAGGAGTATGTGATGGTAGGGATAGAAGGGGTAAATAAAAATGTATTCTCGGGGGAGGTGACATTTGAATCCAGTCTTGATTGATGCGTAAGATTTCGACAAGCAAAGGCACAACCAGGAACTGACATGACGCGGAGATTAGTGTGTGTAGCACAGAGTGTGTTATGGGGAGAGGCTAGCTGGAGATCAAGGTGACAAGGTGTGTCAGCACAATGGCAAATAGACACCTGTAAAAAGTGAGGCAACTTATGATATGGTTAACATGCCCTATGTAATTATTAATAGTGTGTCCTTTCGGTCTCAACAAGAGTCCAGATTTGGACTTATAGGGTGGTCCATTCTGTCCCCCCCACTTTTTTTTTACCCCATGCCAAAACCTCCCATTATGCCTTAATCCCCACCTCACCCCTCTCACTGAGGGAGCTCAGTGTTTGCAGCCTGGAGGCCGCCACTAGAAAGGGGGCATTCAGTTACTGTGGAGAGGGTCCTCCCAGGCCACAATGGAATAAATCTGAAAATGTGCCTGGCTGAGGCCAGGAGTCTTGTCCCATCCCAGAAGCCTTGCTAGCCTCCTCCTGGTTAGACTTTGCGGCCCTCGTTCATTTTCCTGTAATGTTTTGTTTGATGCTCTATGATGTTTTCACAATGAGTACTTGATATTGTGTGGATGTCCGACCCCTCACCTGTGAGCCCTGATCATGTATCTTTGTGTATCCAGCACGCTGCTGCTGCTGCTGCTCACCTCTACACATTAGCATCAGAATTATCTCCACATCGTGACAGCTCCGGGTGACGTGCCAAGCACTGTACTAAGGGATTTCATTGCATTATCTCGTTTAATCCTTGTAACAATTTATGACATTAGTCATGTGATAATCCCCACTTCATAGATGAGATTAGTTCTCAGAGATGTGAGACAATTTTCCCATCCTTACAGAGCTAGTAAGCAGCTGTTCTCCGACTTGAGCCCAGGTCTGCCTGACAACGCTGGGATCCGACTCTTAAAACAGCTGCAAATCAGACCCCTAGTGTTAGCATGATAGATCTCAAATTTAGTAAGCCCAGGCTGTTCCAAAGTGCTTCGTATCCATTAGATCATTTAATCTTCTCAGGTAACCTAGGAATTCAACATGTTAACTCCGTTTTATAGAGGACCAAACTGAGGCACAAGAAATTAACAGAGGCCAGTATTTGACCCAGGCCAAGCCCATGGCTTTACTGCTATGCTCAGCTGCAGTTTCCTGTGAAAGCTACTTAAGTTCCCTGAGCCTAAGTTTCCTCTCTGGTAACATAGGGATATTCCCAGCTCCTAACTAAAATTGTTTTTCAAAGAATTAAGTAAAATAATCTTTGCAAAGGACAAATTCTAAATACTCAGTAGGTATTATCCATTATCATTCTTAGTATTTGAGTCATGTGACTTCGGGCAAATCACTTAACCTCTCTGAGCCTTATCCATAGAGTGAGATACTTACCTACCTTAGGGTTTTTGAACATGGAGTGAGGTATTTATGTCATATAAAGTCTCTATAAACTTTAGTGACCGCAAGTCCAGAGAAGGCTGGGGAACACCCCCAGTTAGTCAGTCCTCAGCGGACAGTCGGCTCTAATGTACCCACGTCAGACCAGTGGGACCAGTGTTCTCAAACGTCCCAGCCTATTTGGATTTCAGCTCCCTCTTCCAGTCAGAACTCAGAGTTCGCACCAATATTGTCTCCTCAGTATCCTGATATATTCCAATTTGTAGCTAGACTAGTCATTGAAACCCCAAGAAGTGAAATGACTCACTTAGGTCATCTGGGTCAGGGAGATGGGGTCTTGTCCACCCTGGGAGGCCATACTTCTTGACTACCAGCAGCTGGGGTCTCTCCATGTGCCTTCAGAACTGGCTTAAAAAATTCACACAGCAAAGGGGCCCATTTGAACTAAGTCCTGCATACCCTGTGGTTCTGAGGTTAGGGTTTAATGGGACACCCTCAGATGGTTCCTGTGACAACCAGAGACCCACACTGGGGTTAAATTGTGATGAGGTCTGTGCTCCAAGACGTTACAAAACTGAGCCCTATCTCCAGGAAATCGCTGTCTTGGTTAGAGAATGGCAATTTACTCTGTCAAACTTGAGCTAAACAGGACATCCAAAAGGAAGTCTCTTCCATAGGAATTGTTAGGATTAGATATGGGCAATTTTATATGCTCAACTTATGTATATTACTGAAATAAAATTTCACAAAATAATTTTTATATTTATTTTATGTAATGCACTATATTTTCTATGTCATTAAAAAAGAATGCTAGGGCCGGCCGAGTGGCTCAGTTGGTTAAGAGCTCGCTCAAGAGTTTGAGCTCTGAGCAACAGCGGTTCGAGTCCAGCCCAAGCTGAGCAGCCGCTGAGCTGCCAACAGGTAGCAGGATGGCTCAGCTAAAAAAAAAAAAAGAATGCTGATCACAACCCGATTCATTTCATGATCCATAAGTAAGTGAGGCCCTATTTGAAAAAAATCTCTGACTTTGATCAAGCCCGAGAAAGAATTTTGGGGGTCCAGGACAATGATTCTGGGAAAACAGATCGATAAAATAAATTTTATAACAATTACAAAAAGAATTCCAGCTTCAAAGCTGTATTAAAGGTCCTGTATTTTCTATTTTCCCTGTTGATTTCCCCACTGTCAAAGACCACCAGGAATACACCTGAATTTGATCAAAGTTGGTTTTTTGGCTCTGGGCAACAGGGGAGATGGCCCAACATGGGAACTCGCCATGGAGAATGGTGGGGCTTCTCTGCAGAGGGTTTTAGGGAAAGGGATTGTCACAGGGCTTGAGCTAATGGTAGGTGAGTTGGTGAAGGGCTTGGGAAAGCATTGTTTAGTTCTACATTGGCACCTTCAGAAAGTGCAGCCCGTTCAATGGTTGGGCATCTTACTTTTTATCTAGGTGGGAGAAGGAACAGAATGGGCTAAAGCTTTAATTAGCAGTGATGCTCTTATCTTGCCTGTGCATTCAGAGCTGGGCTCTGCAGTGCTTTCAGTGGCCCCACAGGCCCTCTGTTCCTTGGTCAGGATGCCCTCTTGTAGTCTCCTGCAGCCTCTTTCATAGTAGCTGAAGCCATAGCCTCCTCCCAGAGCAACAGCCATTGTGGAGCACACGTGGGGCCAGCAATGGCCCCAACACGGCCTGGAGCCCGTCTGGCTCAAGAGGTTGGCTGGCAGGGACAGGTCATTGACGTTGACCTGTTGCCAGGTCGGAGGTTTGCAACCGCACCCAGAGTCTGCCAGGACAGAGAGCCTGTGGGAGCTGCTGCTGCTGCTGTTGAGCAAGTGGGTGGGGTGGGAAAGAAATGGGGTCACCTCGATAGCTGCCTGCTACTGATCCAAGGGGGGGCCCCACCCTGAGGCAGTAGGGGGTTTAACACCCATCACTGAGGTGACCTTGGTGTTGGCTGTACCCTGCCGGGCACTTCATGGGGTGGGCTGTGGGGCTGTCCTGGTAGAACATCGTCAGGAGTCCAGGGCTCTGGCCCTTCATAAGGCCACTGAAGGGGCTGCCCACCTAGCAGCTGAAGAAACCCCCAAAGAGGACTGCCTGGGCTGCACCCAGCTCTAAGTCGCTACTGACACACACCCTTTGTTCCCGCCACCTGTCAGTGGATAGAAGTAGGAGGGGCAGGTCTCAGCCTTGGTGAGTGGGTTTGGGTTGCCAGGGCTCAAGAGGCCTCCAAAGAGGGAGCCTGCAGTGATGGGCAGGGAGTCCTGGGAAGGCAGGCCCCAGGAGGCGACCAGGCGCATGGCTGCTCCGCTCTGATGGTGCACATAAGCTGGCACCTAGGGCACTTCTGCTGGCACTCAGGGTGGTGGGGAGGGGGCACTCGCTTGATGTCTTCAGCTCACTGTGCAGGCTGCTGGCCTTGAAGTTGGCCAGGCAAGAGGTGTTGCTAGTGAGCAGGTTTGGGGTGCTATAGGCCTGGCAGAGACGCTCAGCGTCCTGCCCAGACATGGCCTCACACTCCTGGAAGACACCCTGAAGCTGAAGTTGGCCTGGTGGCCGCCTTCGCACAAACCATCGTCCACATTAGCCTAGGGGTTGGAGGTGGGCACCCAGTGCCTCGGGCAGCCCGGGTCTTCAGGAAAGAATATCAAGCATATCTCATCAGAAGCACTGAGGGGAGGTCAACCCAGCGGAGTCCAGGCTTTGGGCTGGGCCAGGGAGAGATGAACTGGTGAAGAGCTCGCTGCCCGGGGGCCCTGAGAATTCAGCTCTATGAAAAAAAGTTAGACTTTATTTACCGAGCACCTGATATTTTAGTCCTCACTCTTCCTGGCCACGGGATACAGTGAGAGTCCTGCTATTGCCAGAGTGGGGGAGGAAGTGGCCCCAGGGGCGCAGCCTGGAAAACGGGCTGTCTCCCCAGCTGTCCAACCATCCACTGGGCACTGTGGCGGGGAGGTCACATGTCACGTTCACTCCCGGCTGATTTCCTTATGGGCCTCCAGCAGATATTCCAGAAAGGAGCCCCTTCCGGGAGTGGGGCAGGCCCAAGGCAGCTCTAAGACGTGAAAGGTGGCTGCACCACCGCTCCAGAGTATGGGCGGGACAGAGCTGGGCTTAGCACACCCCACTGACAGTCCTGAGCCAAGAGTTTTCCTCCTCCTCTGCTATCTGCCTGGAGCCTTCTAGGAACTCCCTCCTCCTGAGATCAGCAGCTGCTCAAAATGAAACTCTGGGCTAGGTGCACAGTCTCCATCTACTGATCTGAGCATGGTGCCTCTCCTGTCCAGTGTCAGGGTCTTGATTTTTGTTCCTCCTAGGGCATTTGCAGTTAAAGAAGCCTCCTGAAAGAGGCACCTGGGGTCATTGAACCCCGTGGTGTCACCCTGGGTTAGACCTGCTTGCAGCTTTTCTCCCCATCATGCCCGGGAGAGGCAGCGCCATTCAGAAGAGGAGGTGCTGGCTTTGACCTCTGAAGATCTGAATTGGGATCTGGGCCCCATCATTTCACCAGCTGAGCCCTCCCACTCGCAGGACTTTCTCCCCTGAGTCCCACTTCTCTCATCTGCTACAGGATGACGACAATACAAACCTCTACAGGCCTGAGCGGTTGGATGTGAAATGCACAGTGCCTGACACAAAACGGAGTGTTCATTCAGTCAAATGGGTCAAGTGACTTGTTTGAGGTCTGGATTTGCACCCAGATTTGCCTGAACCCAAAGTCTAGGGCTCTTTCTACCACCACGTGGCTCCTTCCAATCTATTTTTACATTCTTTCGTTCTAAAGTGTGAGTGATTTATCACCAGGTAATTTGGGACGGGTTATTTGCTAGGGAAAAGGCTGTTCTCTGGGAAAACAGGTTTTTTCCTCTCAGGGACAAGTGATTATCCTGCTTTCCCACATCCTGATAAGGCCTGTGACTTAGGAACAAACGAACACCCCTTGTCATTATAACTCCAAAGCAGTCTGGAAACCCATCATGTTTGGTGATAGGTCATCCCCATATTCTGGGGCAGGTTTGTGGCCATTTTATATGTGGGATCCAGGAGATCCCACACATATATAAACATGCTTTGACTGAATGGTGGCTGAGCATTTGCTCACGTGGCTCAGGTACCAGCAGGAGGAGGGCAAGGAAGACTGTGAGGATATCTGGTTACCAGCTCTAGGCGGCCTTTGCTGAGGCCCAGGGGTTAGGAGGGTCAAATGGTGCCCAGCCTCACATCCCCCAATTGTTCAGAGGCAGCGTAAGGAACGCACAGGCAGGACAGCCTTGAGTCAGATGCCAAGGCCCCGTGTGACCTCGGATAAGAAGTGTGACTTCCTGCAAAACAGGAACAAATGGGACTTTCTTAGCTGTTCACTTAAAGAAATTGCAGCAAATGCTTGTTATGGAAAATTAAAGGAGTAAAGAGGTTAAAGTGGAAAAGACCTCCTTCCCTCAGGTCTACTCCCCAGAGACAGCCACTGTGAACAGGTAGTGCATATCCTTGTGTGCACCCAGGCACAGAGGCACATTCTGCTTTCTTTTACAAAAAACGGTACACTTTTATCCGTGGAGAAACTGATTTCCAGAGAAAGTGATGTGCACAAGTCCGCACAAAGATAGACTATAGCGGGACCAGATCTGGGTCCCTGCTTCTCGACTCCACCTCCCGGAATCAGTCCACACCCCACCCTACTGCACTGCCTTGGGCTGTGCGCATTCCAGCTGAGCACCCTAGGGGACACACACACACTTACCATGGCAGAGGAAATAGTCCAAATACTTAAAACCCTGCAAGTTGCAGGCCCAGCTACTCAGAACCCACACTGGCTGCAAATGGCCTCCCTGAGGGTACTGGCTAAATATTGGTCCTGCGTGAAGGGGTCTCATCTCATACCCTACGTGCTGCGGAGGGAATACATGACATGAATGAATGGATGAATGAATGAATGAGGATGTAAAGTGGTCTTAAATAATAGCACGAAAGAAGAAACTTCTTTCAATAGAATTACGACGTTATTAACTGCAGCATTATCTGTCTACGTACTTTTCAAATTGGGAAACATAATCATGCTGCTTGAAAAAATTATGCTGCATGTGAAAGGGGAAGGGGCAAGAATGAAACAGAAAAGAAGAAAAACAATGAAACAGAAAAGGAGGAGTTAGTTGGCGTTTGGCAGAACCAGATTTGGCAGGTAGCTTTGCCCTTGTAGTTCTGTGACCTTGGACAAGAGAATGAATCTCCGTGAATTTTTTTTTTTCTATGAGTATCTGTGAATGTGAGGGGAAGGAGAGGGACAGGGTAATTTGACCAAGATTACGCCAGTGAAGGGTCAGATAGGCTGAGCGGTCTGGGGGACTTTTATTGTAGTGGGCTGATAGTTCAAGTCAGGGGAGGTCCAGGGTTCCTCAACGCCAGGAGAGCCTCTTAAGGCCTTTCTCATCCTGAATGCAAGCTGATGGGGATTCTGGGCTAAACTCTAAATCACGCTTCTTTCCCTGTGCACTCCCGCCCCCACCCTGCTGTGCACACCCAAGAGTCCCTGACCAAAGAACTGTAGGCTCAAGGAAACTTCCAGTTCCCACTGCCCTCCTTCCAAAGATGCCTGGGAATCCCCACATCCTGCACTCTCCCTGCCCTTCCTGATACATTTCCTTAAGGATTTCTCCTGGGCCTGCCTTACCTGGCAATGCATACACGTGTTCTCTGCAAGTTAGCTTGGAGAAGACCCAGAATCGCCAAAGAGATGAGGACAACGGGCAGGGGGAGATAGACTGAAGAAAAGCCCTGCCCAGCATCACTGAATTAACTTGTGTCCTCAAAACTCACAGTTGATAACTATCGTTATATGTCATTTAGATGATGGCTGCAGTCCCCACATGACTGTCCCCATTCCCTGAAGCACAGCTGAGATCCAGGCAGATGCACAAACAAAAAAACCTGCATGACTTTGTAGGGGATGGAAAATAATTTTCCTCTATCCTTCTGAGCTCTTAACTGAGACCCCTGTAATAAAAGACGGATTAACAAGTGAGAAACAGAAGCTTACCCAGGAAGAATGAGTAAGTCAAGAGGTGGCTGTAGAATTTAGTCTTCAGTGCCATCTTACATACCATCTTAATAAAGGAGTGGGCAACATGTAGGCCTCAGAAGGGAGACTGAATGATTTTTAGGAAGCATGAATGGCCCTTAGAAGAACCAATGGGAGGTATGATTGTGACAAAGTTTGTGTGGTTGTGGTGCCGAGTTCTAGTCTCTTCTTCTGTGTTAAGAGTCAACCTTCTCTGGCTGATGAAACTCCTGGGGAGGGGACTTATGACAATGGAGTTCCTTTTGGAGGATCTGTCTCTAGGTAGATAAGGGAAGTTCAGAGAAGGCATCTCCCTGCATTTGCTATTTTTCAAATGCTTGCAGCTCAAAATAAGCAATATACCAAACATAGTTTGGGTGGTGTATGTACCCCACTACCCTTCAGCTTCTAGCGTTGATTCCCAGTGAAGCCTGTTAAGAAGAGGAGTTCTTGAGTTTCATCAAATAAGAACTTTTGAGGATGAGCTCTGAGAATCTGTATTTGGACAAAGTTCTGAGAACCAAACTACCTACCACTCCACAGAGCTTACTTCTCCATTAACATGATGCTGCTATTCCGTTGCCTTCATTAGCACGACTTGACTATCCCAGGAGACTCTTGCCTAGACAAATGCCTTGATTATTCATCATAGAAGTTTTCCGAAATATACATCAACTCTTCAGCGAAAGCATCGGCAGTTTGTGCCCTAAGATTATGTGAATCCTTTGCCTCATGTCTCTTTTGCTGCCAAACTTAGACTGTTGTGATTTTTTACTCAATCCTAGTCAAGACTCCCCCATCCCCCCACCGCAGTGAGTGACCTGCCTTAAACCAAACTTCCAGTTCTCGATAAATTCTGACTTTGCCTTTCCCCCTCAAGGCTTGCCAAATCTCTGCTGAGATGGTCTTCTCTCCATCTCATCAACAGGTTGTATCGGTGACTTTGGAGGGAGCTGGCATCCCACAGTCCCCAGGAGATTCTGTGACACAGATTTGAGAACTGCTAGGCAGAATGAAGTTCAAATTGTTAAGCCTAACATCCAATATCCCAGCAGTCTGACTGGTGCCTCACTCTCAGAGCAGCTGTTCATTTACTCTTCTTTATCCAGCGTTCACTTCAGCCCCTTCTGTAGTTTTACCAACTTGGTGCTTTGATTCAGGCTTTTCTCTCTCTGCTCATCCGTCTCCATCTCAGCATCTTTGCCTACCCATTGCTGTAACTGGTCTCCACTGATGGTCCCCAATTAACCATGCCTGCAAGGATTCATGTCCCTGTGAGGACCCCCCACAGTGACCCTGGCCTGGCCCTGGGACTCACTTGAACCAATCAATGAAGCGGTGTCAGTTTGAAGCCTAAGTCTTGCACTTCTGAGAGTCCTGAGCTAACCAGATATTCTGCTGGAGAAAACACATGGAAAGGAGAGACCACGAGAGTGTTAAGCGATAGAGGGCCCCCCTCTGCCAGCATCCTGGCTTAGCCCAGCCCCCACGCCATCTTTATGTTAGATATGTGAGCCTCGTGAGCAATTGGCCCAACTGAGCTCCCTCCTGGCCAACATCTCATGGAACAGAGGAGTCCAGTTGAGCCCAGTCAAACCACAACATAGTGAGGGATAAAGAATCATTGTTTTAAGCCACTAAATTTTGTGGTGGTTTGTTATATCGCCACAGACAACCAAATAGCCACTTTCAAGGCTACCTCAAAAGCTCCTCCTTTATGAAGTTTTGTGCATCATCCCACTCAGCTTCCTTCCCGTTTCCACAGCTGGAAGTATTGGGTTGTCGGGAAAGTCATGACGTAGTTTTTCTATGTTTTTCGTTGCAAAAATGCATCATGACTTTTCTGACAACCCAGTAGAAGTCACCTAGTTCCCTGCTGAAGTCAAACAGAAGATCTGCAACTTCCTGAATGGAACGTTCCATTTTTTTTTCTGGCTTCCTGTATTCTACAGGATTCAACCTGCTCTATGGACAGCCAGCCTTTTTAGGTGAGACCAGCAATTTAGGAAAAAATACTTTCTATCAAGGGTCAGAACAATTTGTGATCTACACCCCTTCCAGTAGATTAAAATACATTGCCAATAGAGAGAAAACCACTATCCTGGGAGGAAACCATAGCTTTTCATCTTTAAAGTCACCCAGGTTATGGTTTGTCTGGTAGAGGCTGGGATATGGTTGAGGGGTTATGGAGGTCTAACAACAGGGGCCAGTATAAGGGGAAAAGTGAGGAAAGGGGGCAGCTTTCAACCTTCTTGGTTTATGGTGCGGGCTTTTGACTAAGATTTTACCCCAGGAGCGTGCTTTCTGCCTGTTTTCAAAGCCAAGAGTGTTGGTCAAGTAAAAGGCCCCCCTGATAGTGAGCTGTTGATTTTATTCTGGAAGGCAGCACCCCTCCTTGCGTCGGCACCGCCTACCAGCAGAGGGCAGTGCAGACCGCAGGTGTTGCCTGCCTGAGCGGCTCCGCTTGCCAGGCAGTTTTAAGTGGCATGCAGAGACATCGCCTTGAAGGTCATTTCGTGAGACAGAGTGACATTTAAAAAAAAAAAATCCAATTGTGGTTTAAAAAATCACACATAACATAAAACATAAAATTTACCGTCTTCACCATTTCTAGTTGTTTAGTTCAGTAGTGTTGTTATTCACATTGTTGTTCAGTCGCCAGGATTTTTTCATCTTGCAAAACTGAGACTCTATACCCATTAAACAACAACTCTCCATTTCTCCCCCCCCCCACGCTGCTGGCAGCCCCCACTCTACTTTCTGTCTCTATGAATTTGACTACTCTAGACGCCTCCGATAAGCAGACTCATGCAGTATTGTTGTTGTTGTTGTTGTTGTTGTTGTTGCGAATGGCTTATTTCACTTCGCATATTGTTTTCAAGGTTCATCCAAGCTGTAGCATGTGTCACAATGGCCTTCCTTTTCTGAATGACTGTTTTGCCTTCTGCACAATATATACTTGGCACAAGTCTCTTCTTCCTTGATTTGAACACTCCTGGTACATCATGTATTTGTCACTGGAGGCATCAGTGTCTCCCTTCACCTCCTGCCAGTGCCAGCCACACATAGGTGCTTCCGTACAGCCTGGTGCTCAGCACACAGGGATAACTGAAGGATGGGGACGGAGCAGGAAAAGCAGTACACTCGTCCCCGGGGCAGTCCCTGCCAAGGGCGTTCTGGTTATCTGTAGAAAAACCAGGACATTGTTCATCCTTCCCCTTGACCTCAGTGTTTCCATGTCTGGAAAAAAAAATCATTCGAGGGAGTAAACAAAATTCACATTCAAAACACTTAGAGTGGCATTGAGCACAGCTCACGTCCCCCTGCAAGACAGGACCTGCTGGGTCCAGGCAGTGTCCAGTCCTGGCCAGTAGAGCTTCGTGGTGGTAGAGGATCCTGCAAGAGCATGTCACCACCCGCTGTTTGTGCCATCATTGCCTGTGCCTTGCCTGCTGCATAATACTTCGTAGAGGGCCTATGACATTGTGGTCAGCATAACGAAGAGATTAGTATTATCTTACTACATATTTTAGCTGAGTTTTTTCAAGTCTCTGAGTGTTGCATTGACCAAGGAAAATGTCATTTTCATAGCCACGTAAGAATTTTTATCCAAATGTTTCATTGAGATACAGAATGCTACAATGAACCTCCATGGGATTCATAGATTAAAGGCTGTAATCATAAAGCAACAGAGGTTACAGTCACTTCTAAATTAGCTCCCTCAAAGGAGTCACTATCATACCCCACATTGGAAGCCTTGTCATAGAGGCTGCTAAGGAATCAGAATCGTACAGGATGGCAGGGTAATCTTTTTAATTATTTTTTTTCAGTTACAGTTGACATTCAATATTATTTTATATCAGTTTCAGGTGTGCAGCATAGTGGTTAGACATGTGTGTAATTTATGCAGTGATTCCCCCAGCACTGTACATAGTTGTTACAACATTGTTGACTATATTCTCTATGCTGTACTTTACATCCCTTGATTGTTTTGTAACTACTAATTGGTACTTCTTTCTTTACATCCCTTCATCTTTTTCACCCTGCCCCCCAACCCTCCTTCCCTCCGGCAACCATCAGTGTGTTCTCTGTATCTACGGGTCTGTTTCTGTTTTGTTTGTTCGTTTAAGAAATGTAGTACTCTTGAGGCATAATAGTAGCAGCAAACATTGACTGACTCTCAACCACGCACCATGCACTGCTTTAAGAGGCTTACGTATATTGGTTTTTCATTTAATCCTCCCAACAACTGAATGAGTTAACACCATTAGCCCAATTTTACAGATGAGAAAAATGAGGCACAAGGAGACTAATGAACTTAGCCAGGATTGCACAGCTAGAGGAAGCAGCCAAGTTTTGAATGGAGGCAGGTGGATACCAGAGACCCTGCCATGCTGTACGATTCTGATTCCGTAGCAGCCTCTATAACAAGGCTTCCAGTGTGGGGTATGATAGTGACTCCTTTGAGGGAGCTAATTTAGGAGCGACTGTAACCTCTGTTGCTTTATGATTACAGCCTTTAACCTATGAATCCCATGGAGGTTCATTGTAGCATTCTGTATCTCAATGAAACATGTGGATAACAATTCTTATATGACTAACAACTAGGAATTGATTCAATTATATCTGCATGATGCAAAATTATTAAAATAAATCATCTTCCCTACTGCCCAGTTGCTTCTTTGAACATGGTGCCAAAGGGAGGACAAGCCTGATTGATTTTATTGCGAGTTACTTCAGGAAAAGTCAGCCTTACCATTCCCCCCCACTTCCTAGGGGCTGCTTCCTGGAACACACTTTCCTGAGGATGCCCTGTTTCCATCAGATTACATACGCCTGACTTCAGCCCCGGTCTCACATGAAACTTGCTGAGAGATTAGAGCCTATGAGTTACCTATCGTTACCTTTGCCAATTATTGCTTTAGTTTGTTTATCTTTTGTACATTGTGGGGTTTTTTTCACATTTTTAAATTGCAATATGATTTACACACCATAAATGTCACCCTTTCCAAGTGTACGATTTAGTGGTTGTAAGTCTATTCATAAAGTTTGTCATGTGTGGTCACAAAAGTTTCTGACCAGCTAATTTAGTGGTCAACTAAGTGATTGCTTTAAATGGTAGGAACCATTAATCTCCCAGCCTTAGCATTTGCGTTGGGGCATGCCTTCGATGCATTGGCAGGAAGTACAGCCCTGCCTTAACCTTCACTTCCTGTGTGGGTAGAGCCTCAAGGTCAGGCAGAGGTAAGAGCTTAGATCCTTCTCTGTAATTGTCGGGGCATGCACACAGTTCTAGGCATGCACACAGCCCTATGCATGCATGCCATCTCCTAGATTCCTAGAAGTCTCCTAGATTCCTAGATCTATTTATAGAAGTCAGATTCCATAAAGAAAAGCCCTGAGAATGGAGATTTGTAGGGAGCTTCCAGAAGGTCAAATAATGATAACTGTCTGAGAATATTGTGTTTGGGGGCATTCCAAACACATCCTGCCCTCTCCAGTGGCTCCCATGCTGCTGGTTTTCGCCATGATTGTAGGGCTGTAGGATTACATGGCCCTGCAAAGCTAGGGAGAGGGTGATGGGGATAGGGCAAGTTACAGCATCACAAAGCTCACCATTCTTAACCAAAATTCATTCATTTTTCTTGAGTAAATACTCCTCGAATTGTTGCAAGCCTTTGGTTAATTTTCAGAGTTCTGAAGATTTTATTTTGACAATTTTTGCAGTGTTCTTATTGTTTTCATGAAGGAGAGGATTTTTTTTTAAGATTTTTATTAGGGAACTGGGGGGGATGGGAACAGTGCTGGGGAATTGGAGGAAGGGGAACAGACAACTTGCTGTCCTTTTGTTCTTCAGTCTAGTTGTGGAGGACGTTGCTTCACTGGCCCAAGTTGGCACCATCGTTGCACTCTTCCTGGGCGAGGTAGATCAGTCGCCGGCTTCTGGATGGCCGTTCACTGCGGCTGCTGGCCGCTCACGCTGACTGCTGACTACACACGGTAGCCCATGGCAACCCACTGCCACAGGGGCTGCAGCCTACACCGTCACCGGCAACTCGACTCACGGCAGCCCAGCTCCAGGTTGAGCTGTTGTTCAGCATCTTAGCTGTGGAGGGCAGTGTCACTGGCTCTCATATGTGGGATCCGAACCGGGGCCCTCTGGCGTCCCAAGCCAGCCCTTAACCATCGCGCCACTCGGCCGGCCCGATGAAGGAGAGGATTTTTTCAGGTCTTCACTTTGCCACTCCCACTGATATTACCTTCCAAGGTCATTTCTGCCACCTCGGGAAAATGACAAAGGTCTCTGGAGGAATTTTCTAAACCTCGTCTTTGTATTCCAGCTCATCCTTAACCCTTATATTTTCTAGGTCTTTTTCTTCCTGGAAGTCTCCTTTCCCATTTAACAGATTATAATACAAAGTGGGTAAAAATAAATGAACTTCTTTAACTCCAGCATTAAGAAAGGAAATGGGCTGTGTAGATGCCTGACCACTGCACTTTACACCTGAAGCTGAACAATAATGAATGTCAACTATAATTATATATATATATATATATAGTATGTATAATCACAGGATGTGGAGTACAGCATAGTGAATAGAGTCAATGGAATTGTGACAGCTATACACA
>NW_017731603.1:2379544-2396305 GCF_001890085.2 Hipposideros armiger | reverse complement strand
CAAAGTGGGTAAAAATAAATGAACTTCTTTAACTCCAGCATTAAGAAAGGAAATGGGCTGTGTAGATGCCTGACCACTGCACTTTACACCTGAAGATAACTATAATTATATATATATATATATATATATATATATATATATATATATATATCATCACAGGATGTGGAGGACAGCATAGGGAATAGAGTCAATGGAATTGTGACAGCTATACACACTGTCAGAGGGGTAGCAGATTGGAGGAGGGGGGTTTCACTTTGTGAGGGGTGTAAATGTCTAACTATTACATTGTTTTGTACACCTAAAACGAATTTTAAGAAAGAAAAGAAAGGAAATGTCCTCATCAGAGCCCTTCTCATCTGCTTAACCTTAATTCAAAGTCACCATGGGTTTTCCCTTCACAGCATCAGCTTTTGGCTATCAAGGAGCAAGATACCCCTTCCTTTGAAGTCATTTGTCTCCCTATGCCAGGAACTGTGCAAAAACTGTTTGAAATAAGGTAGACTACACAGTATTTGGTCCCTTGGAAAAGTATGGGTAAAGTACTGAAGGAGTTCAGAGGAGAGAGAAATCATTTTCAAATTGGGCATATTTGGAAAGATCCCATGACAGGAGAAGCCCTGGAGAATGGCTTTGAACAGTTGGTTCTTTTGAAGATATGGCAGTTAAAAGAGACTGGGAAAAGAGAGTTTCAGGTGGGGATGGGAGTGAGTGGGAAGGGTGTGACATTGAGGAGGAGAAGTTGTCAATTTGCCAGCAGGTAATGTCATTTTCAGACCTGTCCAGGTCCCCTACATACCATGTAGTTTTAGGAAGGGGTCCAGGGTTTCTTACTGGCATTTACTTTAAGAAATAAGATTTAAAAGACATAGGTTACAAAACACTCTGACAGAAAGTATGTCTTTTGCTTGTGAACCCATCTGTAAGATAGGTAAGACAGTGGTTTAGGGGTTTCAGTAACTAACCTGATGAGTCATGGCCACTTCAGGGTAAAACCAAGACTCTTAAAACCCTGAGTCCTTTCCAATACCATTGCCTAGAACATCCTTCCACCTGTAGTTCTAGGAGGAGCCTCCTGCAACCTCCTCAAGTAAATTGAGATTCTATCTCGTACGAATTCATAGCTATTTTCACTTTTTCTTTTATAAGACTGCCATTTCTAAGAATACTTTTATTTATGGGGTTGCACTTGTGACCTCCATTCCTTAGGTGATTTATTTACCAGATCTGTACAGTTAGGAATTGTAGGTTTTGTTCACCATTGTATTGGGTTGGCGGAAATGTCACTACGTATTTTTTCTGTTTTTCGTTGCAAAAATGCATCATGACTTTTCCGACAACCCAATATATTAACCAGCACAGTGCCTAGCATTGCGCTCAGCAAATGTTTCCGGTATGTGTGAATTCTACCATGCAGTTCTCTCACTGAACACTCATATTCTCTCTCTCCCCCGGAACCCCACCGCTCCTCGCCCCTTTTTTCATTGAGGTAACATTGGTTTATAACATTACGAAGGTCTGACAATTAAGTTTGCAAACTTGTTGCAATGATGTTGCTAACCTTTTTTGATATCAGAGGGATTATTCATTATGAATTTGTACCAACTGGACAAACAGTTAACCAAGTTTACTATTTGGAAGTGTTGAAAAGGATGCGTGAAAGAGATGAAAACGACCTGAACTTTCCACCAACAATTCATGGCTCTTGTATCATGACAATACACCAGCTCACACGGCACTGTCTGTGAGGGAATTTTTAGCCAGTAAACAAGTAACTGTATTGGAACACCCTCTCTAGTCACGTGATCTGGTCCGCAATGACTTCTTTCTTTACCTGAAGATAAAGGAAATATTAAAAGGAAGACATTTCGATGACATTCAGGATATCAAGCGTAACACAATGACAGCTCTGATAGCCATTCCAGAAAAAGAGTTCTAAAATTGCTTTGAAGGGTGGACTAGGCGCTGGCATCAGTGCATAGCTTCCTAAGGGGAGTACTCTGAAGGGGACTGTAGTGATATTCAGCAATGAGGTATGTAGCACTTTTTTTAGGATGAGTTAATGAACTTAATTGTCAGACCTCGTATATGTTTCAGGTGTACAACATTATAATTTGACATCTGTATACACTACAGCATGTTCACCACCAAAGGTCTAGTGTCCATCTGTCACCATATAATTGACCCAGTTTATTTACCCATTTTGCCCTCCTACCCACTTCCCCTCTGATAACCACCAATCTGTTGTCTGCGTCTAGGACAGCGGTTCTCAACCTGTGGGTCGCGGCCCCTTTGGGGGTCGAATGACCCTTTTACAGGAGTCGCCTAAGACCATCGGAAAACAAAAAGATATTTACATTATGATTCATAACAGTAGCAATGAAAATAATTTTATGGTTGGGGGTCACCACAACATGAGGAACTGTATTAAGGGGTCACGGCATTAGGTAGGTTGAGAACCGCTGGTCTATGAGTTCTGTTTGATTTGTTGATTTGTTCTTTTATATTCCACATATGAATTAAATCCTATAGTATTTGTCTTTCTTTGTCTGACTTAATTCATTTGCATAATACTCTCAAGCTATAGTGTTTGTGTGTGTGTGTGTGTGTGTGTGTGCCCGCGTAATATATTTCATGTGATTATAATATAAGGCTTAAGAAGTGACCTGGGAAAGGATGATCTTGCAAAGACCTGGTCAGAAAACAGGCCTCTCTCCTGTCAAAAACAAACAAAAAAACGAATGCCAACAAAAATACCATGCAAAAGCCAGAGGGGAAAATCATAGAACCCACAAAATATCACCACCCCCTGGCAAACTGGCAAAGGTCAACAAGCAAGAGTTCCAGGAAGAACAACATAGAAAAGCAATTAATAATAAAGTGTGACAGAGACGTGCCAGCTGGGCAGCAACAGTGCCTGGTTCGCTTCATAACCAAAGAAACGAAGGGAAGTCTGTGAGGTATGTGAAGGCAGAGATTGAGTCTGCCTTGTTCATCATCCATCACTGCTTCCCCAGAGCTCAGAGACCACTCCATTACCACTGACTACAATTTATTTTTTCTCTCCATCCACCCATGTGCTCTTCCGGCCATATGCCCAGCCCACCCCACATTGTCTTGTGCTCAGGGCTGCTTCAACAAGGCACACATTTCCACTGGTTCCAGTCACAGGACATGGGGACACTCTGCACTTTTAAGTTAATTTTTTTCATGGTGTGGTTGGCCTTATCCACATGGCAATACATGGGGAAGCCGAATTTGTCCAGAGCCTGGAGCTGAGCACAGATGACATGATAGATGAGACTCTGTCCTCGGTACTCAGGCACGGTGCCTCCCATTCGCAGCTCTCCTGTCTGGTCCATCAGGGTCCATGACATGGGGGTCCCCTCGGGCCCCAGCAGACAGAAGCTGGGGAAGGTCCGGATACAGCGCTCGATGAATCTCTTGCTGCGCTCATTGCCACCAAAATGCCAGAATTTATTCACCAGGGCAGCGTGGGTGACATCCAGGGATGAGAATTTAAACATCTCTTGGTTGCTATTGGAAACAAGGGGCAAGAACAGCCCATAATATTACACACACTCTGAAGTATTATATTTGTTTCCCTGCATATTGTCCTGAGAGGCAAATGGGGCAAATTCAAGGGCGTGGGCTCTGCAGCCAGGCTGCCTGGGTTTATCATCTGACTACTTGGGGGATTTGGGGATGATTACATCACCTCTCACTTCCTTTATTTCCTCAGCTAATAAATGGGGATGAGAATCACACTTCCCTCATAGAATCACTGTGAGGCTTAAATGAGCCAGTGGATGTAGGTGCTTAGAACCAGTACCTGGCAGATAGTAAGCACCCCACTGAAATTAGCAGCAATTGTTTCATTTGGCCTTTGCCATAACCTTCCTAGCTAGATAGGGCAGGTGTTCTTATCCATTTTACATAGAAGGAAAAAGTTTTGGAGAAAACAAATGCATGCTCCAAAGCACGTGCTAGCAAGCTGTAAAGCCAGAGCTGAGAAGCATGGAAGCTTAGAATGCAGATGTCAGAGGGCCCTTGGCCACGGGGAAAGCAGCAGTCCAGAGGGGGGCAGTGATGTGGAACACAGGCAGCCCCCTGGGTAAGAACCCCGAAATCTGAGGCTTTGGGGAATGTCCTTGAAAGGGCCCACAAAGTGGAACCAGAAGGCGACTCAAGCCCCGATTATTATGCCTTAACCATCACCGTGACCTGAATGAGCTACGAGTATTTCATCATCTGAGCCTGTTTTTGGTCAGGAAAAGGGGGATAATAACACCTACCTTATCTATCTCATGGGGTGGACAAGAGAATCAAATGAGATGATAGATTTGGAGGTGCTTTTCAGGTGTAATGTGCAATTCAAGGTGAATAAAGATTTTCCAGGCATATTGGCACACAGAGGGCCGTGGGATTGGGCATCTCCACATCAAATCTCTGCCATCAGTTTTTTATTTTCTTCAATGTTAGACTAGACACCAGTGGGGGAAAATACATCACTTGTTGAAATTATCTTTATTGGAAATGTTTTGTTCTGTGCATTCACTGAACACATTTATTAAGCACCTACTGTATACTAGGCACCATTCTAGCTGTTGAGGATCTGTCAGGGAGAATGCCTGCCCCAGGGGTGGTTGGGAAGAGTGCAAACATCAAATAAGTATGTAAGTTAACTAAGTTAGCTCATTTCAAATAAGGCCAAGTGCTATGAAGAACACAAAACTGGGTCATGAGTGGCAAATAACTGGGAAGTGACATTAGGTAGGTGGTGTAACCAGTACTTTCTGGTAAGATGACATTTGAGAAGTCCTGAATAGCAAAAGAAGTCATGTGTGTAAAGAATGCATGAGGGTGGGGCAAGACATTTTAGGCAAAGAAAAAAGCTGACTCAAAGGGCCTGGGTTTGCTGTGATTGACCAGGATGAAGGCCAACATCGTTGGGGAGTAAACAAGAGAAGATAGGCCTAAAAGATAAGATAGGCTCTTACAGGGCCATGAAAGAGTTCAGAATTATTTCACAGTGAGATGGGAAGTACTAGAGACTTTTAAGGAGGGAGGGACATGTTATAAATACATTTTTAAAAGAAAGTTTACTCTGGCTGCTTTGCAGAAAATGGATTATCAGAAATCCAATCAAAAGCTGGAGAAGTTGGTATAGTGTGCTGAATGGTGTGTCCTCTCAAGAGATATATCCACCTTGAACCTGAAAATGTGACCTTATTTCAAAAAGGGTCTTTGTAGATGTAAATAAATTAAGGATCTCGACATGAAATCATCCGGGATTATCTAGTGGGCTTTAAATCCAATGACAATCCTTGTCACAGACAGAAGGGAAGACACACATACGTGGGAGAAAGCCATGTGAGAGCAAAAACAGAGGCTAGGGTGATGAAGCCACAAGCCAAGGAATGCTTAGAGCCACCAGAAGCTGGAAGAGGCAAGTAAGGATTCTCTCTTAGAGGCTTTGAAGGGAACACGGGCTTGCCGACATCTTGACTTCAGACATCTGGCCTCTAGAACTGTGAGAGAAAGAATTTCTGTGGTTTTAAGCCACCCCAGTTTGTGATGATTTTTTGGCAGCAGTCCTACCAAATAAACACATGGACGCCTGCGGTACTGAGAGATACGAGGGGGTGCAACGCGGCTTCTGTCACACTTACATGAAATTATGTTTGCCACCAGGGAGGGGTAACGTCTCTGCATCCACCATAGAAGGAAATAATTCCTTTGCTGTCTGATAAGCCATATAGAGGTTGCATTGTGTTTGCTTGACCTTGCACAATTTAATAGCTACAAGATTTTTTATCACGTCATCCAGGTTGGACTGTAAACCTGGATAAAGAAAACAGGAATAATATGAGCTGTCACTGTTCATTTCAATGTCTGGGACAAGCTGCTCAGGAGTTGGAAAGTTTGTGGGTTTAGAGTCCTCAAAACTCGTGTTCAACCATGACTTGGCCTTTACAGGATAATGGTTAAATCTCTCCATTTTTTAAAATTTAAAGTTGGAATAAGACTATAATTCCTGAAAACATCACAGTCTAGTTATGACTATCAAAGGAGATGAGGTATAAATGTGATTGCCTAATTTATTGAACAATTCTATGTACTCCGTGCAGTAGTTCATTGCTATAATGATTCCAGTTTGTTCTTTCCTCACTATCCTTATTTCTCCTCCTGAATTGACTCTGGGCTGAACCATGACATTTGTTTTGGCCAAGGGAACAGTAGCAAATGTGATTTAATAAGAAGCTTGACATGTGACTGTACACTGAGTTTTCCCTTCTCTTTCTGTTCTCAAGAACGCTGTGAAATCTATACATTGCCCAATCCACTTACATTAGCACAGTCAATAGCCAGCAGAAACAAAGCTAGCATCAACAGCCAGGCTGGGGACTCTGACTAGCTGAGTCCTACCAGCTCATACAAACCTCCAGCTGACTGCAGCCACATGGGTGAATCTAGGAGAGACTAACTGAAAAATCACCCAGCTGAGTCCAGTTCAAATTTCTTAGCCACAAAATTGTGAGCTAATAAATGATTGCTGTTTTAAGCCACTGTGTTGGGATGGTTTGAAAACCTAACTGATAAAACCAGACAGAGTGAGTGCTAAGTACTTACTCAAGATCTCATTGAATTTTTATGTTTTGTTTTTATTTTTACTTTTTTTTAGCTGAGACATCCTGCCACCTGTTGGCAGCTCAGCGGCAGCTCAGCTCAAACCGCTGTTGCTCAGAGCTTGCACCCTTGAGCGAGCTCTTAACCAACTGAGCCACCCGGCTGGCCCTCATTGAATCTTTAAACCTCTCTATGTTTTGAGTGCTATTGGAATCCTCATTTTTAACCATAAGGAACTGATCCACAGAGAGATTGTTAGTTGCCCTAAATCACACAACTAGTAAGAGGTCCAACGAGGTTACAATCTCAGCTAGTTTAACTCCAGAGAGATATTCTTAACCACTGAATTCCTCTGTTGTAAATATGACAGAATGGTAAAACAGAGATGAGACAGAGGTGAAGCTCTGCTCCCAGAGTCACGCTTGCTAATAGATCCTGGAGAATAAATCACGAGTCCTTAGCTATTAAGAAATGAGATTACTTCTGATTTCCTTTGTAAACCCCATACATTGCTGTTCGCAAGTTCTAATTCACCTTGGAGGTGGTGGCAGCTGAGAGAAAGAGAACAGCAGGCTGAGTGTCTGGGGCTTGGAGTAAAGATACGTGGAATGGACGGGTGTTATTCAACATGAAAAGTCACCCTACAGATACAGACATGGGAGATCTCAGCAGCTGGAACACAGCTCAGTGCTCTTACTTTGAATCTGCAAATGTTGTTTCCAGTTGATGACTTCTGGTGAGCCAAGGAATTCCTGACAGTTCTTGGGGTCCTTGGAGTAGATTTGGTAAGTATTGGTGTAGTGATCAAGGTCATCTGTCATCTCCTGTTTGGGTTAAGAAAAATAGAATCAACCAAAAATATTTGTATTCCATGATTGCCTTAGTGGTTTTCAGTGTTCCATTATACTATAATATTTTAAAATACTAAAATATTAGCTTTTTTTTTCTGTAGGTGTGTTGCCTTTATTTAGGAATTATTTATATTATGAGGTCAAGTAAAAAAATTACTGATTCAATAATAATGAAAACTGTCTTGAAAAAAACTATTCTTTTTCTATACTTCTATAAAACTCAAGTAGAGAAGTAAAATGACCAGTAAAAATTTTGGCCAAAAAAATAAATCTTGCTCTAATGCAAAGACTTTTAGAACATGTGGGCTACAAACATGTCTTTTTAAAAACTGATACAGGGGCCGGCCGAGTGGCGCGATGGTTAAGAACTGGCTTGGGACACCAGAGGGCCCCGGTTCGGATCCCACATATGAGGGCCAGTGACACTGCCCTCCACAGCTAAGATGCTGAACAACAGCTCAACCTGGAGCTGGGCTGCCGTGAGTCGCTGGCGACGGCGGAGGCTGCAGCCCTTGTGGCAGTGGGTTGCCATGGGCTACCGTGTGCAGCCAGCAGCCAGCGTGAGCGGCCAGCAGCCAGCGTGAGCGGCCGTCCAGAAGCCGGCGACTGATCTGCCTCACCCGTGAAGAGCGCAATGATGGTGCCAACTTGGGCCAGTGAAGCAACATCCTCCACAACTAGACTGAAGAACAAAACGACAGCAACTTGTCTGTTCCCCTTCCCCCAATTCCCCAGCACTGTTCCCATCCCCCAATTCCCTAATAAAAATCTAAAAAAAAAAAAAACTGATACAGGTAACGGAATTAGAATATCTATCAATAAGTGATGAAACCAAAGAAAAGGATGACGAACCATATGTGCTTTCATTTTTAGTTTTTTAAATCTTTCTATTGTTAAACAAACTAGAGTTTAATCAAACAAGCAAGTAAAAACATATTCAAATATATCCAGTAAAATTATCAAACCCAACATGGCATTATTTGAAGATACAAGAATAGATAATAGGAAAAAATGGTTTCAAGCAGTACAGAATCAGAAAGCTTTCTTTCTATATGATATCTGGAAAATATTAAAGAAAAATACACTTCCTATTCAGCAAAAATAGTGCCGATTAAACTTTATTTTTAAGAGTAATGTCACCCAAATGACAGTGTAAAAGACTCCAGTCTTCGCCCCCCACCCCACCCCCCGCCCTACATAGATCACCAATTAGCTATTTATGAACAAGAACAGGTCTGGGAGAACTCTGGAGTCCACTTTAAAAACTTTAGCAACACTGTAGAAGAAAGAAACGTGAGAACAACTCCACAAAAAGAGAAGGAAGACAGCTTCATTTAGCCCGTATCATCCCACCCACCAAGCCAGCCTGGCTCAGCACCAAGAGAGAAGGACCCAGGCAGAAAGAGTTCCCCTCGCCAGGAACAGAAAAGCAGGGTGAGTGACCGGCTTCCTCAACCTTTTACCCAAGATGTCTCCGTTCTGTTTCAAACCACCCAGTCTGGCAAAGCTGAGATGAATAGAGATGGCTGAAACAAGAAAGAAAAGTGGGGGCTACTAGTTGTGGCCATATAGTGGGAGCAATCTGTGGATCCGACTAACCAGCTCTACGGACAAACCCAGCAGCTTCTGCCACTGAAGAAACCAGTGGCCAGCACAGCTGTTGTGGACCCCTGCACCCTTCACCAGCTTTTGTCCCTCATGGATTCAGCAATGCAGGCCATCTGAGGCCCGCCTCACTTGCTCCCACACTGACATAGTTATTACAATATTATTGACTATATTCCTTATGCTATACCCTACATCACTATGACTACTGTGTAACAATCAGTTTGTTCTTCTTAATCCATTCCCCTGTTATTACATACCTGCAAGCCCCCTCCCATCAAAATATTCTCTGTATCTATGAATTTGTTTCTGTTTCATTTGTTTGTTTATTTTGTTTGTTAGGTTCCACTTATAAGGGAAATCATGTGATATTTGTCTTCCACTGCCTGACTTACTATACTCAGCACAGTACCCTCTAAGTTCATCCATGTTGTCCCAGATGGCAACATTTCATTCTTTTTAATGGCTTAGTAATATTCTGTTGTATATACTTACCACATCTTCTTTACCCATTCATTCATTCAAGGACACCCAGATTGCTTTGATATCTTGGCTATTGTAAACAATGCTGCAATGGACGTATGGATGAATACGTCCCCTCATAGTAGCATTTTGGGTTTCTTCAGATAAATACCCAGAAGTGGGATTGCTAGGTCCTTCATCATCTCTTCTTATAGCCCTTGTTTTAAAGTCTATTTTGTCTGGGGCTGGCCAAGTGGAGCGGCGGTTAAGAGCTGGCTTGGGATGCCAGAGGGCCCCAGTTCGGATCCCACATATAAGGGCCAGTGACACCAGCCTCTATAGCTAAGATGCTGAACAACAGCTGGGCTGCCATGAGTCGCTGGTGACAGCGTGGGCTGCAGCCCCTGCTGCAGTGGGTTGCCATGGGTTACCGTATGAGGGCCAGTGACACTGCCCTCCACAGCTAAGATGCTGAACAACAGCTCAACCTGTAGCTGAGCTGCTGTGAGTCGACGGTGACGGCGTGGGCTGCTGCCCCTGCTGCAGTGGGTTGCCATAGGCTACCGTGTGTAGCCAGCAGCCAGCGTGAGCGGCCAGCAGCCGCAGTGAGCGGCCGTCCAGAAGCCAGCGACTGATCTGCCTCACCCAGGAAGAGCGCAATGATGGTGCCAACTTGGGCCAGTGAAGCAACGTCCTCCACAACTAGACTGAAGAACAAAAGGCCAGCAACTTGTCTGTTCCCCTTCCCCCAATTCCCCAGCACTGTTCCCATCCCCCAATTCCCCAATTTAAAAAAATATATATTTAAAATCTATTTTGTCTGGTGTAAGTACTGCTACTCTAGCTTTTTTCTTCTTCATGAAATATCTTTGTATCCCTTTAGTTTCAGTCTTTGTGTGTCTTTGGATCTGAAGTGAGTCTTGTAGGCAGAGTATGTATGGATCTTGTTTTCTTATCCACTCAGCTACCCTATGTCTTTTTTTTTTAATTAGTTTCAGGTATACAAAGCAATGTAATAGTTAGACATTTAAACCCCTCATAAAATGATAACCCACCCTGCAAGCTACCACCCTTCTGACATCTTATATAGCTGTTACAATACCATTGGCTATCTTCCCTATGTTGTACTCCACATCTCATGACTATATATACACCTATAATATTTAGTTATAGTTGACATTCAATATTATTCTACTTCAGCTCTTCAGGTGTATAGTGCATTGGTCTGGCATCTACAGTCTGTGATGTGATCCCCCTGATAAGTCCAGTGCCCATCTGACACCTTACATGATCTTTACAACATTGTTGGTTATAGAAATATACCCTATGTCTTTTGATTGGAGTATTTAATCCATTTACATTTAAAGTAATAGATATGTAGTTATTGTCATTTTATTATTCACTTTTTATCTTTTTTTTTTCTCATCTTAAAGAAGTCCTTCTAAGAGTTCTTGTAATACTGGTTTGGTGGTGATGAACTCCTTTAGCTTTTTCTTGTCTGGGAAGCTCTATTTGTCCTTCGATTGTAAATGATAGTTTTTCTGGATAAAGTAATCTTGGTTGTAGAACCTTGTTTTCATGACTTTGAATATTTTGTATCAATCCTTTCTGGCCTACAAAGTTTCTGTTGAGAAATCAGCTGACAGTCTAAGGGGAGCTCCCTTGTAGGTAACTAACTGCTTTTTTGTTGCTGCTTTTTAGGTTCTTTCTTTGTCCTTTGGCATTTTAATTATGATATATCTTGGTGTGGGCCTCTTTGAGTTCATTTTGCTTGGAACTCTCTGCACTTCCTGGGCTTGAATATCCATTTCCTTTGTCAAGTTAGGGAAGTTTTCAGTCATTATTTCTTCAAATAGGTTTTCAACTTCTTGTGCTCTCTCTTCTTCTTCTGGTACCCTAATGATGTGAATGTTGGTACACTTGATTTTGTCTCAGAGGCCCCTTAAAATATCCTCATTTTTTTGGATTCTCTTTGCTGTTCTGATTGGGTGTTTTCTACTACCTTGTCTTTCAAATCACTGATTTTATCCTCTGCTTCATCTAATCTACTGTTGATTCCCTGTAATGTACTCTTCATTTTAGTTATTGTATTCTTTATTTCTGACTGTTTTTTAATGTTCTATCTCCATTTTTATGTTTCCTATCTTTTTGTTGAAGTTCTCCCTGAGATCATTGAGCATCCTTATAACCAGGAGTTTGAACTCTGCATCTGGTAGATTACTTGACTTCATTTTGTTTAGTTCTTTTTCTGGAGCTTTGTTCTGCCTTTCATTTGGGACATGTTTCTTTGTTTCCCCATTTTGACTATCTCCCTGTGTTTGTTTCTATGTATTATGTAGGGCTGCTATGTCTTCCAGTCTTCACAAAGTGGCCTTATGTAGCAGGCATCCTGTGGGGCCCAGTGGGGGCCCCGTCACCAGAGCTGGGTGCTCCAGGTGTGTCCCTTTTGTGGGTTGTGTGTGCCCTACTCTTGTAGTTGAGCCTTGATTGCTGTTTGCACATCAATAGGAGAGAACAACCCTTGGGCTCATTGGTTGTGAGGACTGGCCATGACAACAGTGGAGGAGATGTTGTACAGGGGCTGACCCTACAGAGCAGGATTTGCTTTAGCAGGACTCTGATGCCTACCCAGTCTGGCCTTTGGGTGTATCATCCTTGGAAGTGGCTGGGTGATGCTCCTGCCTGGTTCAAATCTGGCCACTGGACATACCAGTCTCAGGGCCTCCTGGGAGGGGACCTGCTGCAGGCCAAGTCCAGTCATAGCCTGTGATCTGCTCTGGGCCACCTGGCATGAGCCACAAAGCAATCTGAAGATGGCCACCACCTGTCCTGGGCTTGCAGGTGCCTCAAGAAGCCAAGACACAACCAAGGCCAGCTGCTGCTAGTGCTGGGCTTGGGCTGCTCAGCAAGAGGTAAGAGACATGTGGAGGCTAGATGCTGCTTGTCTGGGTTTGTGAATCTTTGAGAGACTTTAGGAATGTCTGCAGCATGAGCCAAGGCAGGCAGTTTGTACTAAAAACCCACTAGAAGTGGCTTGGGTGTTCCTAAAAGCTGAGTGGGGCAGGATCTCAGGGAATCAGGGTGAATGAACAGTATTACCCTGGTTGAGGGAGACTCAAATATGGTGGCTGCCTGTGGCTGCGTGCCGGGATGGAGGAGGGCTCAACAAAGAAACAATGGCTTCCACCAGCTCCTCTCTTAAAGAGAAAGCTGCCCCTCCAGCCTTCACCCTGAGGCCAGACAACTCAGTTCCTCCCCATATGTTGCCTTTTGAGCTGCTGCCCAAGTGCCGGAGCTCAGAGTGAGTGAATCCATCAGTGAGCAAGTTCGTGTGTGGTCCCTTTAAGAGGAGCACCTGGGAGTGAAGCTGACCTTGTCTCACTCAGCCATAAGCTCTGCTGGTTTCCACAACCAGAAATCATGGGAACCTCTCTCTCCAGCACTGAAACCCTGGGCTGGTGATACTGGTGTGGCACCAGGACCCCTTTCTCCTCGAGGGGGGACCTCCATAGCTGAGATATTCCTCCTGATTTTTAATGGTCACACACGAGTGTGGGACCAGCCAGTTTCATGCTTCTGCCCCTCCTACAAGTCTCAATGTGGCTTCTTCTGTATGTCTGTAGTTATAGGGCTTTGGTTCAGCTAGACTTCAGGCAATTCTCAATGATGGTTGTTCCATGGTTTGGTTGTAATTTTGATGTGGCCGTGAGAGAAGGTAAGCACAGCATTTACCTACTCCACCATCTTGATTGGAATCCTCACATATAGTTTTTTTTAATGCCCTGTTTTATTGGCTTTATTAATGACAGAAGGTTAAAATACCATGCAGTCTCTCAATGGGAAGAGAGTGTCACAATGAGAAGTTGTGTTCATGTTAATGAGTTGGTGTAGTTTCAAGCTTGGTGTTTCTAAAAGGTAAGAAATATTTTTCCCCTTAGGTTAACCGTTAAAAATAGAACTAGAGTCTGATTTTTTACAATATAGGTGTCTATCCTGGAGAATGTTTCCTTAATATCTTTAACAAAAGATCAGTCTTTTGTCTATGCCATCAACATAATCTTAAATTAGCACAACCTTCCATTGGTTGCCTCTCTTCCCAACAACTGGATGCAAGAAATAACAAAGTTTTTGGTCTTAGCATCAGCAGGATGCTGTTTGGGGTCCTGTCTTGAAAAACAAACAAACAAAATTTAATGAGTATGAAAATGTACCATATATAATTTTAATAAGCTTTCTGCCTGTGCTACTTCTTTATTTTGTTCATTTCTGTTGCTGCACATTTCAACTCATGCTGTAATTTATCTGTGGTCTTACCTATATTCTTCTCCAGGCTGAGGACTTTGTGAGCATGAGGATTTGTTCATCGTCACTGTGATTCATTTCTGTATCCCCTGAGTCTACCACATTGCCAGGTGCTCGGTAGATGCATAGCAAGTAGAAACGTATTCATGCCACATCATCAGGCAGCTTACCTGCTCCTGAGGGCGGATGACCAGTGTATTAAAATCAGGCCACTTGTCCACCAGGGCCATTAGCTTGAATGGGTTTCCTTGTTTCATGTGGAAAACGGTCCCATAAACCTGCAGCATCCCAAGAAAGTGGGAAGGTAAGTAGATTAGGAAAGGATGACGAAGTGCTGTTTGATAGGATGAGGATTTCTATGAAATCATGGAATTTTTTAATTGGAAGGTATCTAATGACCATTTCTGTCAACCAATTGTTAAGTCTAGTTTTTTGCCCACATATATATATATACATCTTTCAAAAATATTCATGTGGTAAAATATTCAAAGCAATAAAATTTATAAATAAAATTCATGAACTCTCCTATTATAGAATTTAATACACCTGTAACTAATGTAATGTCGTATGCCAGTTATACTTCAATTTAGAAAAAGGCAAAAAATATTTTAATAGATTTCCTTTTATTCATATACACACAAAAACAATTTTATAAAATGAAAAATTTCAGATACATGTGATTTTGAAACGTTTTTCCCCATTGAATAAGTGCATTCTACTTGTATTTCTTTTTCAATAAATAAAAATGATTTTAATGACTGTGTGGCATTCTATGCAATGGAATCCACCAACATTAATTTTATAATTTTTTTATTTATTCACATGAAGTAGCAAAGATAGCACAAAGAAAGTAGCAAAGAAAGTAGTACATAATCTCACCCAATTTTCCCCAGTAGTAAATCTGAAGTAGCTATAGTACAAATTCAAAACTAGGAAATTGACATCAGTACAACAATGTGTATATATAGTCATATGACATTTTACCCAATAGATTCTTATAACCACCTCCACAGTCAGGACACAGAATTGCCACGAAGATCTCCCTTAGAACTACCCCTTTATAGTCAAATCCACCTTCACCTGTCTCAACATTGATGTCCCTTTACTCCCCTCCAATTATAATAAGGTTCTATACATTATATAATTTTAGCCATATTAAAATGTACAACATGATGATTTGATATGCATATATCATGTGAAATGATCACCACAATCAGATTAATTAGCACATCTATCACCTCACATAGTGATTTTTTGTTTTTATTTTATGGTGAGAATGCTTAAAATGTACTCCCTTAGCAAATTTCAAGTACTATAGAAACTATTATTAACTATAGTCTTCATGCTGTATTTTAGAGCCCCAGAAATTATTTATCTTATGACCGAAAGCAACTATCCCTTTAAAAGTTCATGGTAGTGTAAGACTTGACTGTTGGCTTTTCTTTTTGTAATGCAAGTGCCTGGCTTAAGTTCTGATTGCCCAGGCATCCTATAAACAAATTATGCAGCCATGTTTCTGACATAGCTCTATGCATATTTTGATTTATTTTTTTATTTATAACATTCAGGGGATTGATGAAACTTAAAGACATGGAAATATGTGACTTAAATGACAGAGATTTCAAGATTGCAGTTCTAAAAGAACTCAATGAGGTGCAAGAAAACTCAGATAGGAAGTTTAATGAAATCAGAAACAAAATCAATGAACAAAATCAATAGTTTACCAAAAGCTTGAAACTGTAATAAAGGACCAACAGAAATTCTGGAGCTGAAGAACTCAATAAAAAACATAAAGAATGAACTAGTGAGCTTAGAAAATAGAGCTGACCAGATAAAGGAAAGAATTAGTGATATCAAAGATATAAATCTGGAAATTACATAGATGGAAAAAGAGAGAGACTTAAGAGTTAATATGAACCCAATAAATTTAATAAAAATAAATCAAACTATGCATAAAACCAGTCTCTTTGCAAAAAATATTGTTGCAATGTAATGATGAATCATATATGATCATTTCTAGGTCCACATATTTCATGGCTAATATGTGGTCTTTTGGATTTCAATGAAATAGGATTTGACCCATGACATGTTCCAAGAAGATACATGGTGCTTAAGCTCTCAACAGGCAGAAATGTTTAAAAATTACTATGTCCTTACATCTACGTTGTAAAGAGAAATATGGGAGAATTTCCAGTGTTATTGTGAAGTATTTTTAGAAGCAAACAAGAAAATGTTTTTGAGGCTACAGAGAACAGTGTTTAGCCATTTAACAATATTAGGCAAGTTACATTACTGAGACCTTTCTCCTCTTCAGGGACATGAGCACAACAAACCTCCCCTGCAAAGAGATGAGGTGAGCTAAATGAGATGCAGCATACATGAATTCCCACCACAGAAAAGGTGCTCAGTGAAGCCCATTCTCCTTCCCCCCCTCCCACACAAAGGTGCAACCCTCTGTTTTCCTGAGATTGTCCCACTCTCACCTTTAAGGACTCAGGGAGGCTCTTCCTCAAGGATTTTTCTAGCATCTGCAGCATCTGTGGACCCTGCAAGTGGAGCATCTTGGCAGGTATTTGAGCCTAGAGAGAGTACCAAGAAACAGCCAAGAAGTAGAGAACCAGTAAGAACTAGATCCACACGCCTTTACCTGAATCTTAGAAGGAACATGAGATACATCGGCCCACTTGTCAAATAACTGCCTTGGGAGAGGGAGAAAAAGTAGTGTCATTCTAGATTTCTAGCCTTACAGTGAAGGACAGGAGTTTACAGGGCACCACTGCATATGTGAGGTGACCACTTATTGAAGACACCGAGAAACAAGAGTAGCAGGTTCTGGGCCGGCCGAGTGGCGCGATGGTTAAGAGCTGGCTTGGGACGCCAGAGGGCCCCGGTTTGGATCCCACATATGAGGGCC
>NW_017731603.1:2377388-2379369 GCF_001890085.2 Hipposideros armiger | reverse complement strand
GGCCAGCAGCTGCGGTGAGCGGCCATCCAGAAGCCAGTGACTGATCTGCCTCACCCGGGAAGAGCGCGATGATGGTGCCAACTTGGGCCAGTGAAGCAACGTCCTCAACTAGACTGAAGAACAAAACGACAGCAACTTGTCTGTTCTCTTCCCCCAAGTCCCCAATAAAAATCTTAAAAAAAAAAAAGAGTAGCAGGTTCTATGTGTATGGCCAAGACTGTCCTCAATGCCTGTATTGGTGTCACTCTCACTGAAGTCCTCACTAACTCCAAGGGAGGAGGAGACGGGCAGAAAGACATGGTTCTCTTTCTGAAAATTTTTGCTTCACTCTCTTACTCTACCCTGAAGTTCAGTGATTAAAGACTCATTTATTTTAACAAACACATTCTTTAAATATGCAAATGCATCTCTTGGGATTAAGTTGCTTTCAGTGATTATCCCAATGCCACCACTAACTGCTCTGTAACCTTCAAAAAGTTACTTAACCTCTTTGACCATGATTTACTCATTAGTAAATGCTAATGAACAGACCCTACCTAGAAAATTATTGTGAGGACTAAATGAGTTAATACATCTTAAGTGCATAGACGAGTTTCTAGCACATAATAACTCAAAAATATTATTTTATTTATTTATTTATTTATTTTAAGCTGAGCCATCCTGCCACCTGTTGGCAGCTCAGTGACTGCTCAGCTCGGGCCGGGAATCGAACCACTATTGCTCAGAGCTCAAACTCTTGAGCGAGCTCTTAACCAACTGAGCCACTTGGCCGGCCCAAATGTTTTTTTTTTTTTTTAAAGATTTTTATTGGGGAATTGGGGGAAGGGGAACAGACAAGTTGCTGTCTTTTTGTTCTTCTAGTTGTGGAGGACGTTGCTTCACTGGTCCAAGTTGGCACCATCATTGCGCTCTTCCCGGGCGAGGCAGAGCAGCTGCCGGCTTCTGGACGGCCACTCACTGTGGCTGCTGGTCGCTCACGCTGGCTGCTGGCTGCTGGCTACTGGCTACACACAGTAGCCCATGGCAACCCACTGCCACAGGGGCTGCAGCCTACGCCATCGCAGGTGACTCTTGGCAGCCCAGCTCCAGGTTGAACTGTTGTTCAGCATCTTAGCTGTAGAGGGCAGTGACACTGGCCCTCATATGTGGGATCCGAACCGGGGCCCTCTGGCGTCCTAAGCCAGTTCTTAACCATCGCGCCACTTGGCCGGCCCACCAAATGTTATTTTTTTTTACTATTGTTATTATTGAAATTATTAGTGGCAGCTAATTACACAGTAATTCGACTCATTTCATTGGGTCCTTCTTCTATTTGGAAGGATTGGGATGTACTAACTTTATCTAGACCACAATGTGTGACTGCTTTTAGTGTGAAGAATAGTGCTCTCAGAATGGTACCAGTACTTACATCTTAGTTATGTTGTGAGGATTCAATGAAGTAATTCATGCACTGGCACCAAGTGAGTAAAGTAAGCCCATGTGAAGCTCTTAGCAGAGGGCCTGGCACAAAATTGTATTAATGTGTCATTATTATTATCATTCCCTGAAGGAAGCAGATAGAAGATGGCTGAATGTCCTGAGCCCTGTAGTGCTGAGGCACTTTGGCTTCCCAGATCTCTGGCCAGTACATTCTTGGCTTTCTTCTTTTTAGAAACGCATGTGCTTTGGGATGACCAGCTAAGAGAGAGACTTGTGGAGATGGAGTCGGTGATGGTTGCTTCCAATGGGAAAATGTGTCTGGTTCCAAATATCTCACTTACTTTTTGGAACCTGCTATTTGAATAGGTTTGAAATTGCTTGCAGAAGCGGCTGTTCTTGACTTTTCCGTGAGCATGTGTCCTTCTCCACAGCCTCAGTCACTTGTCAGTCCTCTGGGTACAATGACAGTCCTTTTACTACCCCCTGAGGCCACTTATTAGTTTTAGGAGAGGGATTGTTTGCCAGCATCATTATGGTTATAGTCGTACCTTTTTTTTTTTTT
>NW_017731603.1:2352818-2376193 GCF_001890085.2 Hipposideros armiger | reverse complement strand
ACAGCAACTTGTCTGTTCCCCTTTCCCCAATTCCCCAGCACTGTTCCCATCCCCCCAATTTCCCAATAAAAATCTTTAAAAAAAAAAAAAAAAAACAGCACACATTCCTTGACCCAAATATATAAATCTGTGCTTATGCATATTCCATAGGCAACATCCATGAGAATTTTAAGAACATAGAAAGAAGTTAGGAAGGAAAAACAAAATATTAAAAACTGTTTTATGGTCATAACACTGTAGATAAAATCTTTTCAATTATCTTCCTTTTTCACATGATATAAATTAACACTAAATCTGGCCTGCACGCTAGTCCATATTCTTCTGTATATTTCCTCTCTGACTTGAAACAGGGTACTTCACTTTCCTGGTTAATATTTACTCAAGGAACAAGCTGCCTCCGGTAGAATGAATGTTTCCTAAAGGAATAAACAGAATAACATCTGTACAATATCTCTACACAATAGGTGCTCGATGAATGTTACTTGAATCAAGCATTCTTTCTTTCCAATGTTACTATATTACCTCTCCATTCACCCACCAGCTTCCAAAATCCCTCCATGTCATTTATTTGTTCAGAACGAAAAACCGAGTTAGACCTTCCAAGCGTTTTTTCCCACAGCACATCTGCTGTGTACAGAGTAGGTACAGTGTATTATTTCTCAAATCAAATAGACTCCCTTACCTACGGCCCAAGTGTCAATAAATAAACTCAGCACTTCCAATGTACAACCAACAAGGACTGGAGAAGGGAGCAGAGAAAGAAAATGGAGAAGGGAGCAGAGAGTCACAAAGCAGTGATTCTTTCCCGTAAGATGAGTTCTTACCTAGAAAGTTGTCTCCACGCAGACTGGTCCCCAGGAACAAATGAGAAGCAGCAGGTTTTTCCAGAATATGAAATTCCCTTTATCTTGGCATGTATAGCCAGGACCTGCAAAGTGTGTGTGGTAAATTAGCTGAAGTTCTTTTGTTGTTGTTGTTGTTGTTGTTTCAGCTGAGCCATCCTGCTACCTGTTGGCAGCTCAGCAGCTGCTCAGCTCAGGCCGGGCATCGAACCGCTGTTGCTCAGAGCTCACACTCTTGAGCGAGCTCTTAACCAACTGAGCCATAAGCTGAAGTTCTTAATGTGGACCTTGCTCTTTCAGAGGCTGGGGTGAGAGGAGGAAAGCTTCCATTCACGGGTGTGGGATCCAGAGGCATTTAGTCTCTCCCTCTGAGTCACATGTTCAGAAGACCAGTTCTTTACGCTTGGGAGTCTGGTTGTGTCTCAGGGGCTGGATCCTCTTGCTACCGTTTACTCGTTGTGTGTCTTTGGCCAGTGATCTAATTTCTGTGCCTCAGTTTCCTCATCTCCAGGTGGGGTGAATTACACTACCTACTATTACCAGTTTTGGGGGTTTTTTTTTACATTAAACGAGCTAACATTTGTGAAATGCTTAGATATTATCAGAGGTGATAGAATGGTTCTGATTTTTTTTTTACGATTTTTATTGGGGAATTGGGGGGATGGGAACAGCACTGGGGAATTGGGGGAAGGGGAACAGACAAGTTGCTGTCATTTTGTTCTTCAGTCTAGTTGTGGAGGACGTTGCTTCACTGGCCCAAGTTGGCACCATCATTGCGCTCTTCCCGGGCGAGGCAGATCAGTCGCCGGCTTCTGGACGGCCGCTCACAGCAGCTGCTGGCCGCTCACGCTGGCTGCTGGCTACACACGGTAGCCCATGGCAACCCACTGCCACAGGGGCTGCAGCCTACGCAGTCGCCGGCGACTCACGGCAGCCCAGCTCCAGGTTGAGCTGTTGTTCAGCATCTTAGCTGTGGAGGGCAGTGTCACTGGCCCTCATATGTGGGATCCGAACCGGGGCCCTCTGGTGTCCCAAGCCAGTTCTTAACCATCGCGCCACTCGGCCGGCCCTGTTTTGTTTTTTGAAAGGGATGTAGGTTCATGAGTGTAAGCTAGTTTCAACCCCATGTCACTGTAACTTAAGAATAGTGTGATGGTTAATTATACCTCATTTTATCTGCATCTTCAAAATGGGAAACCAAAATACACAGTGCTGATGTGACTTGCCCAATGCATACACTAAGTGTCTGAACCACACCAGGATTTCAGACACACCCCTTTACCCCTAGTCCCATGCTCTTTCCACATTACCCAGGATACTAGATTGAGGCATATTAAAACAATATCCTGTAGTTACACAACATGTAGCAGGTATAAGTCACTTTCACATGACTCATGCTATCCTTTCCTCACAAAAGCCCTTGAAATAGCATTATTATTTACCCTAGGCTGGACATTCTTGCAATTAAAACAAATAAGAAAGTTACCAGAGACAACTGAGCTATGTTAGGTAGACTCAGGGTCTAGACACTTTAACTCCTTATATTGGCATGAGCGTAAACACTGGGGTACCCTAGATATTTCTCTACCACCTGTGTCACACAATAAGACAATCAGCATGCCAAAAAGATACCCAAAGAAACTCATCATGGGCTGCAAACTCTTGTTTCCCATAAGATATCTTAACTTCATCTTTTTCTTTTAACTTTTTTACATTTATTTTTTTTGTAAATTATTTTATTTAAATTAGCTTCAGGTGTACAAAACAATGTACTAGTTAGACATTAACCCTCTCACAAAGTGATAAGCCCCCTTCCCCAATCAACTACCTCTCTGACATCGCATATAGCTGTTACAATTCCATTGACTCTATTCCCTATGCTGTACTTCACATCCTGTGAATATATATATATATATATATATATATATATATATATATATATATATATATAATTATAATTGACATTCAGTATTATTCAGTTTCAGCTTCAGGTGTACAGCACAGTGGTCAGGCATCTACACAGTCCATGAAGTGGTCTCCCTAATAAGACAAGTGCCCATCTGACACCCTGCAAAATCTTTACAACACTGTTGATTATATTCCCCAAACTGTCTTTCGTATCCTCATGGCAATATTGTGGCTACCAATTTGTACTTTCTATTCCCCTCACCTTCTCCCCTATCTCCACCTCACCCAATCTAGCAACCATCAGTTTTTTTCTCTATATCTCTGAGATTATTTCTGTTTAGTTTGTTCATTTATTCTGTTCTTTGGATTCCACATATAAGTGAGATCATATGATATTTGTCTTTCTCCATCTGACTTATTTCACTTAGCATAATATTCTCTAGGTCCATCCATGTTGTTGCAAATGATAAGATTTCATTCTTCTTTATGGCTGAGTAATACTCCATTGTATAAATGTACCACTTTAAGGACACTGAATTGCTCCTTTAAAAGAACTCCCTAGTTAGTATATTTATTTTATTTTATTATTCATTTTATTTTTTTTAATTTTCTTAAAATTTATTTTAGCTGAGGCATCCTGCCACCTGTTGGCAGCTCAGCGGCAGCTCAGCTCAGGCCAGGACTTGAACCGCTGTTGCTCAGAGCTCACACTCTTGAGCGAGCTCTTAACCAACTGGGCCACTCAGCCGGCCCTCCTAGTTAGTATCTTTAGCATCCATGAGCTCTGTAAGGTGAGCAACTTGGCTGGGAGCTCCAGCTAAAGGAAGACTAAGAAACAGTGATGTGAGAGAGGTTGGGAGGAAAATAAAAATAACGTCCCAGGTGAATGGCCTGAGCCTTTTCTAAAGTGACTAAATTAACCATAGATCAATGAATTCCTTGCCAATTCTGCAAGAAAATTTAGATAGTCAGATAATTCATTTCATTGTTTTCCATTGTAGTAATAATAATGATGGGTAACATTTGTGGAATATTTATTGTGGACCAGACACCATGCACTGTACTTTATATAAATTACTTTTAAATTTAATTAAGTTTTAAAACAATTTATTTTATCTTATTATTTTAACAATTCAATATCATAGGTTGTACAATGCTTCTCATTCCACACATGAAAATCTTAACCCACAGACATCCTGATCTCCAAACAATTTTTTTTTCAGCAAAAGTAACTATGACCTATGGAAAAATAATAAATTCTATGTTTCCTGCAGACAGACATAAAGTTGAGCCGTTTCATGTGTCAGAAAGCAAGAAAGCTTTCAAACCTTAATGAGATCATGTCCAAAGAATTTAAAGACCAACAGAATAGGAGTTCTGCTGACGAGACTTGTAACAATGGAGAGTCATCTCTGTAGGTGAATACATTGAATTTATGAGGCATTATGAGTGAAGTAAAAATTTTCAGAAAGAAAACCATGTCTTTCTGCCAGTCTCCTCCTTCCTTGGAGTTAGTGAGGACTTCAGTGAGAGTGACACCAATACAGGCATTGAGGACAGTCTTGGCCATTAACACAGAAGGTGCTACTCTTGTTTCTTGGCATCTTCAATGAGGTGGTCTCCTCAGAAGTGCAGTGGTGCTCTGCAGACTCCTGCCCTTCTCCATAAGGCTAGAAATCTAGAGTGACACTACTTTCTCTCCCTCTCTCAGGGCAGTTATTTGACAAGCGGGCAAATTTATCTCATGGTACCGTCTAAGATTCAGGTAAAGGTGTGTGGATCTAGTTCCTATCGGTTTCAGCATTTTTTCCTTCCTGGCTGTTTCTTGGCCTTCTCTCTAGGCTCAAATACCAAGATGCTCTATTTGCAGAGTCCACAGACGACTAAACTAGCAACTGCTTTAATGAAAGCTTCTTTTCCACCTAAAGGTAGAAGCTCAAGTCATATGCCACAGTTCAGCACCAACACCAACTGGGACCTCAGGGTCAGAAACGAGGGCAGCATGGAAACGTCAGTAACAATAGCAGGTACTTAATGCCCTTAGCCCAGAACTGGGCTTTATCTATGAAATCCTATATACTTCAAAAGTCCCCAAAGGGGAGGGTCCACTCTGCTCCATATGTTGTAAATAATGGCTCCAAGGCCAAGAGAACTTGAATAACTTGCCTAACTTTTTACCACTGGCATACGAATCATCATCCACATAGTCCATTTCAGCTCTCCTGAGCCTATCCACATGTTTTGAGCAAAACGGGCTTTCAACATTGAATGCTGGTAAGACTGAGGAGAAACCGGGTTACTCACACAGTGCTCATAGGAATGTAAAATTTGTACAGCCACGCTGCAAAAACAATTTGCAATTTTCTTTAAAAACTAAATAGGAAACTTTCGTGCAACCAGCAGTTACACTCCTGAGCATTTCCCCCAGACACACAAGATTATGTTCACACCAAAATATATGCATGAATTTCTATAGCAGGTTTTTTCATAAGAGCCCCAAACTGGACACAACCTAAATGTCCTTCAATAGGTAAAAGTTTAAATGAACTGTGACGCATCCCTAGTGTAGCACACAACCAAGCAATAGAAAGGAATGGACTACTGATACCTGCAGCAATCTGAATTAAGCTCTGGAGAATTATGCGGAGTGACAAAAGCCAGTTCCAAAAGGTTGTGTGCTGTGTGCTTCCATTTATATAATGTTCTTGAAATAACAAAACAAAGAAATGGAGAGCAACCAAAGTAATCGATGGCTTCCAGCAGTTAAGGAGGAGGAGGTACAAACAATAATGGGTTTGACTATAAAAGGCCAACATGCTGAATGCTTGTGGTGACAGCAGTATCCTGCATCTTGATTGTATTAATGTCAACATCCTGGTTGTGACATTGTACAGGCACAGAGACAGTAGATGTCTGTATTTACCATGCTCACAAGTACTTAACAGAGGCAGAACTTTACTCTAGGCAAGTTAATAACAATGCCCAGTATTAACCCTATGTTCATCTGCTTGGCACAATGCCCTGGACATTGGTGAATAAACATGGGGTTAGGGGTGCTGACGTCTGCTGAGGTAGAAATCCACACATAACTACAGTTGGCCTTCTATGAGATGTGATCATTAGGTTTGTGAACTCATCCTAGAAAAAGTGTTACATGCTTCATTACTGAATATAACTATGGTCACCTTCAAAGTACTCCCCTTGGGAAGCTATGTACTGAGCCCAGTGCCTAGTTCACACTTCAAAGCAATTTTGGAACTCTTTTTCTAGAATAGCCATCAGAGCTGTCATTGTATTACTCTTGATGTCCTGAATGTCATCAAAATGTCTTCCTTTCAATATTTCCTTTATCTTTGGGTAAAGAAAGAAGTCATTGGGGGCCAGATAAGGTGAGCAGGGAGGGTGTTCCAATACAGTTATTAGTTTAAATACTGTATTTAAATTTGTTTCATCTAAAAACTCCATCACAGACAGTGCTGTGTGAACTGGTGCATTGTCGTGATGCAAGAGCCATGAATTATAGGCAAAAAGTTGAGGTTGTCTAACTTTTTCATGCAGCCTTTTCAGCACTTCCAAATAGTAAACTTGGTTAAATATTTGTCCTGTTGGTACAAATTCATAATGAATAATGCCTCTGATATCAAAAAAGGTTAGCAACATCATTGCAACAAGTTTGTGAATTAATTGTCAGACCTCGTGTGTGTGTGTGTGTGTGTGCATATTATGTGTATATATGTATGTTTATATGTATGTGTCTATATATATAATTTTACAGCACCATACCATGCTCTTTAATTGTACTTATTATTTATGACACTTTTAATATTAAGCTTAAACCTATGATAGTGTTTCTTCTTCGGGATGGTAAACTATAAGAAGGAACTTTTTATATTTGTTTGTTCATTATTTCTATTTCTATATTTGCATTTTTTTTCTCTCCAGCCTTCAGTAGCACCTAGTTTAGTTTAGTGAATGCTCCACTGTGCACAGTCTTATGGGAGGCAGTGCCCTATAGAAAGTGGATAGGGTTGAGGCAAATTCTCCTTCTTTCTGTTCTCTGAAAATCAGTGTGACATACTCCACTCAGCACAACACCTCCTCAGGTCCATCCATGCTGCTGCAGATGACAAGAACCCATGCCTTTCCATGGCTGAGCAATATTCCATTGTATATATTCCATTGTATACCACCTCCTCTCTATCCATTCTTCCACCGACAGACACCCAGGCAGGTCCCACATCTTGGCCATTGTAAACAAGACAGCAGTGAACATATGGATGCACAGGTTCCCTCGAAGTAGCTTCTGGGTTTCTTTCAAGAAATACCATGAAGTGGGATTACTGGGTCCTTCATTGTCTCTTGTTATAGCTTTTGTTTTAAAGTCTATTTTATCTGGTATAAGTATTGCTACTCTAGCTTTTTTCAATTTTTTCATTTTCATGAAACACCTTTTCCATCCCTTTAGTTTTTGTCTGTGTGTGTCTTTAAACCTATAGTGGGTCTCTTGTAGGCAACATAGGTAAGGGTGTTTTTTTTCTTATCCATTGAGCCCTCCTCTGTCTTTTGATTGGAGCATTAAATCCATTTATATTACAAGTAATTGTTGATACATATGTAGTTATTGCCATTTTATTATTCATAATGTTAATTTTTTTTCAATCTTAAAGAAGTCGCTCTAACATTTCTTGCAATATTGGTTTGGTGGTGATCCACAACAGTTTGCTGCCTATGCTAAACCTAGAGGTGTATGGGACAGGCCACACTGCGAACTGAGGATGGCTGCCACCAGCACTAGACCTGGGGTAACTCCGCCAGAAGCCAGACACCCAGAGGCCTGCTGCCACCTGCCAGTTCCCTTAAGGTTCAGCCACTGATAAACCCTCGTGTTTTATGTGAGTTGGGTGAGGCAGGGTCTCACAGGGTCACTAGAGTGAGAAGAGTTGTGGTCACGAGGTTAATGTAGATTCTGGTTTGGTGCCAGTGCTGAGCCTGGAGTGACTCAACAAAAGTCTCAGAGCACATCAAGGCCATTCGCTGCCTGCCTGGGTCCCCTGGACACCCATAGTGTTCCAAGAAAGAATGCAATTTGGGAGAGGCTGGCTACTTGTGAAGAACATGCCTCCAGCTATGTGCAGTTGGTGGGGAAGGTTCCCAGCTGAGTCAACAGGGCAGAGCAGTGGAGCTCATCAGGTCAATCAGATTCAGATTTGGCCTGTGGGGGTGGGCTTAAAACAGGAAAGGTGGTACCTGCCTGCTGGTTGCATGGGAGAACTCCTCACCCTGAAAATGCCTACTGTCCTCCAGTCCTCTCCCTAAAGCCACACACCTCAGTCTGGCCCGTGTATGTATCTGAGGTTCGCCAAGTCACTCTCCCTCCGCTGGAGCCCAAGGTGAGTGCCTGTGAGTGGGTGAGTCTGTGCGCGGGCCATTTAAGAGGATGTCTGGGTTTCCCATAGCCTTCCATTACACCTGAACTGTTGGAATCCCCACTGTTTTTCATAGCCAAACGTTGTGGGGGCTCCCCTTCATGAAACCAATACTCTGGGCTGGGGAGCCTGGTGTATGGGTCTGGGATCCCTCACTCCTTTGAAGGAAACTCCATAGCTGAGATATCCCTGCTGAGTCTCACCAGCACAGGGGGTTTGGGGTCCATTCCGCATCTGAGCCCCTCCTGCCAGTCTCGATGTGGCTTCTTTTTTATATTATTAGTTATAGGGCTTCTGTTTGGCTAGACTCCCAATGGTTCTCCTGTCAATTGTTATATAATTCAGTTGTAATTTTAATGTGTTCATGGAATGATGCAGGCACAATGTTTATCTGCACCGCCATCTTGAATCTCTCCAAGAAATGATAATGTTTGTATGACACACTGGAGTAAACACACTGGAGGAGGGGGTCTGGATTCTAGGAGCATGCTGCTCTAGGCTAGAGGGAACTGTTCAGACCATGGTAGGGACGGTACGTCTGACAGTCTCAGTCCCCACTTGGTTTCCATAGTGTTGAAAGGATTAATTACATCTTAGCTTCCATCGGACAGTCTGTACTGTATCTGAAGAGTTAACAAACTATTTCTTAACGGGCCAGATGGTAAATATTTTAGGGTTGTGTGCTACAAGATCTCTGTTGCAACTATTCATGGAAGCAGTTACAGATAATGTGTAAGCAAATGAGTGTGGCTGTGTTCAAGGTAAATTTATTTACAAAAACAGGCACCCAGCCTGTGAGTCATGTTTGCTGACCCCATGTTTATATGACTATTATGCTTCAGAGCTTTGAGTCCTTTTCTCAGCCCAGTTTCAAACTTTATTGAAGTCGTAGGGGAGGCAAAACTTTAACCTTACGCAGCTTTGATTTTCAGCTAGGACTCTTAACAAAGAAATAGATTAACAAGAGAAAAACAAACAGGTTATTAAAGAATAAAGGGCACATCATGCAGGAGAAACGAAAACCAAAAGCAACTCAAAATGGTGGCTTAGAATTCCAGCTTATATAACATCTTCAACAAGGAATACATTTATAGAGAAATGACTGGACAAAGAAACATTTAGGCTTCCCAGGGCAGCTCACTACAGGAAGGTAAATGAATGGAGTGAGGCTTGTTTGCAGATTCCTCTGGTGCCATCTCTGGGTAGATATGAATCTGTCTTCCATAAAAGTAGGATTGATAGCCTGCGTTCAGGCAGGAAAGGTGGAGGTTTTGTGTGTGTGTATGTTTGCTGCTTCTTAATTGCTTTTTTGCTCAAAATAATTCTTATGTTAAAGAGCATATTTTGGGATAACTTCTTCTGGTTTTCTTCAAAGTCCAATTTATTAATGTGTTCTTTTATAGATTGTACTTTTGGTGTTATATCTAAAAACTTTTCCCTAATTCAAGGTTACAAAGACTTTTTCCTCCTTCAGTGTTTTTTATCTTCAACACTTCAAAAAGGGTCATCCTTCTTATGAGCCCCTTGAGAATGAATAAATGAATGAATGAATGAATGAATGATTTAAATGCCTTAACTTTCTTACCTCCTAGTCTCTTCACCCTGGGTTCCCTAAACCATGAAGCTCAACAGAGAATCCTTGAACCCCAGTCTGAATTTTGGGCTCCCAACTTTGCAAATTTATTTGCCTATAATTTAATTAATTCCAGTTTTGATGCTGCAACACATTTTTTTTTTGTCAATAAAAGTTTTAGGACTTTCTGCATGTATACATTTACATTCAAGTTAATAGCACTAGTTGTTTACTTCAATGCAAATTATGTCAGAGAGCTCTCAAATTCAGACATGAACATATATATATATGAAATCCAGTTTGAAATTCTTTTTTTAATCTAGATACAGATTGATAGCAAATCTCTTGATGACAGATGGGCAGCTAGTTTGTCCTGGAACTTTGTGGTCTGTATTGCTCCAGACCCTCCTAGGCCTCTTAAGCTGTCTAGGGCTTGTTATGGTGATACTGTGTCAGACAGATATAGTAGGAGACAAGTGGCTATAAGACAAGATCTCCCATCTCCTCCATAACAGTGTATTAAGGTTTCTCAATTATTTTCAAGGCAGATTGAAGCTCCTCTATTATTTCATATTATGTCAGGAGTCCCTCCGTATGGGATTGGATGATGGTGAGTGATAATTCTGTACTGCTGGTAGAGGTTCAAAAGGTTTGGGAGTCTGTATTTTGACAGTTCCCTTCTGGTACAGAAAACAAACATGTCTTGTGTACCACAGCTCCTTAGTTCTTCTGTATCTTTTTGGATACTTCTTCTAATATCTTTAAGTTTACAATGTGGAAGAGCACATAACTGAAGAAACAGAACAATTCCCTCATTACAAGAGTAGCCATGATATCTGAATTGGAGTCTGTTCAACTTCAATGGGCTCTTCATCTGATGAGTCAAATTCACTTGTTCACAATGAACTAGGTGGCTTCATCACTGGTCTCCCCCCATCATGACCAGCTACTGCCTCCCTGGGGCAGCACCTGCATTTCAGCCGCCCAGCCCCAAGCCCTGTAACACATTCTTTTTTTTTTTTTTAGCTGAACCATCCTGCCACCTGTTGGCAGCTCAGTGGCAGCTCAGCTTGGGCTGGGAATCCAACCGGCAATCCTGTTGCTCAGAGCTCGCACTCTTGAGCGAAGCTCCTAACCAACTGAGCCACTTGGCTGGCCCCAACACATTCTTTTTATAACATATGCACATCTCACTTTTATTTATACCCCAACCTGCTTTTTGTAAACCAACAATTAAATTTAAAATCAGGGCCAGCCGAGTGGCTCATTGGTTAAGGGTTGGCTTGGGAGAGCGAGCTCTGAGCAGCATGGCCACAGGTTCAGATCCCTGTACAGGGGCCAGTGATGCTGCACCCTGTACAGCTAAGATGGTGAACAACAGCTTGACCTGGAGCTGGGCTGCCATGAGTTGCTGGTGACAGCGTAGGCTGCAAGAGGCTGCAGTGGGCTGCCATGAGCTACTGTGAGTGGTTGGCAGCCAGCATGAGTGACCATCCAATGACCAGCGACCGACTGCCTCACTCGGGAAGAGCATAATGATCACAATACCAACATGGGCCAGTGTAGTGACGTCCTCCACAACTAGACTGAAGAACAAAAGGACAGCAACTTGTCTGTTCCCCTTTTCTGATTCCCCAATGCTGTTCCTGCCCCCCAATTCCCCAATAAAATCTTTTTTTTTTTAAGATTTTTATTGGGGAATTGGGAGGATGGGAACAGTGCTGGGGAATTGGGGGAAGGGGAACAGACAAGTTGCTGTCGTTTTGTTCTTCAATCTAGTTGTGGAGGATGTTGCTTCACTGGCCCAAGTTGGCACCATCATTGCGCTCTTCTCTGGCGAGGCAGATCAGTCGCCGGCTTCTGGACGGCCGCTCACTGCGGCTGCTGGCCGCTCACGCTGGCTGCTGGCTACATACGGTAGCCCATGGCAATCCACTGCCACAGGGACTGCAGCCTACGCCGTCGCCGGCGACTCACGGCAGCCCAGCTCCAGGTTGAGCTGTTGTTCAGCATCTTAGCTGTAGAGGGCAGTGTCACTGGCCCTCATATGTGGGATCCGAACTGGGGCCCTCTGGCATCCCAAGCCAGTTCTTAACCATCGCGCCACTTGGCCGGCCCAAAAATCTTTAAAAAAAAGGAATTTAGATAGAGGACCTGCTTAAGAAAGGGAGCTATCATTATGTATGACTGAGTTTAATATGAATTAGTGTGTGATAGACAGGGAGGAGCCTAGCAAGGCCCAAAGTCCTCTCTGTGTCCCATTGTTAAAAAAAAAATGGCAAAAAAATAAATAAAATGAAAAAAAATTATAAATTTAAAATCAGTTATCATTATCAAATTTTCAGGATAACCAGAGACTATCTAGGTTACAACAGTTCCTCTCTATAAAGTACAGAGAACAATCACTAGACAGAATGGGTTTGGACCAAGCCAAACTTAGAGGCATGAGATTATGGCTGAGATAAGGAGTGGGCTTGGGAGATGGGGCTCAGAGGTTTACCAGGCCCTTCTTTGTAAGTCTCCCTCCACATTTGCACAGCTGTGTATCCATTTCTCTTTATTTTAAAATATATTGTACTCATAATGGAACCATAACATAATTCTTACATCACCAAGAATTTATGGTATATTTTACAGAGACATCCAGAACCCTTAAGTGATTGGGTGCCAGAGAAGAGCTTCCCCTAGGGCCTTCCATTCCTGGAATAAGAATGATAACTGGTGCCTTAAAGCACCTCCCAGGTCCTCAAGGAACTGACATGGTTACAAGCAGACTTCCAAGGATGGCATCTGTCATCTGCTATGTGATCCTAGCCATGTGACTTATCCTCACCAAGGTTATGATTATTATATATAAAATAATAATAATGATACCTAAAACACAAGTGTATTGACAAGATTAAATAAAATCTTAAATAGAAATTGCTTAGCACAATACCTAGATATGTCAGTTAACTTTTGTTGCATAGCAAACCTCATAATTCTATGAAGCAATTTGGGCTGGGCTTTGCAAGGCAGTTCTTCTGCTGGTTTCATCTGGGCTTCCTCATGTAGCTGCTGTCCATTCATGGGTGGACTATGGGCTGGTTGCTCTAGCATGGCCTCACACGTCAGAATGATGGTTGTGGCTGTCAGGGTGGTTACTATGGTGACAGACTGATAGGAGTACAAGTTAGCAGCAGGCTAGTCCAGGCCTATTCACATGGTGCAGGTCTCAAGGTAATTAGGAGCACAAAGGGAGGAAAAGCCTCAATGTGGAAACACTCTTAAGCTTCTCCCTGCATCAAATTTCCTCTTTCTCATTGGCAAAAAGCAAGTCATATGGCCAAGGGCAGATGCAATACAAGAGAGGACTATTCTTGGGAATGAATACAAGATGTGGGGAAATTGTAAGCCATTCCTACAATAATCTACCACACAGGGAACACAGTAAGTGCTCACTAGATGTTGGCTACTATTTTTTTAATAAATCACCTCCTATGATTATCAAAACAGCATGAATGTGTAGCCCAGAAACCTTGGTTTCAGTCTTGGTATTGCCGCAAATAGCATGACCATGGCTGAGTGAATTTCTGAGCACTTTTTCACTTATGTAAAATGGGGAAAGTTGCACAAATCTTGACTATATGACCTCCGTCACATAGTGGCAGCACCAAGCCAGAACCAAAGTTTTCTGCCTGTAATTCCCAGCACTTCCTACTCCACTGGACAACCTCTCCATAGAACATACTGGAATCATTGCACCTCTCTTTATAATCCCATCTAAGTTTACAGTCCAGCCTAAATGAGGCAATACAAAATCTAGCAACCATGAAATCCTTCAAGGTCAAGAAAACACAGAACTTTGTCTATATATGAGCTGAGACTATAAAGAAACTGGTACTTTCCCTGTTGCATGTAAAGAACTTGCCACCCAGCAGTGGCAACCTGAACACCATGTAAGTTTGATAAAAGTCACTCCCACTATTCACACATCTTAGTCCTTAAGTAGCCTCCCAACTTCTCTTTCTGCTTTCCCTCAGTCCATCCTATAATCAGTATTATTCAAAGCAACCAGGATAATCATTTTTAGAAATATAATTTAGAGCATATTCATCGCCTGCTTTAAAAAAAATCCCACCATCTCCTTTGTCATCTGGAATATACCCGGCCTCTGTCATCTTCTTCCACCCGTCTTGTGCTCCTTGCTTCCTCCCTCCAACAACACTGGCCTGATTTCTGTCCCTGTGTCCTCACAAGCTCACCCTACTCCAGGACTTGCATTTGCTATTCCCACTGCCTAGTCTGTCGCTCAAGGCAATAGAGACAAGAACAAATATAATAAATACTCATGGATTTGGCTTTTCTCTTGGAACTTCCATAGCAACCAAGAGATGTTTAAATTCTCATCCCTGGATGTCATCCACACTGCCATGGTGAATAAATTCTGGCATTTTGGTGGCAATGAGAGCAGCCAGAGATTCATCAAACACTGTATCCAGACCTTCCCTACTCTCTGTCTACTGGGGCCCGAGGGGACCCCTGTGTCCTGGTCCTTGATTGACCAGATAGGAGAGATATGAATGGCAGGCAGCCTGCCTGACTACAGGGACTATGTTGCCTACAACCAGGGCCAGGCTCTGAATAAGCTCAGCTTTCTCACATATTTCACATTGAAAAGAATAACATAATTATGCAAAAAATAAGTTACAATCATCATCAACTCCTCATGCCCTCCGACATTGTCGGATGTGCCTGGACATGTAGTTGGAGCAGTGGAAGGGTGGATGGAGCAAAAGAATAAATGGTCATTGTAACCATCAGTTAAATACTGGACTCTGGGGAAGTGGTATGAATGGTCAACAGGATCACCGTGGCCCCTGCATTTAAATAGCTCATGGGCTTCCCTTAGATTTGTCAATATGAAGCAGTCCCAGCTACTCCTGCATGGTCCCACATAGTTTTGTTCCCCACACTTCTGGGGATCTCTGTGACACTTCTTCATCAGCTATGCATTGCCCCAAATGGCTTCTCCTGAAACTCCTAGCATATGGATTGATGGAAACTTGCCCAATTTTCCAGTGACAGGTAATATTTTCTGGGCATTATGACTTATTCTTTTCTCTTTCTATGGCCTTTCTCTTCATGACTTAAGTGGACTCTGCTCATTAGGTCTGTAGAGATTATTCTGTCCTCTGATTGCTGCTTTATCAGTACATTAAATATACACAAATATATAGGACATATTAGGTTAAGCATAATGTACGTGATATGGCAGTGAGAGTTTCTAAGAAAAAGACTAAATTATATTAGCCTGTTCTCTTTTCACTCCAACACAGGGAAAATGATTCAATATTGTTTCTAAAAGTGGAGTTTCCTAAATCTACCCACACTCCCAAGAAGTTTTGTGTTTGATTGTTCAAGTTGAAGTTGAGTTGTTCATGATTGTAAGAGCCTGGGGTGTGTTTTTGGAAAGTGGAACACCCAGACCCAGGGAGATAAATATTTATTGAGAAGAGATCGAAGTTGAGGGTAGGACAGTGCAGAGCCTTACCTACTGTTTAACTTGGCTTTGGCACTTTGTGCCTGGATTCTATGCAGAGCATGTAATAGTCTCATGGGAGAGACTGGTTGGTAATGAGGAGGGATATTTTTCCAATCTGCACAGATTAGCTGGGGAAGCTAGCTGTCCTAACACATCAAGAGAAACAGCACTAAACTCAGTACTGTGCAGCAAAGACAGCACTGATCAGGTAATCACAGGGATTAAGAACCTGTTCCCTTCTGGTCCACCTAAGCCTGGAATTAGGCTACAGAATTGGGGGTGAGGCCCCCACCCCACAAACACACAGACAAACAAATGACTGAGGTTTAATTTCTTGGTCAGTGAAGAGAGTGAAGGCTAAGTTTAGAGCAGGGTTTCTCAGCCTCAGCACGATGGACATTCTAGAGTGGACAGTTCTGTGTTAGGGGGCATATTTATAAAATGTTTAGTGGGATCCCTGCCCTCTCCCCACTGGATGCCAGTAGCACCCCCAACCCAGTTATGACAACTGAAAATGTCTCCAGCTATTGAAAATATCCCTTGGAGGCAAAACTTACCTCTGTTTAGGAACCATTGGATTAAGACTAGAGGTTCTCACACTTGAGGATGCATCAGAATCACTTAGCAGGCTTGTTAACACACAGACTGCTGAGCCTCATCCCTAGATTTTCTGATTTAGACGATATATGGTAGGGTCTAAGAATTCACATTTCTAACAAGTTTCCAGGCAATCCTGATGCTCCTGGTCCAGGAACCATGCATTGAAAACCACTGATTTTGAGAAATATTAGAACATGTCATATTCTCTAGAACTATAGATGAAAATTCATATTTCACACTTCTTAGGTATATTGTTTTACATTTGTAGTTATAATAAAAATTGGTGTTCTAATTGGTTTATAATATTATTTCAAGAAATTCTTAAAGCTGGTATAAACATTGTCATTAAACTGTGCAACACACACACACTGAAATACACTTTCGCTACTTTGCCATAAGAATTGACACCTAAAGAACACCAGAGATTTTTTTAATAAAGGAAAGAAAAATCTTCAGCTGTTGAGTGTTGTGTATGCAGCAGAAAAACACAGACCTTTGAGTGCTAGGAATTGCACTCAAAACAGCATGAACATTCACCCGGGTTGTTGGAAATCTGACCTTTTGTATTCAGAGTGACATCACTCCTGTCCTCCATAGCCCCACATTTAATGGCACGTTTTCCATCAACACTCCTCAGCACCAGCACGGCTCCCCCACTACTTGCCCAGGCCTCCCTCACACCACACCAAGGTCAGTTCCATCTACATTCTGGTATTCCTCACAGTGCATTAAGAACTAAACAGGGACCTCTGCTCATGTAAGCTGCCTTTTGCTTACCTGCTTTTTTTGGGTTTTTTAGATCATTTGTCAAATCAGGAAAGATTATATTTCTTATATTTTAGCTAGACGTTACAACCTAGCTGAATTAAGATCCCTATAAATGCTTTTGGTTGAGGGTAATTAAAAAAAAAAGCACAACAGATTCAGAATTTAAGACTATGGCATTCCAAGCAATTTTATCACTGATTTTATTAATCTTTTCAAGGAACCAGCTCTTTGTTGCATTAATTTTTTATTATCTTTTTGCTGTCTATTTTATTTAATTCTGCTCTAATTTTTATTAGTTTCTCCCTTTTGCTGAATTTGGGTTTCATTTGTTTTTCTTTTTCTAATTCTTTCAGATGTAATGTTAGGTTGTTAAATGGGATTTCTCTTGTTTCTTGAGCGAGACCTATAATGATATAAATTCCCCTCTATTACCACTTATGCAACACCCCAAAAGTTTTGACATGGTGTATTTTCATTCTCTTTTATTTCTGTCTATATTTAGATCTCTCCTTTTATTTGCTTTCTGACCCTGTGGTTTTTTAGTAGCATGTTGTTTAATCTTCACATATTTGTGGGGTTTCCCGCTTTCTTTTTGCAGTTGAACCTTCCTTTCAAGGCATTGTGGTCAGAGCATATACTTGGTATGATTTCAGTGTTCTTAAATTTGTTGAGGCTAGTTTTTTGTCCCAACACATGGCCTATCCTTGAGAATGTCCCATGTGCACTAGAGAATAATCTGGTGCTCTGGGATGAAAGCCTCTGTAAATGTTAATTATGTCCATTTGGTCTAACTCACTAAAAAGAAGAAAAAACACACAAACAAAATCAGAAGTGAATGAGGACAAGTGCGATGAACACCATCGAAATACAAAGGATCATACCAGAATACTATGAAGGACTGTATGCCACCAAATTCAATAAGCTAGAAAAAATGGACAAGTTCTTAGACAAATATGACCTTCCTAGACTGAATTATGAAAAACTGGAAAATCTAAGTTGAATGATTAGCAGTAAGGAAATTTAAATAATCATCCAAAGCCTACCAAAAGCAAATGTCCAGGAACAAATGGCTTCACTAGTTAATTCTACCAAATATTCGTTGAAGATTTATTATCTGTGCTTATCAAACTCTTCTGAACAATTGAAGAAGTGCCAATAGAAGGAAAGGGTATAGAAGGAAAGTACTTCAACATTTAAAGGCCATATGTAACAAACCCTTAGGTAATATCATACTTAATGGTGAAAAACAGAAAGCTTTTCCTCTAAGATCAAGAACAAGACAAGGATGCCCCCTCTCACCACTGTTATTCAACATAGTATTGGAAGTCCTAGCCAGAGCAATCAGGCAAGAGAAAGAAAGAAAAGGTATCCAAATTGTGAATGAAGATGTCCAATTGTCACTTTTTGCAGACAACATAATTCTTTATATATAAAACCCTAAAGACTCAACCAAGAAACCATTAGAAACAAGAAACAAATACAGTAAGGTTACAGGATACAAAATGAATGTACAAAAATCCATTGTGTTCCTATACACTAACAATGAAATTTCAGAAGAAGAAATAAAAACACAACTCCTTTTGCAATTGCAACACAAAGAATAAAATACCTAGGGATAAACTTAACAAAGAATGTGAAATGTGTACATACTGAGACCTCTAAGGCGTCATTAAATAAATTAAAGAGGACAAACAAAAAAATACAAAGATACTCCATGTTCATAGATTGGAACAATCAACAAAACTAAAGTGGACATATTATGCAAAATAATATACAAGTTTAATGCAATCCCCATCAAAGCCCCAACGGCATCTTTTCAAGAAATAGAATTTTTAAAATGATCACATTTGTATGGAATCACATATGACCACAAATAGCCAAGCAATCCTGAGAAAAAAAAACCAGGGCTGGAGGTATCACATTCCCTGACTTTAAATAACACTCCAAAGCTGCAATAATGAAAACAGCATGGTTTTGGCAGGAAAACAGACACACAGACCAATGGGACAGAATTGAGACCAAGAAATAAATGCATGTATATATGTAGATAATTATCAACAAAGGAGCCAGGAACATACAAAGGAGGGGAAAAAAAGCCTCTTCAATAAAAGGTGCTGAGAAAAACTGGACACATGCAAAAGAATAAAAGTAGACTGTTATCTGTCACCATACACCAAATTTAGCTCAAAATGGATCAAAGACCTAAACATAAGACCTGAAACAACAAATTGCATAGAAGAAAGCATAGGTACTAAACTTATCAACCTTGGGTTCAGAGAAGATTTTATGAATTTGACCTCAAAGGTAAGAGAAGTAAAAGCTAAAATAAATGAATGGGACTATATCAAACCAAAAAGCTTCTGCACAGCAAAAGAAACTATCGACAAAATAAAGAGGCAACCAAATGAATGGGAGAAGGTTTTTGCAAACAACGACCTCTGATAAGGGGGTAATATCCATAATATATAAGGGAGTCGTACAACTTAACAACAACAACAAAAAAATCTAATTAAAAAATGGGCAGAGGATCTGAATAGACATTTCTCCAATAAGGACATACAAATAGCCAATAAACATATGAAAAAATGTTCAACATCATTAATCATCAGAGAAATGCATATAAAAACCCCAATGAGATATCACCTCACACCAGTTAGAATGACTGTCATCAATAAGGCAAATAATAACAAGTGTTGGAGAGGCTGTGGAAAAAAGGAACCCTCATGCATTGCTGCTGGGAATGTAGATTGGTGCAGCCTCTTTGGAAGGCAGCGTGGAGATTCTTCAAAAATTTCAAAATAGAATTACCATATGACCCAGCAATCCATCTCTTGGGTATCTACCCAAAAAATCTGAAAACATTTATCTCTAAAGATATATGTGCTCTGATGTTCATTGCAGCTTTATTTATGGTGGCCAAGACATGGAAACAACCAAAGTGCCCTTCAATAGATGATTGAATAAAGAAGTTGTGGTATATACACAATGGAATACTACTCTGCAATCAGAAAAGATGAAATAGTGTCATTTGTGACAACATGGATGGATCTTGAGATTATAATGCTAAGCAAAATAAGTCAGACAGAAAAAGTCGAGAACCATATGATTTCACTGGTATGTGGTATATAAAACTGGAAACAACAAAAGAATAAGAAAAACAAATGAAGAAACAAAACTCATAGACACAGACAATAGTTTAGTGGTTACCAGAGGAAAAGGCGGAAGGAGGTGGTAGATGAGGGTAAAGGGGATCAAATATATGGTGATGGAAGGATAACCAACTCTGAGTGGTGAACACACAATGTGACATATAGATGATTTATTACAGAATTGTACACCTTAAATCTATGTAACTTTGCTAACAATTGTCACCCCAATAAACTTGAATTTTAAAAAATTCACAATAACACTGGAAATTCTCCCATATTTCTCTTTAAAAGGTGGATCTAAGAACATAGTAATTTTTAAACATTCCTGCCTGATGAAAGCTTAGCTACCATGTATCCTCTTGGACCATGTCATGGGTCAAATCCTATTTCATCAGAATCAAAAAGATTATATATTATCCATAGAGCCAATGTAGAAGTGATTATATACTATTCATCATTACATTGCAACAATATATTTTTGCAAATAGGCTGGGTTTATGCATATTTTGATATATTTCTCATTTATCACAGAGATTGATGAAACTAATAACTGCTTTTTTTGAAAGCTCCTTTTCCCCCTAAAGAAGGAAGCTTAAGTTATATGCAACAGTTTGGCCCCAGCACCAAATGGGACCCCAGAGCCAGGAACAAGGGCAGCATGGAAACATCAGTAGCAATAGCAGGTACTTAATACCCTTAACTCCTTAACTTGGCCCAGCCCTGGGCTTTATCTATGAATTCCTGTATATGAGGTCTGACAATTACATTCGCAAACTCATCCTAGAAAAAACGCTACATACCTCATTGCTGAATATCACTATGGTCACCTTTGAAGTACTTCCCTTGGGAAGCTATGTAGCCACACCAGTGCCTAGTCCACCCTTCAAAGCAATTTTGGAACTCTGTCGGGAATGACCATCAGAGCTGACATCGTATTACCTTTGATGTCCTGAATGTCATCAAAATATCCTCCTTTCAATATTTTCCTTATCTTTAGGTAAAGCAAAGACATTGGGGGCCATATTAGGTGAGTACAGAGGATGTTACAATGCAGTTACTTGTTTACTGGCTAAAAACTCCATGTGAGCTGGTGCATTTTCCTGATGCAAGAGCCGTGAATTCTTGGCAAGAAGTTCAGGTCGTGTAACTTTTTTATGCTGTCTTTTCAGTGCTTCCAAATAGTAAACTTGGTTAACTGTTTTGTCCATTTGGTACAAACTATAATGAATAATCCCTCTGATATAAAAAAAGGTTAGCAACATCGTTGCAACAAGTTCACGAAGTTAATTGTCAGACCTCGTATATAGATGACGTATTTTGACATTCTTTTGACATTACTCTTAAAATAAAATTTTAGCAGAAGTATACATGCTGAATATGAAATGCATTTTTCTTTAATATTTTCCAAATACCACAGGGGGAAAAAGCTGTCTGATTCTGTATTTGTTGAAATAATTTTTTCCTGTTATCTTTTCCTGTATCTTCAAATAATCCTAGTTTGGGATTGATAATTTTGATAGATATATTTGAATATGTTTTTACTTGTTTGTTTGATGGAACTGTAGTTTGTTCAACAATGGAAAGTTAAAAAAGAAAAGAAAGAAAGAAAGAAAGAAAGAAAGAAAGAAAGAAAGAAAGAAAGAAAGAAAGAAAGAAAGAAAGAAAGAAAGAAAGCAAGCATATGTGGAGAGAGATCCAAAATGATGGAGTAGAAATACTGTGCATGCCTCCTTCCATGGACACATTAGAATTACAACTAAATTATAGAACAACCAACCTGGAAAATCATCTGAACTGTAAACAAAAAGAAGCCCAATAACTAAAAATGTAAAGAAGAAGGCACATCGAGTTTGGTAGGAGGGGCGAATATGTGAAATGGACCCCAAACTCCAAGTGGCAGCTTAGAATCAGGAGGGATATCTCAGCTGCAGAGGTTCCCCTCAGAGGAGTGAAGGACCCCAGCTCCACACCAGGCTTGACACCCCAGAGTACTGGTGCTGGGAAGGGTAGCCCCCACAACATCTGGCTGTGAAAACAGTGGGGATTCCGACCATTCCAGTGAAATGGAAGGCTGTGGGAAACCCAGACATCCTCTTAAATGGCCCACAGACAAACTCTCTCACTCACAGGTTCTCTTCTTGGCCTATGATGGATGTACAGTAACTTGGGGCCATCAGTGGCATACAGGGGGCAGACTTAAGTGTGTGGCTTGAGTTGATGGCTGGAGAACAGTGGTCATTTTCCCTGTGTGGGGTTCTATTCCTGTGCAGCCAACATGCAGGCACCATCTTTCCTTTGTTGAGACTGCCCCCACCACAACCTAATCTGAATATGATTTGCCTGGTGACCTCTGCAGGGATCATGCACCACCCAACTCCTCCAATGCCAGAGGCACTTTTCCACGAACAGCCAACCCCACCAGCATTGCACTCTTTCTAGGAAAACTGTCCAGGACCAAGACTGGTGGAATTGACTGGCCTTGGTATGTTCTGAGACTTTTGCTGAGTAGCTCCAGGCTCAGCACTGAAACCAAACCAGAATTTACATTAACCTAATGACCACAACTCTTCCCACTCTAGTGACTCCCTGAGATCTGGCCTCATCCAACTTACATACCACATGAGGCTCTTTCAGAGGCTGAACCTTAAGGGAGCAGGATTTTTGTGGAGCTACCCCAGGCCTGGTAGAGTTAGCAGGTGTCCTCATTTCGCAGCATTTCTCCCACATACCTACAGTTTTAGCACAGACAATGAACAACTGAGGACCGGTAGGTAGCTCTTACCAGGTAGCCCCTGGACAATCACAGGCATGGGCAAACTCAACCTGCACTGGAGCCACTCTCAAGAGGCCCCAGAACCAACATACTTGGAGGATGGCTTCAGACCACAACAGAGCACTGCCCAATTAGCCCCACAATCTTCATACAAAAGGACAGTCTCAATAGGAACCAGAGTCAGCTAAGGTAACTCTCACTCAGGGATAAGCCCCCAGCACAGCAGCCTGTAAGCTCTGGACATGGCAAAACCCCACAGACAATCAGTGTGAGCATCAATTTCACCTGTTGACATGCCAACAGCAATCAAGGCTCAAATATAACAGGAGGGCACACACAACCCACACAAGGGACACTCTTGGAGCACCCAGATCAGGTGAACAGTGAGACAGTGCCAGGGTCACACATGGAACCTACTATATAAAGCCACCTGGCCAAGACTGGGAGATAGCAGATCTACATAATATATAGAAACAAACAGAGAGAGGCAGCCAAAAGCAGGAAACAGAAACAATGCATCCAAAATGAAATAACAGGAGAAACATCCAGAAAAAGAACTAAACAAAATGGAGACAGGCAACCTACCAGATACAGAGTTCAGAACAATGGTTATAAGGATGCTCAAAGAAATCAGCAAGAACTTTAACAAAGAGATAGCAAGCATAAAAAAATATAGAGAATATAAAAAAAAAACCAGTCATGGGTGAAGAATACAATAACTGAAGTGAAGAATATACTAGAAGGAATCACCAGCAGACTAGGTGAGGCAGAGGACAGAATCAGCCATTTGGAAGACAAGGTGGCAGAAACAC
>NW_017731603.1:2350681-2351730 GCF_001890085.2 Hipposideros armiger | reverse complement strand
TCTTCCTTAAATCACAGCTGCAAACCGGCTTTTTCCAGTTCTTGAGGGCTGCAGCTCCTCCATAATCTGGCACTACTCCTTTCTGTTCTGGGACCAGTTTAAGACTCTGGAAGGGCTGGGGTAGGAGAGCTGTGGGAGAGTGGGGGGAGGGGTCCAAGTATGGAGTTTTCTCTGCCTTCTGCCTGACCATGAGAGGCCAGCTGCAGTTCTCAGCTGAGGTCTCTGCCTGGAACACTGGGCCATGTTGTCCTATATGCTGATCTCTCAGCAGGACTGTGGGGCGCAGCGAAAGAGCCCACAGCCTGGCTGTTGCGATCTCTGGTTTGTGTCCTGGGGCCCCACGTTTCCATGGCTGCAGCTGCTGGCCACATCTCTGCACATCTCCCTTCCCTCTTCGCCCGCTTGCCCAGTTAGCCCACCTTCAGGTAATCCTTGCGCGTGTCTCTTAGCTGTTCGGTGTGATGAGCAGAGAGGTGCTCATCAATCCTTTGATGAGTTATAGATGTTCAATTTGTGGTAACTTCCAGGGGAGAACTTAAGAAGCCCACCTTATGCCGCCGTTTCCGACATCACTCCTATTGATTTTTAGAAAAATATCCAATTTCTTGCTTACGTTTTTTTCTCTGCCTAGAGTACAAACCTCCCCACCAATATTCCATTACACACACTCTACAACACTGATATCTTTTTTAAGGTATGGGTCAAATATAAGCACTTATGTGAAGACTTGCAGTCTTCTTCACTGGTTCTAGAGTAACTAAGCACTCTCTCCTTTATTCTCCAATATTTCTAGCTTATACTTTTTATTGCATTAATTTTATATTTGTTTTTTTCCCATGGTTGACTTACCAGCTTATAAGAGCAAGGTTTTGTTTTTGTTTTTAATTAATTGGGGTAACATTGGCTAGGAAATTTATATAGGTTTCAAGTGTACATTTCTGTAATGCATGTATATATTGCATTGTGTGTTGACCACCCAGAGTCAGTTCTCCTTCCATCACCACATATTTGACCCCCATTTCTCTCTTATACTATCCTCTCTCTCCTTA
>NW_017731603.1:2335344-2344842 GCF_001890085.2 Hipposideros armiger | reverse complement strand
TATCTGCTGTTTCTTAAAAGGAACTACAATTTTATTAGTCTCTTTTCCATTGAGATGAAGGACTCTGGTTTGAGCTCGTGATATGAGCTCAGAAATTAATTCCACATAAGTAGGGAGTGACTTAACAAAATTATTAGGAAGAAAAATCCATTCTACCAGGTCATCCTGTTGAACAATTACTGCAGTAGGCGAATGTGGTGGGGAAAAATTAAGACCTGTAGGGATTGCGCAGGGTTGATGTGCTGAATTTGAGCTTCTTGTAATTTTTGCTCTATAAGCTCCAATTCTTGATTGGCCTGAGGAGTCAGCTTGAGCGAGCTATTTAGCTGCGGTGCTCCTCGCAAAAGACCAAGTAAATGACTGAGGGCATATGTAGGGATGCCCAATGTAGGTCGTAGCCAATTAATGTCTCCTAATAATTTTTGCAATTCATTTAGAGTATTAATTTGATCTCTTCTAATTTGAACCTTTTGACGTCGAATAGACTGTCTATCCACAACAGTACCCAAATACTGTACCGGTGTGGTGGTTTGTATTTTAGTTGGAGCAATGTAAAGTCCTGCTAAGTCAAGCTGCTTTTTAAGTAATTCAAAACATGCTGCCAACTGCTCCATAGAGGATGCAGCGCAGAGAATGTCATCCATATAATGAATGATATAACAATCTGGAAATTTATTCCTTACAAGGAGAACAGCTCTGTCTATAAAAAGCTGACACATGGTTGGGCTATTCAGTATTCCCTGAGGTAGAAATTTCCATTGATATCTCCTCATAGGTTCATTATTAGTTGAAGGAATAGAAAATGCAAATTTAGGACAATCTTGAGGATGCAAAGGTATTGTATAAAAACAATCTTGTAAATCAACTACTATCAAAGGCCAATTTTTTGGAATCATGGACTGACAGTTGTGGAAGTCCAGGCTGCAAAGCACCCATGGGCTCAATGAGAGCATTAACTGCTCTGAGGTCAGTGAGCATTCACCAGTTTCCTGACTTTTTTCTTAATAACAAATACTGGAGAATTCCAGGGACTTGTAGAAGGTTCTATATTATCTAATTCTAATTGAATTTGTACTAATTCTGTTAGAGCCTCTAATTTTTCCTGGGATAGGGGCCACTGCTTGATCCATAGAGACGTGTTTTTTACCCATTTGAGAGCTACAGGAGTTCGCAGCTCAGCGACAGTGGCCCCTACAAAAAATGCTCTTGCATCTCTGTACGATAATCTAATTCCTCTCTTCCTTGCTGAGAGAAGGCTGATTGGGTTGAGTAATCCCCTGGTTAATTTCTAAACTTCTTTCTGGTGGAGATCCCATATAATGTATTACTTTTTTATTTTGAGGAGGTATCCAAATCTCTGTCTCCCATTGTATAAGTAAATCTCTTCCCCATATATTAACTGGAATATCTGCAATATAGGGTTGTAAAAACCCTCTTTGCCCCTCGGGACCTAGGCAAGGAAGAATACAGACACTTTAATGTAATCCTGAAGCTTTGCCAACTCCCACTATGTTAATACTTGGTTCTTATACCTTCCAATTTTTTGGTCATTCTTGAGAACTAATTATAGAAACATCAGCCCCTGTATCTAAAAGACCTTCAATTTTTTTGCCTTCGATTTCAATTTGACAAACAGGACAAATTCCTGATATTTTTTCCACTAGAAAAACACCTGCCTGATCAGCACTTCCAAACCCTCCGGTTCCCCTTTTCTGCCTCCCCTTTTTTTCTGGGAGAATATACGGCAGGAGAAGCAGTCGCGCGACTCGCTCTCCCTTCTTCGCAGACCAGGGAACTGAAGAGGACATTATTACTTGAATTTCTCCCTCGGAATCAGAATCTATGATCCCAGTATGAACGGTGACTCCCTTGCAAGTTAAACAAGAATGACCAAGGAGAAGTCCAACAGCATTAGGAGGGATCGGACCAAAAATTCCTGTGAATACACGGAGGGGGGATTCTCCAGGGAGCAGTAAAATATCTTGTGCTGTACAGACATCGACTGCAGCACTTCCTTCTGTGGCTGGACTTAATTGTTGGGCATTAAGTCTAGAATGGGCACTGCTGGTAATTATATCAGTTAGGTTTTCAAACCATCCCAACACAGTGGCTTAAAACAGCAATCATTTATTAGCTCACAATTTTGTGGGTAAGAAATTTGAACTGGACTCAGCTGGGTGATTCTTCAGCTAGCCTCTCCTAGATTCACCCATGTGGCTGCAGTCAGCTGGGGGTCATCTATGAGCTGGTAGCACTTGGTTAGTCACAGCCCCCAGCCTGGCTATTGATGCTAGCTTTGTTTCTGTTGGCTATTGACTGTATTGAAAACATAAAAGAGCACAGAGTCTAGTGATAAAGTATGGTAGTTGTTTATCTTTATCTGAAAATGGTTTTATTTTACCTAAACTTCTGAAGAATATTTTCACTGCACATGGAATTCCATGATATTTTCCCCTGAAGCACTTTTTACGACAGTGTTCCAAAGCATTCTAACTTGTAGCGATGACAAGTCAACCATAATTCTGATCACTGTTTTCTATACAAAATGTGTCTTTTTGTCTCTGATTGATTTGTAGTACTTACTTATGTAATTGTGGTTGAAAAAATAGAGATCTTAACCAACATTTAAGTGTAGAGTGCAGTATTATCTATAAGCACTGTGTTGTACAATCGATCTCTGGAAATTTTCCATCTTGCATAACAGACACATTTTGCCCGTTGAACTGCAGCTCATCATCTTCCCCTCTGCCCAGCTCCTGGTAAGCACGACTCCACTTTCTGCTTCTATGAGTATCATTACTTTAGACACCTCATATAAGTGGAATCATGCACTGTTTGTCCTTCTATGACTAGCTTATTTCACTCAGTATAATGTCCTCAAGTTTCACCATGGTTTCACATATGGCAGAGTTTCCTTCTTTTTCTAAAGGATGAATAATATTCCATTCTATGTTTATACCACGTTTTCTTTATTAGTTCACCTGCTGAAGGACATTTCGGTTGCTTCCCCCCCTTGACTATTGAGAATAAGGCTGCAATGAACAAGGGAGTGCAGATCGCTATTTAAGATCCTAATATCAATTTTTTTAGAAATATACCTGGAAGTGAGATTGCTGGATCATGTGGTAGTTCTATTTTTAATTTTTTGTGGAACTATCATATTGGTTTCCATAGTTGCTGCACCATTTCACCTTCTTACCAACAGTGCACAAGGGTTCTAATTTCTCTGTATCCTTGCCAACAGATTTTAGTTTTTGTCACAAAAAAGAAAAGAAAAGAAAAGAAAAAGCCCAGGAAGAACTTAATTTTCCTCAAAACCCTAAAACTAAGTACTATTATTAATCTTCTTTCTAGATACAGAAACAAAGGTATGAAAGATGAAATAATGTGTCCAAGGTCACATAGTAGGTACATGAGGTGTGATAAAAAAATACAGTGGATATTTAAATTTTAAAAATGTATTACAGTAAAAGACACATTGCCATTAATCTCCTTCAGAATACTCCCCCTCGCTTCAAACACACATATCCCATCATTCTTGCCACTTTCTGAAGCAGTTCAGAAAGTCCTCTTTCATGAGTGTCTTTAGTTGTGCTGTCGTGGCTGCCTCGATGTCCTGAATTGATTCAAAACCTTTACCTTTCATGGTCATTTTGACTTTGGGAAAGAGCCAGAAATTACACAGTACCAGATCTGGTAAATAAGGTGGATGGAGACACACCATAATGTTTTTATTTGAAAGAAATTGCCATCTCAGAAACTATGTGTGACACAGAGCCTTTCTGCTATGATCACAAAATACAGTGAATGCTACTGCCAACTGCAATCCAACGGATGGCAGGGATGTTCAATACGGGAAGTGGTGTGTTGAACCTTAGTAACAGTGTGTGACAAGTTTCAACTTGTTTGGTACAGTCAGCTGGGTGTGATCTATGGCTGAGAGAAGGTGTGTTTTAAAGTGTGTGGTAAATCATCCTACATCATGACAACACTCCATGTCACACATCATTTCTGGTATATGGCAATTTGTCATATTAAAACATTGTGGTGTCTCCTCATCCATCTTATTCACTGGATCTGGCACCATGTGACTTCTGGCTCTGTCCCAAAGTCAACATGATTCAGGACATCGAGGGAGCCACAGCAACACAATTAAAGACACTCACAAAAGAGGACTTCCAGAATGGCTTCAGAAAGTGGGAAGAACAAAATGGGATGAATGTGTTCAAAGCAAGGGGGGAGTATTTTGAGGGAGATTAATGGCAACGCATATTTTACTGTAAGAATTTTTTTTTATTCAAACAATCACTGTATTGTTTGATTAACATCTTGTAAATGGCACAATCAGGATATCAATCCTGTTAGTTTGGCCCCATCTGAACCACTATATTAGGCAGACTGACACCAGTGCTCCTGAACCATTGTATCTGATCTCATGTGCATGAGAAAATTTACATGCACTGTCTCATGTAACAAACCAAGAATAATAACCACAGAGTCAAGGAAGAGCAGAAAAAAATCCTTGGTTACCTGGTATGAAGACACTCTTGACAGCTGGGGAAAAACCCAGAGAGGTTAACAGGCTAGATTAAGTTACAAGGGAGGGCAGTAGAGACCCTAGATCTTCTGACTGAGTAACCATGAGGTCTAAGGGAAACAGAAGAGCAGAGGTCTGGTTTCTAGTACTGGGGCACAGAACTCTTTTGTTGTAGTCAACCTTTGTGAGATATGGACCGTACTAGGACCTGGGGGTCCACTCTGCTGATAGTAACAGAATAGTTTCAATGGCCATTGGCCTTGGAAAAATAATAATGAATGATTATAATGCCATCAAACCCAGGAGATAAGACTGATAATTAATACTCTAGGAAGGACAAGACTCCTAGAGAGGGCAGGAATAAAGATGTGCAAACTCGTCCTGTGCTGGTCCATGGACTGAAGGGGCACACCAGCTTTTCAGACATTCTCTCTAAACACTAGCCACCCCTGTCCATGCTCCTCTGATTAGAGGGATCCTGTTTCCCTCCATAATGAAACTACCCACTCACCTGGTAAACAAGGATAAGGTTGATGAGGAGAAGACACAGATAGGGTCAAACTTTCCTCCTTGGTAGTTTCAAACAGGGGAGTTGGGACTCAAAATATCATTTCTATGAACACTTCTCTCTTTTCTGTGGATGGTAGAGGAAGTGTAATGTGGGGTTGTGGGCATGTTCATGTGGAGAGGCTCTGGGTTTAAATTCTATCTAATTCAGCCACACTGAACCTCAGTTTCCTTATCAATAAAAGTGAGAGTAAGAAAGCGCTCACAGGGTCATTCTTCAGTTGTTTAACTGCAGCCTAAGAATGGGCAGGGAGATGACAGAGTTTATCCTCCAAAAGGAGGATCCTAGCAGCTTTAGTCACTCCATACTAGTGATTTTCTGTTCTGCATATGTGTAACAAAAGAGATCAGACTCTGCAAATCAGATATCACCCATATCTGTCCTAACGCCTTGCCTCTATTGCAGATATTTGAGAATGGGATGGGGAGGAAGAATACATTCATTGCCTACACTATCTGACTCCCCACCTGGCATCTGGCCTGTTGTTTTTACAAATATTGCAGAGTAATGCCAGGGCCTGAGGGGGCAAAGAGGAGCCTGGCATTTGGTTACAGAGTAGCTCAGTTGGAACTTTGCAAGAGCAGCTCTTTCAACACGATACTCTGAAAGGAAGGGCTGGATTGCATAAGAGCTGACACCAGAATTTTTTCCTTATGTAAGGTCCATCTTACAAGACTCAACTCAGCAATGTCTGGAAGAGACATGCCCAAATGCACTCTGTAGGACACTGCTGAACTGACCACATCAGAGTGAAATTTCTTCATCTAGAAGTCTGCTGTCTCACTTGCTCCTGGGATACCTGTGAAGATTGGTGTAGAGGCAGCTCCCCAGGTGAGGACTCATGCCCCCGTTCTCCCACCCCAAAAGAAATAATCATTGCTTTGTGTCATCCTCTCCACTTAAGTGACACAAATCAAAGTGCTTATACTGTGCTCTGCTCAATATCATATACCTAAGGAAACTGAATAAGTTCAACTTATGAAACATACACTGAATGTGTGGAGACACTGCAAACGTGACCATACTTAATCCGTCTGGTTATATTATAAGTTTTTTCCATGCCTGACTGATAAGAAGGTTGTTGTGCTTAGAGTCAGAGAGGAAATAAGTAGATGAATAAAGACAACATTACAAACCAGATCTATCATTTATTTAAATTGTATATTAAACAAATTTACTTTAAAGATTTCACCTATATGGCTACTACCACAATCTATTTTTTTATTTGTCTGTGTTATGTTTAAATTTATGCTCATCTATGTGGCTTATGAACTGTTTTGTCCTACATTCTCTCATTTTCTTTGAACACTTTCCCAATGTGTCCATACATATAGATATTATGTTAGTATGGTAGAGTTGCCTCACCCCAATAGATCGTATATTACCTTTCCCTATTGCTGGACATTGGGATTTTACTCAGAGTGTGCTTATATTTGTGTGACTTCATCTAACTTTATTTAGAGCTGTTTTCCTTTTGAACTGTTTTCTTTCCTTTAATTTCTACTTCTGGAATGACTGAGTTTGAGATTCTGAAGTTCACTCACAAGAAAGTTGCCTGTAGCTCAATTCTGCCATCTCACAGTGAATGTGTCAGAATCCCAGGCTCAGTCATTTTCAGTCTTCCCTATTCATTCGGCACCACCATTGGTTGTTAGATTGTGTGTACATCCTTGGAAGGTGGTACAAACTCTACAGTTTTCAGGAAATACAGTAACATTACACATCACAGATTTGACATCAAACTCTTCATTGCATGTTATATTCATGTAACTTCCTTGTGAGTTGCCTCTAAATAAAAGATATTCGTTCTCAGAAATTTTTATTACAGTCCTAAGACTCTCAGGCATAGGACAAAGTTATCTCTGCACTGGTCTGGATTTTTCTTCAAGACATAACTTAGCATAAAGTAGCTGAAAACCTTTCTCATGCCCAGCATATATTATGCACTAAATACACATATGTTGCTTGAATTCGTTAATTAATCAATCAATCTATCTTTGCCTTGGACAGTGGAAAAACCAGATAGACAGGTTAATATAAGCATTTCATGCATTCACTCATTCACAATCCACTTATTGAAGGCATATTATGTGCCAGAGATCGTGATATCATAATGGATAGGGTAATAAATAAGATGAGCTCTCTTCCTCAGAGGAGTTTACAGTCTAGGGAGTACTACTATTGTTAGTAGCAGTTTCGTGGAGAGTGCCAGATCTGACACCCACCAGCCTGAGGCTGGCTAGATGGAAGGAGAGCAAACCAAACCAAACCCAGATAGGTGGCACCCATCGGCACCGCCGTCCTCAAAGAAAGCGCCCTCAGATCCCAGCCCCTTCAGCACATGCGCCCAAATCAGTCAGTATATGTGCTTCGCATATGACCTAGGTGCTTTTCAAACTGCTGTTTCTGTACTGAAACTGACTGGTTGTGAATTTGTGTGTGGGCCCTCTAAGAGTGGAGACTCAGATTCCCACAGCCCCTCGGCTCCCTCAGACACCTGGCTTTTCCTTAAAACTAGATGTCATATGGGCTCCCCTTCCCAGTGCCAGTCCCGGTCCCTCGGGCTGGGAAGCCTGATGTGAGTCTTAGACACTTTGGTCCTCAGGGGGAAATCTGTGGCCATAATATCCCTCCTGCCCGTGGCATGTCATACCCAGGGTGAAGGCCCTGAGCAGACCGTGACTCTGCCTCTCCTACCTAACTTGATGTGGCTTTTTCTTTACACCCTCCTTAATATCCTCCAGTTGTAAAGAATCTGTTTCACTAGTCCTCAGGCTGTTCTCAGAGATAGTTGCTCTATGTAGTTGTAGTTTTGGTGTGTCATTACAAGAACCCAGCCTAGGATCTTCCTACTCTGCCATTTTTACTAGAAAGTTGATCTGTTTGGGATAGCTATTTTAGATAAATGACCTGGGGAGAGGGGCTAAAAGTAACAGAGGGGCAAATAAGTACAAACAGCAATGATTTTCTTCTAACATCTACCTTCAGAAATTTACAACCACTGAGTCTATCAAGAAGTCATTGTTAAAATTTTAAAATCAGCACCATTTATTGCAAAGACTATCCTATCTTTATTTAATCGTCTAGACATCTTTGTAGAAATCCAATTGACCACAAATGTCTATTTCTAGATTCTCAATGCCATTTCATTGATTTATTTGTTGATCCTTATACCAAGACCTCTCTATCATGATTACTATAACTTTCTAGTAAGCTTTGAAGTCACGTTAATTTTAAAATCAGCTTGTAATTTTTTACAATTAATTTTAGGGCATTTTATAACTAATTAATTGCTACATCAATTTGGAGAATATGGTGACATATTAGCAATAATGAGTCTTATGATCCTTTTTTATTTCCCTCTGTGTAACATTATGGATAATTTCAATTGCTGTACCTTTAATTTCACTGATCTGATCTTCTGCAATGTCTAATGAACTTTTAACCACATCCAATATATGTTCCATTTTAGATGTATTTTTTCAGTTCTATAAGCTCCATCGGGGTCTCTTTTATATCCTCCGTTTTTTTTTCTTCATTGTTCATGTGTTCCTCTACCTTCTTCAATATGAAGAGCAATGTTATTATAGCTCTTTAATATTTATGTTTGCTAATTCCAACATCTCTGCATCTACCTATTTTAAAATTTTTTTTAGGTGAGAAGAATCCTTATTTGCAAGTGTTATTGCATGGAAGTGGGGGGAAAGAGACTTTTCCAATAAGGAAGAAACACTAATGCAATAAGGAAAACATTTCGACCATAAAGTATGCAAATGTATCTTCTGCGACAACAATTACTGACCTGTGCTTTTCAAGTGGGTTAGGGAATCACATTTTCCCATTTCTTTTCAAACCTAGCATTATTTTTGTTGTTGCTTTTGTTTTGTTTTGTTTTGTTTTTTGGATGCTAAAAAATGTGAATTATATACTGTTAGTTGATAAATGTTGTTATACTTATTGAGAACACTGAATTTTGTTCTGGTGCACATTTAAATTATTTGAATCAGTTGGATCATTTGCTTTTATCCAGTGTTAAAAGCAAACCAGTGTTAGAATGGATCTTGAAGAGATATGGCCAAGTGTAACCCTCCTGCTAAGCCAGAGCATCTTACTCAATGGACTTGTGTTCTGAGAACTTTCCACTCTAGCCTGTGGGAAACACAAACTACTCCCAGCTTTGTGTGTGATCTATGAAGTTTTCCAGCTACTCCTTTCTAGTGCTTCTTCCCTAAGGATAAAGTCTAAGGTTGCTTCCTCTCACACAGTTCAGTAATGTGCCAAACACTCAAGGAGATCACTGTTCCCGAAGAGCTCCAGGACTGACTCTCTCTCTCTCTCTCTCTCTGTCTACATCTCTCTCTCTCTCTCTCTCTCTATCTCCATCTCTATCTCT
>NW_017731603.1:2333447-2335151 GCF_001890085.2 Hipposideros armiger | reverse complement strand
GCTTTCCTTTTTTGGGGGTCACAGTTTTGCACTGCCTCTTGTCTAAACAAGGTAAATAGAAACCCTGTTACCCAATCTTGGCCAGGAGCAGTGGTCTCCTCCCTGCTGTTCTAAAATCACAGAGTTGCCCTCTTCTGGCCTGAAGTGTGGCACCACAGGCTGGGTGATTTCAACACAATGTTCTCTCACTTAGAAGTAACTTTGTACTCTCCAAAGATCATGGTTCCAAAATGAAACACTGGCACAGCCTCTTTTCTCCCCTCTTTTCATGCTGTTGGTGTTTCATGGAAAGTTTTGCTAATCTCAGTTTGATACAGTGAGTCAAATATGTAAAAAATGCTATTTTTATACTACATAGTAATTTGTACAAAACATATCACAGATTGAAGAGTGAGGCTCAGACATGGAGTAAGACTCAAAAATAGGGTGAGGCTCAGTGACAGGATGAGAGCACTGGCTTCCACTAGGATTTGACAACTAAAAAAAAAAGGATAGTTGTTTATATTTTAGACCATGTCAAATGCCCTCCATTAAAAAAGCTGCATCAAAATATCATGCTATGTATAGCACTTCAATGCAAGTGTAGAGGAGGAGGAGGGGGAAAAGAGGAAAAGAAGAAAAATAACTACAGGGAAGAGCAGAGAGAGGAGAAAGACTGGTAGTAGTGATAAAATAACATGCTCAGTGCTTACTATATGAAACACACTCTTCTAAGCACGTACTAACTTATTTAATATATTAATGCATTTAATTCACACACACAAAATCTGGAAGTTAGTGCTGTTGTCCCATCCACCTTTGAGAAAACCACAGCACAGAGTAACTTTCCCAAGGTTATACAGGTTATTACTGGTGGAGTCAGGAAAATCACTGATAGCAACTAAACTTCAGAAGACATTATATATTCTAAAAATGTGCTTGTTAATCTAACATGAACGTGATACCTAGAATTCCTTGAAGTGTAAGAAGGCAAACTACAAAATTCCAAAAGTGCCCCCTGCACTTTCAGACGTTCTTGTCCTTTCTTGGAGTTGGTGAGGACCTAGTGAAGGTGACACCAATAGAGGGACCCTGAGGGGGGACCTGGGCTTTAGCAGAGAACTTGCTTCTTTTGTTTCTGAATTTCTTCAGCTCTTCTCATTCCTGTTTGTTTCTTGTTTGTTTGTCTAGGCTAAGGCATCTCCCGTGATGTTCCCATTGCAAGGTGTCCAGATGCTTCAGATGTTGGAGGCATACCTGAGAAAGAGCCTTCCTGAATCCTTAAAGGTGACAATTGAAATTTGAGGGGAGGAGGAAGGAATAGAAACTTCCTGTAAAAGAAGAGGGAAAGCGACTGACATTTATTGAGCCCCAATTCTGTGCCAGGCACTGTTGCATATTTTCTCTTATTTAATACCTTACAAGATATTTGTCCAGATATCCATGTCACTGATAAGAAGTGGAGGCTCAGTTAAGTCATCTGCCCAGTGTTACACATATAGTGAGTTGCAATGCGTGGTACGAACATAGGTGTGTCTGAAACCTACCACTGTCTTTTGCTCTGTGCTCTGTGATTCAAACAGTATTCCTTGCTCCTTTCCAAGGAACATTCCATGACAGCACTGGAAATTTGCCCAGGGTTCTCCTCCAAAGGGGGAAGTACATATTAATGTTTAATTTGTTCCCCCTAAGAGACCACTTTGCCAGGTGAAAGATGGACAATCA
>NW_017731603.1:2325657-2327868 GCF_001890085.2 Hipposideros armiger | reverse complement strand
GGCCCTGCTGTCATTTTTTTACTCTGTTGCTACTATACCTGTAAGGGGAAAAAACACCCTCAAAGCTGCAAAGACTGGGCTTCATATAGGGAGCCATAACATAATTCTTAGATAGCCAAGAATTTATGGCATATATTGCAGACATACCCAGAATTCCTTAGGTTGAATGAGTGCCGGGCAGCGCTTCCCCTAGAGGCTTCTATTCTGGGAATAAGAATGACAACTGATGCCTCAAAGCACCTGCCAGGTCCTCAAGGAACTGGCATGGTTACAAGCAGACTTCCAAGGATGGCATCTGTCATCTGCTATGTGATCCTAGCCACGTGGCTTATCCTTGCTGAGACTGTGATTTTCATATATAAAACTGAGGATAATAATGATACCTAAAACACAGGGGTGTTGACAGGATTAAATAAAATCTTGAATAGCAATTGCTTAGCATAATACCTGGATGTGTCTATTCACTTTTGCTGCATAGCAAACCTCATAATTATGTGAAACAATTTGGGCTGGGCTTTGCAAGGCAGTTCTTCTGCAGGTCTCATTTGGGTTTCCTCATGCAGCTGCAGTCCGTTAATGGGTGCACTATGAGCTGGTTGCTCCAGGATGGCCTCAGTTCCATGTCATTTTATTATTATTATTAATTAAAGTTTATTGGGGTGATAACTGTTAGCAAAGTTACATAGGTTTCAGGTGTACAGTTGTGTAATAAATCATCTATATATCACATTGTGTGTTCACCACCCAGAGTCAGTTCTTCTTCCATCACCATATACTTGATCCCTTTTACCCTCATCTACCACACTTCTTCCCCTTTACCCTCTGGTAACCACTAAACTATCAGTCACATGTCTTAATGGTGGTTCTGGTTGTCAGTGCCAGTTGCTCTGGTGACAGCCTGATAGGACCACAAGCCAGCAGCTGACTAGTCTCGGCCTATTTACATTGTGTTGGTGTCCGCGTAATTAGGAGGACAAAGAGAAGAAAAGCTTCTATGTGGAAGCACTCCTATGACTCCCCCTGCATCAGATTTTCCCTTCCCCATTAGCAAAGGCAAGTCATATGGCGAAGGTCAGATGCAGTATAGGAGGGGGCTATTTCCAGGAATGGGTAGAGGAGATGTCGGTTTATTGTGAGCCATTCCTGCAACACTCTACCACACAGGGAACATAGTAAGTGCTCACTAGATGTTGGCTACTATTTTTTTTAATAATGCATCTCCTATGATTATCAAAACTACATGAATATGTAGCCCTGAAATCTTGGTCCCAGTTTTGTATTGCCACAAATGGCATGACCATAACTGAATGAATTTCTCAGCACTTTTTCATTTATGTNTATTTGTACAAATATTTTCCTACATGCATGTATGATTCATACTGGACAGTAAGAAACAGCTCTTCTCATTTCAGGTAAAAAAAAAAAAGTAGTACATGGAGATTGTTTGACCTAGGTGCCCTATTTGGCTCTTTTCCACCACAAAATTTCATGAGCTCACAGAAATAATTTTTGGTCCTGATCAAACAGGGTACTTTTTCATCCTTGCCTAATATGCTTATCTGCCCACTTTCTTGGGATTCCACAGGTTTATGGGACCATCTTCCACGTGAACCAAGGAAACCCATTCAAGCTGAAGGCTCTGGTGGACAAGTGGCCTGATTTTAATACAGTGGTTGTCCGCCCTCAGGAGCAGGTAAGGGGCCAGATGTGGAATGAATACGCTTCTGCTTTCTTATTAGCTATGTGCCTCCCAAGTGCCTGGCAAGGTGGTAGACCCAGGGGATACAGAAATGATTTGCAGTGATGTTAAACAAACCCTTGTCCTCAAGGAACTCACAACCTTGAGGAAAGGAGAGATAAGCAAATAAATTGCAACTCAACGTGAAGTATGCAAGAAGAGAAGATGCACAACACACAGTCATAGCACAGGCGAAAGCTGCTTAAACTATGGTGGTTGAAGATGGAGATTACAGGATAAGGTTAGGGACACTTCTCAGTGGAAGTTTCATCTGAACTGCATTTGGTACATAACTAATTTCTTAAGCTGACAAGGAATACAGGACATAGCACGGGCAAAGACAGGCAGGTGTGAAACAGGACAGTGACTTGGGGTGATTATATAAAGCACATTTATAATGCTAGAATTTCCATATACATTTTAGGGGAACATTTAAAAAGTACTGAAACTAAATTTCAAACAAAAGGTTTTTT
>NW_017731603.1:2308648-2320907 GCF_001890085.2 Hipposideros armiger | reverse complement strand
TATCATATGACCCAGCAAACCCTCTTCTGGGTTTCAAGTGTACAATAAAATTGAAGACATTTATTCATAAAGATATATGTACCCCTGTGTTTATTGCAGCATTATTCAAGTTGGCCAAGACTTGAATACTGAAATGTCCTTCAATAGATATTTGGATAAAGATGTGGTGCATATGAGTATACACAGTGGAATATTTATTACTTAGTCACAAGAAAAGATGAAATACTGTCATTTGTGACAACATAGGTAGATGTTGAGATTATCATGCTAAGTGAAATAAGTCCAACAGAAAAAGCCGAGGACCAAATGATTTCACTCATAAGTGGGATATAAAACTGAAGGCAACAAAGGAACAAGACAAATAAGTAAAGAAACAAACTCATAGACACAGACAACAGTTTATGGTTACCAGAGGTTAAGTCGGGAGGGGAGTGGTAGCAGAGGGTAAAGAGGGTCAGGAGAACAGACTTTGGGTGGCGAACATGCAATGCAGTATATACATGATGTATTATAGAATTGTATACTTGAATCCTACATAATTTTACTAACCAATGTCACCCCAATAAATTGAATAAAAAATAAATTTTTATACAATTTAAATAAATGATAAATCTAGTTGTATTCTTGTCTTTATTTATCCACTTATTTCCTCTCTGACTTTAAGTACAACAACCTTCTTATCAGTCAGGCATGGAAAAAACTTATAATATAACCAGAAAAATTAAGTATGGCCACGTTTGCAGTGTTTCCACACATTCAGTGCTCCATTCACCCACCCGCTTCTAGAAAGTGCCCAAATCTCTCCTCATTCATTTATCAGTTCAGATCAGAAACCTGCAAGACATTTTTCATAGTACCTAACAAGTTGCCTTTTACAGAGTAGGTGCTAGATGTATGTTTTATAACTTGAACTTATTCATTTTCCTTAGGTATATGATATTGAACGGAACACAATACGAGCATTTTGATTTGTGTCACTTAAGTGGAGTGGATGTCACAAAGCAATCATTATTTCATTCAGGGTCGGGGGAGGGGGGTATGAGCTCTCACCTGGAGAACTGCCTCCACACCAGTCTTCCCAGGTGTCTCCAGGAACAAATTTTTCGATGAAGAAGAAATTTCCCTCGGATGTCATCAGTTCAGCAGTGTCTTACAGAGTGTATTTGGGCATGTCTCCTGCAGAAACTGTAAGGTGGACCTTACATAAAGCAAAGATTCTGGTGTCAGTTCTTATTAAATCCAGCCTTTCCTGTCTGTGTGTTGTGTTGAAGGAGCTGTTTCTTGTATCTCACTGAGTTTTTTTCAGAACTGCAATCTTGAATTCTTTGTCATTTAAATCACATATTTCCATGTCTTTAAGTTTATTTGCTGGAGGTTTTTCCTTTTCTTTCTGAGCTGCCTTGTTACCTTGGTTATTTATTGTATTTGATGGGTTATTTCTCTGCCTAAGCCTTTATGGGAATGAAATCTGCTGCTTTTTTTTAAGAGTGACATTTCTTTTATAAAAAAAGTGACATTTTTCTGTTTAGCAGGTTAATATGAAGAGATTTTCCTTTTGTTTTCCTTTAGATGGCCCTGAAATGCAAGTTTTTAAATGTTCTCTTTACACTGCTCCTGTTTCTCAGATCTCTGGGGGGTGGAGGGAAATGGCCTGTATTTCCTGGGTAGGTGGACGTCCCCACCATGACCATATCGCCTAAGTCTCAGGGCATCACCTCTGTGAGGGAATGTGATGGGTGATGTGGTTCTGAGTCTGTGAAATCTCAGCACCTCTCCCTGCAAACAGGCGTTACTGGCAGTGCTGCACTGCCCCAGGTATCCCAGGTGCCCTTGTTGGAGTCAGTGCCAATGGGTGGGGGTGGGGTGGGTTGGGAGAGACCTTATAGTGTGTTTGTGGCTTTGTTCCCCTCCCAGTGATGGCAACTGCCAGGCCTCAGCTGTCTCACTTTTGTATCTCCACCCCTGTCACTGGGGTTAGCAGCAGCGTGTGCTTGCTGCTCAGGCAGGAACTTCAACCTCTCTAGTTCTAGAAGCTACCTCTCTGGCTTCCGCCTCTCTGTTTCTCTGGACTGCAAATAGTGTGCTTTATACCCGACATTCACTCCTACAGCTTCTTCCTGGTCCTACTGCTAGCTCTGGGAGGGTGAGCGGAGGCTGCCAGGCTCCATGGCTTTGTTTTCTGCCTGGCAACGGCAGCTGCTAGAGCACAACTGCCACACCTCTGTGTTCCATCTCTGCCCAGGTCACTGGGTTCAGCCACAGCACGTGATGACCACTCAGGCAGGAATGTTTACTCTGCCTTTCTGATCTTCAGGGCTGCAGAGTGCACACTGCAACCTGATCCCGCCCCTCTCCTAAGAGCCGCAGGGAGCTCCCTGCTGCATCCATGGCACCTGTCTCGGTATTTCTCCTTTCCCTCCTCCCTTGTTCACCCCATCAGCCTACCTTCAGCTCTTTCAATGTGCAGACCTCTCACACATGTTTGTGTGTTGAGCAGGGACTCCTTTGTTGAATTATAGCAGTTCAACTTGTCATCTCAATGGGAGAGACCAGGGGTACCTCTTACCCTGCCATGCTTCTGATCTACATAATCGTTTTTAATGATTGCATAATATTATATGGGAGGATTCTAATTTAATTTCTCTATCTTCTGTTGCTGGACATTACCGATGTTTTCTAAATTTTTCAGTTTAACAGTTTATTCTGTGTGGAACATTTATTTTGTATAAATCTGCAAATATGCCTGTTATTATGAATTTTTGAAGGGGTGCTATTTGAAGGGGTAAAAGGTCAACTGCTGTTCAAAGACTTTTTTTTTTCCTTACACATATCTCCAAATTATTTTCTGGAAAGAGTAAATGAGCTCCTGCCTGTTTAATAAGTAGAAACAGAGCACAGTGTTAAGAGCACGGGTTTGGTGACCAAAGTCCAAAAGCATCACACATTAGGCAATCTGTTTAACCTTTTCCACAAACATTTGTTCAGACATCGGTGCCCTCAAGAAGAACACTGAAGATATTAAGAAAGAGAGGCCCTTCAAACCGGAAGGGGCCCTGTGGTTTTGGGGATAGGAGAAGCACCAGTGCATCCAGAGAGAACCTCAGGACCTAAGTGCACTTGAAACATGATGCCTTCACAGACAGTACAGAAAGATGTCAAAGACCAAAGACCAATGGAATGATGAACATTTTAATAACCAAGGACCACACCTCAGCCTGTGCTTTTCACCCTTTTCATTAAGTGTTTATGTTCAACTAAGGAGAAAGAGGAGGAGGCAAACTTTGACTTACTGAGTCTTTATAAAATGATTAAATTTCTGCCATCAGCAAAGGTTCAATATAGAAATTACATGCAATTTTAGGAAAAATAAAGGGGTTAAAAATTTTAAGCATTGGCGTTTGGGACCAGTGACATTCATATGCACTAGATTAAAAATAGGTGGGATCACTCCTCTTTTCTATGCACATGCCAGCATCACTAAGCCAGAACAGTGATCCAGGCAGCCACTACAAATGGAATGAATTGGAGTTGACATGTGACATAAACCTATTTTGCATCCACTATTTGGAGAAATCGATAGGCAGTCCTTCAGGTCATGACACAAATATTTCTCTCATGTGAGACTTTAATGAGTATTGGATGGGAATGAGTTTTAAGCTACTGGGTTGTCGGAAAAGTCATGATGCATTTTTGCAACAAAAAACATAGAAAAAATACGGCATGACTTTTCTGATAACCCAATACATCTTTGTATCAAGAACCAGTCATAGAAATATTCTGGATTTCTACTTAGGGGAAAAACTATGTCATCAAAGAGTCAACTGAGTGGAGAGGAGAAGAAGCAACTATTCATTAAATTTGAGGATCTGATATTGAGGCAATATCACAATAGAGTGTCAAGAGTTTTCTCAAAAATAGAGTAGTGTCAAGAGTTTTCTCAAAAAAGTTGAGCTCCATTTAACACAGGAAGTAAAGAACAATTCAAACCCCAGAGATCTGCCCTATAGAGCATGGAAGGAAAAAAATATAACCTGAAAAACTTTAAAGCAGCCACTCAAGATAAAAACATCTTACTGTACAAAGCATCTAAGTGATTTACTACCTCCCCGTCCTAAAAAATAAAAGGTAGTTAGCTGTAGAATGCATTAATTCATTGAATAAGATTGCCAGTTGAAGGCCATTAAGTGTTAGACAAATAATAGGTGATGCCCACCAAAACAGATGGCTTTATTTTTAGCGCAGTTTATCTGGAATCATTCTTTCTGGTAGTAGTAATTAAAGGGTAGAACAGGCCTACATTTAATCCATATCTAGTAAAGGAAAATCTGATTAATTCCTTTTCTGAAAATGCACAGTCACCCTGGTTAAAGGTAGATCTTTTTGGAGAAGACTGGGAGAAAGGTTGACAGTATAAATTTTTGACAGTGTAGTGATTCTCCCTCAAGAATACCTGTTCTTAACTGGCTTGGGATGCCAGAGGGCCCTGGTTTGGATCCCACATATGAGGGCCAGTGACACTGCCCTCCACAGCTAAGATGCTGAACAACAGCTCAATCTGGAGCTGGGCTGCCGTGAGTCGCCTGCGATGGCATAGGCTGCAGCCCCTGTGGCAGTGGGTTGCCATGGGCTACTGTGTGTAGCCAGCAGCCGCAGTGAGCAGCCGTCCAGAAGCCAGCGACTGATCTGCCTCGCCCGGGAAGAGCGCAATGATGGTGCCAACTTGGGCCAGTGAAGCAACGTCCTCCACAACTAGACTGAAGAACAAAAGGACAGCAACTTGTCTGTTCCCCTTCCCCCAATTCCCCAGCGCTGTTCCCATCCCCCCAATAAAAAAAAAAAGAATACCTATTCTTCCCTTCCTTCAAGGGGTTCCAGGTTTGCAAACTGGCTCAAGACTGGGAATTAATTGAGAGGCAGTGATTCTCTGTTTTGATTCAAGTAAGACATTTGAGTTCATGTAAAGCACTTGGTGTAGTTCCTGATATCAGTAAGTGTTCAAGACATGTTGGCTATTCATTTTATCATATCATTTTATTTAATCTTCCCAACAACTCTGTGAGGTAATGATAACCCTGCAAAAGTTTGAGGAACATCTACAAAAAGTATTGACTTTCTAGCTTTACTCATTTTACATGCAAAAACACTGTGACACATAGATGTTTAATTTTTTCAGTGTTACCCAGAAAAGAGTGAATTTGGGGAATCAAAGCCATCTGACTCAAAACCCTGCCTCCTGGACAGTTATCCTACCCTAACTCAGTCAGAAGGGTCAGTGTATTAGTTTATACTAAATGCCTGTGGCTTAGTCTACAAAAGATCACTACATGAGGTGTCAGAGCAGGAAAAAAAGTCACAAAAGGTAGGATATCATGTTATTTCTTCCAGATTTTCCATCAGAATGAACAGTATAATAACTACACTGAATTATACAGCGTGCTCTGCTTCCCTGCAGAGTCCAGGTGCATGATTCATCAGCAAAAGAAAATGGCATTGATTTTAGAGGTTTATAACGAACAGGGTTTATACCTAAGGATTTTGTTGTCTCTGTTTTTGGTGTTGTTATAAATGGTACTGATATTTAGTTTTGAATTCCAATTGTTCATTGCTTGTTTATAAAAATACAACTGATTGTTGTATTTGGTTTATTGACCTTGAATCCTATGACCTCACTAAACTTAGTATTACAATATACCTAGGAGTTTGTTGTTTTTGTTTTGTTTTGTTTTTGTAGATTTCTTAGGACTTTTTAACATCAGACAATCTTGCTCTCTGAGAATGAGCTCTGTTTTGTTTATTTCTTTTCAATATGTATTCCTTTTTTTTTTATTGCACTGGCTAGGATATCCAGTGCCATGTTGAATAGAAGTCATGAGGATAAATAACCCTTGCCTTGTTACTGACCTCAGAGGGAAACTTCAGTCCTTCACTATTTAATATTAATTATGTTAGGTGCAGGTTATTCTGGTATGCTTCTTATCAGGTTGAAGAAATTTCCTTCTATTCCTAGTTTGCTGAGAATTTTATTTTCATTAGGAATATTACATTTTGTCAAATACTTTTTCTGCATCTATTAAGAGAAGATCAAATGGCTTTTCTGTCTGCTGATATGATGAATTACATTGATTGATTTCTCAATACTGAACCTGCCTTGCATTCTCAAGATAAATTCCCCTTGGTTATAACGTATTATCCTTGTGATATATTGATGCATTTGACTTAATATTTTGTTGAGTTTTGCATCTATGTTCATAAGGGATATTGTTTTGTTGTTTTCTTATAATATCCATTTCTGGTTTTGGTATCAGTAATTCTGCACTCATAAAATAAGTTGGGAAGTGTTCCCTCCTCTGTTCTGTTCTGCAAGAATTGGTAATATTTCTTCCTTGTTTGTTGTAGTAATTCCTACTAAAAGCATCTGGGCATGGAGTTTTCTTTGTTGGGCAGTTTTAAATTATGAAATCACTTTCTAAGATATATAGGGAACAATTTAGGTTGTATATTTCTTCTTCAGTGACCTTGGGTAATTTGTGCTTTTCACAGACCATAAACTGTGAAAATTATGGGCATAGTGTTGACAATAGTATGTCCTTATTTTCCTTATAATGTCTATTGGGTTTGTAGTAATGTCCCCTGTTTTCTTCCTGATATTGGTAATTTGTATCTTTTCTCTTTATTTCTTGATCAGTTTGGTTATTGAACTTTTCAAAGAACCAGATTTTTTTGATTCATTGATTTTCTTAATTGTTTTTCTCCTCTCAAATTCATTGGTTTTAGCTCTTATATTTTATAATTTCCTTAATTCTCTTTGCTTTGGGGTTTACTTAATACGGGTTTTTATTCTAGTTTTTAAGATGGGAACTTAAAGCATTGATTTGAGACTACTGTTCTTTATTAGTATAAGCATTTAATACTATATATTTTCACTTATTACTGCTTTAGTTGTATCCCCAAATTTTTAATATGTTGTACTTCCATTTTCATTCACCCAAAATATTTTCTAATCTTCCCCATGATTTTAAAGCATGGTTTATTTAGAAGTGTGTTGTATAATTTCTAAATATCTAAATATTTTCAGATACATCTCAGATTTTTTTACTAGTTTCAGCAATTCCACACTTATGTATCTATCCAGAAAAATCCAAAATGCTAATTTAAAAAAATATATGCACCCTTATGTTTATTGCAGTGCTATTCACAGTAGCCAAAACAGGGAAACAACCGAAATGCCCATCGGTAGATGACTGGATTAAGAAATTGTGGTACATTTACACAATGTACATTTACTCTGCCATGAAGAAGAATGAAATTGTACCATTTGCAACAATATGGATGGACTTAGAGAACATTATGCTAAGTGAAATAAGTCAGTCGGAGAAAGACAAATACGTATGATCTCACTTACATGTAGAATCTAAAGAACTGAATAAACGAGCAATGTAAACAGAAATAGTCTCAGAGACACAGAGGAAAAACTGATGATTGCTAGATGGGAGAGGGGTGGGGATGAGGAGAGACACAGAGGAAAAACTGATGATTGCTAGATGGGACAGGGGTGGGGATGAGGGAGAAGGGGAAGGGATGAGGCAACATAAATTGGTAACTAAAATATGGCCTCAGGGATAGAAAAGACAGTCTGGGGAATATAATCAATAATGTTGTAAATATTTTTAGGGGGCCAGATGGACTCATGTCTTGTTAGGGAGACCACTTCATAGACAGTGTAGTGGCCTGACCACTGCACTGTACATCTGAAGCTGCCATTGAATAATATTATATGTCAACTATAATTTAATACTGATATAGTCATGGGATGTGGAGTATAGTGTGGGAATGGAGTCAATGGAATTGTAATAGATATGTATGATATCAGGGGTGGGGGATCAGTGTATGTGGAGAGGGGGTTTGTCACTTTGTGGGGGGTGAAAAGGATAACTATTGCATTGCTTTGTACACCTGAAACTAATAATAATAATAATAATAATAATAATAATAATAAAAGTGGCAAGAATAATGGGATAAGTGTATTTGAAGTGGGGGGGCAGGTGTATTTTGAGGGGGATTAATGGCAATGTGCCTTTTACTGTAATAAATTTTTTTTATTTAAACATTCACCGTATTTTTCGATCACACCTCATATAACTCCCTTCTTAGCCCCTCTCAAGAAGAGGCTGAACTCAGGGTAAAACTCTCTGAGCTCTATCCGTCCTGCCACTCTTTCAGGCCACTTGCCCCACAGGATTTCCTCTAGACCTGCTTATGCTTGCCTGATAAATAGTTAGCTTGGTGGTTTAACCTCACTGAGCCACCAGAACAAAATTCTGATGTGTCAACAGAGAGTTTGTAGACTTGACCAAACTTTAACTAAGCTTCTCTCCTCTACACAGAATTTGAACTTTGATTCTTCCCCGCCCCCCCAACCCCCACTTCAGCCTGGGCCAGCATTAGGAGAAAAGACTATCCTTATTACAATGATACTCCATGAACCGTGCTTCCTCTTCTCTGTAAAAGGACAGCCGTTTCTGCCTGACCTCTCAGATGTTTGTAGATCTTACGGTCCGAGGGTTCTCTGGGTTGACATAGTCCCCCTCTTTCTATTACAGCAGAACCTTTTCCCCCTACAGTAATCCTTTCAGATAAATTCTCACCTTACCTAAGTCTGGAGTTGTATTCTTTTGAGTAATATTTTGGTTCAGCTTCATTATAAGTTCAGTAAACTTTGTGACTAGCCTAGAAATCTGAATATAGATCTATTAATTCCTTCACTCACTTATTCCTTTACTCAGGAAATACTGATTGAGAACTTGAGGTAGTGGCTTGGTAAGGTGTCACTTCAGCTAGGCTGGACTGGATTTCCTGGGATTTCCTTCCCTGCCCATTTCCAGTTAGGGTGGTCCACAGAGGAGATTCCTATGGGAGGTTGGGAGGGCAGCATGGAAGCAGCAGGCGTTTGGAAGCTAACTTGGTGACATGAGGCACTGGCTGGGCTGGCAAGTACTTCACTGTCTGCTGGGTTTGCCTTCAGCTTCTCTGACATCTGGGCTAGGGTGTTTTGCTCCCTAACAAAGGAACCTGGCTTCTGCAGGACACCCATTCTCCCAAGGTTAAAGTCAGCAAGAACTGACAAGGTGTCTGTTCCTGTGAGCTCCAGGTTGCGCAGTGGGTTTCAGCTTGTTTTTGATGCCTCCCACTTGAAATTCATTTTCCTTTCCCAACTACCTTCCATGAGTACTTCAATCTTCGGTGTCAGATGGGAAGAAACAGCCTTATAGAAATTGCGTAACTAGCACACACCTACAGGAGGCTGAATCCCTGCAACCAATCTACTTCTGCTTCTCTGTTTGGATCCTGACCGACACACTTAACTCTGGTCAACTATCTGAGCAATTATGAGCTTAGAATAAATTAAAATAGATAGATTTCCTATTGTCTAAGAGCTCATACTCTAATAAGAAAAATAAAGTATGAACATAACTAAAAATGCCACGTAGAAAGAGCTAAATTACTTCACATGTGTGCAGTTACAGTGCTATAGATTTTATGACATTTTGAAGCAGCCATTTTGATGTGGTCTAAAACATAGATCATTATTCTTTTCATTTTTATTACCAAATGATATTTAAAACTGATTCACTTACTCTAGTCCTAATTTTCACCTCTCCTTGAGCCTTATCCTATCCTTAAGCCTAAGGGTCTGGTGTATATTATGACATAATATAAAGAGTATTTCTACGTTTTTGATTCACTGTATCAAATTGGGATTATTCAAACAACTGGATCATAACATGCTGACTAAAAATGGTGGACAAAGGCTGTGGTAAATCAAGTGTTCTCCATAAACCCTATGAGATTTCACAAGAGGGAGGTATTACTCCTAAGTGAAAGGTAATCCAGTCCTTAAAGGAGGTTGAACTAGAACTGGCCATTGAAGAGAGAATGGTGTTAGATGCCAGTTGCCGTACTCCTGGGAAGCACTGGCTAACTCTTTCTGTTAGGAACTATGGAGAAAGTTCTTGTTAGACTCAAATTGTGTTAAACTTGGATTTGCAAACCCCTGTGAATATCAGGAGAAACTGTCTGTTGTCAAAACTCATTTAGCTACCTACTTTCCTGACTGTTGTTTTAAAGTTCATCCCTGGTCGACTTTCGGTGTCCATGAACTTTTGTAAAGCAGAATAACTTATGGGAAAGTACTGGACAGAATCTTAGTGTCTCTCTATAAAGATAATTTACATAAATAATGACCTATTGTTATTTTGCTACTCTAAAACCCATTCACATGAAAGTTATGAAATATATAGTGCCATACGGGAGAGCCTTAAAATGTAAAAGGTAGAAAATGACAGTGCAGCTGAGATTTTTTAAATCACATTTCTTTTTTATGGTTTTAAATTAACACTTAATCTCATCTATGTTGTAGTCTAGCACCTGTAGAGCTAGAGTCTACCTTGTGCCTTTGAAATTTTCATCAGGGTACTTAATTTCCCTCATCATCATTTATCCAAGAAAAAAATCTGACTACCTTGGAATGTTACTAAGGATAAAATAAAATAAAGTGTGCATAGCATATCTACAAAATGTGCTATGTAGATGTCACCCAACCAGCATACTCCTTCCCAGAGACTGTTACATTCTGTTACCCATCTACAGGTCTAGATGCATTTATTTGCCAATTCAGAACAAAAACCTGGCTTTGGCCAGTTGAGAACATCTTGCAGAACTAGGATATTGCCCTATACATGGTAAGTGCCTGATGCAGGTTTCTTATATGGAAGATATTTCTTTTCCTCTGGCATAATTCTCAACATAAGTGGACTGAGAAATTCTTATCCCCATCCAACAGTAGCATTCTGATTCATTCTGCTTCAATGAGGGAGCAAAAGGAGATGAGGGGTGAACTCTTTCTGGCCCTAAACATCCTGCCATTACTCAAACCACTCTGAGTTGTGCAACCAGCCAGCTAAGAACTGGGAGATAAGTGAATCTCTATAAGAAATACCTTCCTCCTCTCCCCTTTCACAAGTACCAGCAGCAGAGGCAAGAGACAGCTACTGTTCAGAGTTGATGTGTAGACTCAGAGCTCTTTTTTAAAAGAGGCTTTCATTAAAGTATAGTTGGCATACAATGTTATATTAGTTTGGGGTGTACAATATAGTGATTTGTTGTTTACATGCCTTTTGATGTGATCACCACACTAATCTGTCACCATGCAAAATTATTACAATATTATTGACTATACCTGTGCTGTACACTACATGTTAGGCTTACCTATATCCTTTCTTATGTCATCTTTACAACTACACTATGAAGTTTTCTTTCTTCCTTCCTTCCTTCATTATTTATATTTGTTCATTATTCATTCAGTCAGCGTGTATTGACTGGCTATATCTTTGGACTAAAGTTTCCATATATTCTTTGCCTTCATGGAATTTACTTTCCAGTGTTGTGGAGAAGATAAGTATTTAACAAATAATGGCACAAGTATTTAATTGACTTTGGGATAAGTTATATGGAGGAAAACTACAGTGTGCTAAGAGAACATATATCAGGGGAAACTGATCAAATGGGGGTATTTGTTAATGGTGAACGTGTCATGGACTTCAATTTAGCACAAACTGTGTGATGAGAATTATACATTCATTCTCCTACTTAAACCTCAAATTAAAAAAAAAGCCTATATGGTAAACTTTTACCCCTGCATAGAATAAAGGATAAGAATATGGGCTGTAACTCTAGTTTGTCTGGCTTTAAAGACTGGATCTGCCATTCTTTGTGTTTAATTTCCTTTATATGCAAAAGTGGGGTAATAACAGCACCTGTGTCATAGGGTTACTGTGAGGACTAAATAAGTTAATACCTGTGAAGTGCTTTGGAGCAGCACCTGTCATTCGATAAGTGCTCAAAAAGTGTACTTTCTCTATTATTTTAAAGACTGGAAAGCCTCTTACCAACTGCCGATGACACTGGGCAAATCACCTCACTGGGCAATCCAAATCATCTCTAGGCTTTGGATTCTTTGCTTAAGTTGCTAAACCTTAATGTGTGGAAGTAAATAGAAGTAAGGCATCTAGCATTGATACTGACACAGCATGCTCTCAAAAAAGATCTTCTTGGGCCGGCCGAGTGGCGCGATGGTTGAGAACTCGCTTGGGATGCCAGAGGGCCCCGGTTCAGAGCCCACATATGAGGGCCAGTGACACTGCCCTCCACAGCTAAGATGCTGAACAACAGCTCAACCTGGAGCTGGGCTGCCATGAGTCGC
>NW_017731603.1:2260759-2308271 GCF_001890085.2 Hipposideros armiger | reverse complement strand
TCCTCCTCCTCCTTCTCCTTCTATTATTATTATTAGTAGTAGTAGTAATAGTAGTAGTAGTATGTCTCATTTTCCTCAAGTTGATTATCTTGAGGGTTGAATGGTAGATGCTTCAGACTGAGATCAGGTCAACATTTTCTTTACTCATCTCTACCCAGAGTTGTTATGAGTAGGCACGTGCCCCTCACACATCAGCTTGAGAACAGCCAAATGAAGGTTTTATAGTATGATCACATCATCAGAATAGCATGAGAAACATAGTGTCCCCCATGAGTTCCTGGATATTGCTAAAGAGTCTGACTTCTCTGTCTATAGCTTTTTTGGGCCTTTTCAGCAATGGACACCTGTGGCCTCAGCCTTGCCCAGTGCCTGAGCCCAGTGCTGCCATGGAGCCCAATGCAGAGGGTGCATGAAACACAGAGAGAGAGCTCACTAGCCACTCAGCAAGACTGACCTGCTGCATGCAGGGAGAACAGGCAGTGCTTCAGCCCCACCGCACAGGGAGCCTAAAACCAGCCTTGCTGTTGAACCTGGCATGGATAGGGGAGGGGGGAGGAAGGAAGTAAAAAAAGGAGGGAAGGGTCAGAGAAGACAAGAAAAAAGTAAGAGAGGAGAAAGGGAATAGTAAGAAAAAGAGAGGAAGGGAAGTCTTGATTTCCCTCAGGACCATTATAATAGGCAAGGTTATGTGTTGCAAGTTTGTTGGGCTTTTACTCCAAAAATGGAGAGGAGAATCTATCAGAAAGGTATTAGAAACTCATATCATTCCCTAGAGTACCAATTTTGGTCATAAAGTAAGGAAATTTTGGAGACACACACCAAGACAAGTTGGCCACTGGCTGCCACTGCCATGAGAATGGTCTCCAGTCATCTCCATGGTCCCATGGACTAGGTGTGAAGCTACTCAAGTGCCACTGCCCAAAATCCTCTAGCTGGCTGGTGCATTTTCTCACTGGCATTCTGAACCAAATGCTAGATCTTTCTCTGCCTCAAGTAAAAACTTCCTTGACTGAACAAGGTCACTCTGACAATGAGCCATGGTGATCCCTACAGCATCATAGATCTTCCTCAACAACCCCAATCCTTCCAGGGGATCTAAGGTCATTAAATTTTTATTTTCCCTTTTCTTGAGGTCCATAAGCTACCATCTCCCCAGACTTTAATCATATTTCAGTCAAATTTCAGGAACTCTGATAATTATAATTGTACCTTGCCCCTTCTCAAATCTGTTGTACCCAAGCTCTCCAAACACCCCAACCCCAGGTTCTCTGATCAGTCTCCTACCTTTGTCTTGGAAGAAATGCCAACACATTCTTTCATGATTCCTTCTTGGCTTCCTTCAGAGGAAAGTCTCTTTTATTTATTCAGCAAATACTGATTAATCACCTGTTATGTGGTTAGCATTGTGCTAGATTCTGGGGATATAGCAGTAAACAATAGATATGGCCTGGGTCTTTATGACTTCCAGTGAAAAAGAAAAGTGTTGAACAAGTCAATATAAGTGTAACAAGTGTTATAAAGGAGAGCTTTGTGTACCATAGGAACATATTACAGGGGAAACTACCTATCTGGAGGCTTCCCAAAAGAGAAGGCTTCCCCAAGAAAGTGAAATTTGTGCTGAGACTGAATAGTGGGTAAGAATTAGCCAGACAAAGGGAATTACAGGTACAAGGACACTAAGACTGAAGAGAAAATTTGACTTGAAGAACTCTAGGAAAGCAAGTATGCCCACAGGGTGGAGAGTGAGGGAGAGAGGTGAGGTAACAACAACTGCCTCATATAGTGACTTGTGAGCTATGCAAAAGACTTGGATATGAGAAGACACTGAAGATATTTAAACAACTAACTGATTAACATTTTAAGAATATCGTACTGGCTACAGTGTATAGGCTACTTTTGAGGAGCAGGAGTGAAAGATGGGGGGACTAATTTAAAAGCTATTGTGGAAGTTCAGGTAGGAAATCATTGTTTCTTGGACTTAAGTAGTTGCGATGGGGATGGAAAAAAATAGATGGAGTGAATATATTGTTAAGAAATAGACCAAAAAGTGCTTGGTGGTGAGTTTGGATTTGGTAGGGAGGGAGAAGGAGGAGGCAGGGATGACTCACAGGTTTATGGTTTGAACAAAGGAGTGACAGTGATACCAGTCACTAATATAAGGACCCCTGGATAATCAGATGTGAGAAGAAGGTGCTGAGCTCAATTCTGGATATGTTTGGCTGAGGTGTCTGTGGGACATACAAGTGGAAATGTCTGTTATGTAGTTATTTACTATAGTCTAGCAGTCAAGGAGAAAAAGAAGCGAAGAACTGTAAATGTTGGCAATACTCATTATTGAATCCATGAAGTCGATTCACCCTAAGAAGAGGATGAAAATTAAGAAAGTAGACCTTAGGAGAGAGACCTACAAATCCCATCATTGGAATTTCCATAGACTGTGAAGAGTCAATGGTGGAAATTAGGTAAAAACAGCTGGAAGGTAGTAGGACAAGCACAAAAAAAAAATACTCTGTTGTGAAAATTGAGGAGAGAAACAGAAATATGGCCAGCCAGCCCATGAGATGGTCAGCTGTTTGATCCCAAAGACTATCTTTTATTCACCTTGGTATCCCCAAAGCCAAACATAGTATCTGACATCAGCCAGGACTTAAAATTTATTTGTTGAATGAGTAGAAATGTAGGTGGATAAATTAATTAACTGAGGGTACCTTAGGCTTCTGAAACCTGACATGATCAAGATTCTATCACTCATCATGGCCACTAAGAAAGAACTTGGGGTTTAGTGGGGATAGAAAGATGCTAATACTTATTAAATATCTATTATAACAACATCATCATTAAACAACCATTTTTTGAGCACTTTCTATATGCTAGAAACTTTGCATATTTCATTTCATTTGATCGTGACAACATTCTTATAAGTTGATATCATTACCCCATTTACATATGAGGACACTGAGGCTCAGAGTTTAAGTGTCTTACCTTGGGTCACATAGCTAGCAAGAGAGAGAACTGTAACTTGAACCTAGTCTCTGAGCCTCCAGCCATCATCTCTTAATCTTTAGGATGTGTAATATCCTGAGCTATATGTGACATCATCTTTAGAGACTGTTTTGAGGCCCTTACTTTGTCTGTCTTGTCACTCCCTTGTGGAAATGTCAGATAAGTAAGGGAAGTTTCTATGAGAAGTGATGCTTTTTACTTTACTGAAAAAAGTGATGCACTTCTCAACTTACTGAAGCTTTCCCACTAACTCTCCATGCCCAGCCACCAACAGGCCAATGCTGTCTTTATTCTTTCAAAAGTGTTGCCTCAAAATTCCACCTCCTACCCTAGAGAATGTTACTTAAAAATTGAGGAAGAGAAACATAAAGTGTTAGGAATTACAAAGATGAGCAGTTCCCTTATCTTTCTCTCCAAAGGGGATGGACTAATTGGGCTCTGGCAGAATAAAGACATGCTTAACTTATAACACTAATAAGAAAAAAGACTGAACACTCCCAAATGTTCTCCATGCCCACCTGAAAATGAAAAGTGGAACAAGTCAAGCTGAACACACTGCTTTCTGCAGGAGAGAGAGTCGGCACGTATATTTTTTTTAATTTATTGAGGTATTTCGTTGATTATTGCATTCAGTGGTTTTACTCTAATTGAAGTGAGATAAAATAAATAAAAGAAAAATTCCAATTGTTTTTGGTACTTATTTCCAGATCAAAATAATGTCTTCTTCTCTGTTAACTTCTTTCTCTCTCCCATACTTGCTGTACCATGGTGTGGGATCTGCTACCATAGTTGAACGGTAAGACTTGTCATAATTCACTGGGCCAGCAGGGGGCATTTGGCTGGTCCCTTTAGAGATTACACTCAGGAGTTTGGAGTCGTGGCCTTAGGAAATTTAATTCTCCGTCTGAGGTGGTCTCTTGAATAGCAAAAATGTAAAAATTTAGAGCTATGATTCAGAAGCCAGTCTGTATAAATGACGAATAAACACATGAAAAGACGCTCAACATCATTAGTCATTATGGAAATGCAAATCAAAACCACGAGGAAATAACATTTCATACCTACTAGTGATGCCTGTGGATCGAATCTCCCAGAGTGGGGACTCAAACCCTAAGCTAAGAAGGTTCTTGTTTTCACACAGGAAGAACTCAAACATGAGCTGATATAAAGTGAAAGTAAGTTTATTTCGTGGAGAGTAAGTAAGAAAGGAAAGGACAGGCCACCCCACAGACTGAGTGACAGTCTCCAATCACAAGTGGAAGAGAGACCCCCCCCTCCATCCCCTGGGCTAGGGTTTATATGTGTTTTCTTGCTTCTATGGAATATTTCTTGGAATGGGGGAAAGGACTGAAAAAGAACAACGGTAAGTTTATCTTTAACTTCTGTAAGATGCAAGAATAGGGGCAGGTTTGTCTTTAACTTTTGTAAGGCATAACCTGTGGCTTGTTTGTGGTAGGCTTAACTATAGGAATGGCCATAACGGAACCTCTTTGCTTAATAGCCTTTGGATGGTTTATTCTGTGTGGCTGATTAACGTCTTCCTGAGCTCTGTGTCTTGGAGCACGTAGGCAGTAGGCTTGGAATCCAAACTTCTAGTTTCTTCTTTTGTAAAAATCGTCCTTATGCCCTTTCCCTATATTACTAGGATGGCTATAGTCGTTTTTTTGTTTTTGTTTTTTATTTTAGTGGAGAAATTAGAATCCTTGCACTTTGCTGGTAGGAATGTAAAATAGTACAGCCACTCTGGACAAGTCTGGCAGTTTGTCAGAAAGTTAAAAGGAGAGTGATGTCACCAAGATGGAGATATAAGTCATTCCTGACTTTGCTCCCCCTCAAAAGAATAACAATTTATAACTGTTCGTGGACAAGGCATCACCCCAGCCCAGTGCAGCACCACATGTAGAGGTCTCCCCTGAGCCTACGGTTCCTCCGGTAGGAAAAGAGAGCCCAGAGATGACATCCAGTGCCCACTCCCCCCCTTCCCCAATGTGGAGCCCTGCTCTAATCTTGCCCCATGGGGATTGTGGGGGAATCTCTGGTGCTCAACAACTGGGAATCTGGTTTTGATGGAGTAGGGGGAGGTGCTTGCAGTAGTCAGCACTTCAGATCTTGGCAGACTGAGTTCCTACCTGCAATGTACAAGCAGTAGTCCTGACAAGCAGTTTTGCTCCTCTGCAGTCAAGACAGTGGAGCAGTCTGACCAAGGAGCTCAGAGGGGCACAGGTTGGCCTGATTTAGGTCATGAAACAGGAAGCAAAGAGCGTAGCCCTAGAGCCTAGTCTGCCACACCCCACCCCCACCCAGCCTGTCAGGGGAGCAAAACCACTACTTCAAAGAGATAGCTATACCCCCTGTTTATAGTATTATATATATATATATATATATAAATTTATAATAATATAGTATAATATTATTCAGCCATAAAAAAGAAGAAAATCCTGCCATTTTCCATTTGTGACAACATAAATAGATCTCAGGGACATTATGCTCAGTGAAATAAGTCAGACAAAGAAAGACAAATACTGTATGGTCTCACTTATATGTGAGATCATATACAACAACAACAACAACAAAAAACAAGCAAAAAAAGCAAACTCATAGAAAAAAAGATTAGATTTGTGGTCACCAGAGGCAGGGGGTAGGAGAAAGAAGAATTCTATGAAGGCAGTCAAAAAGTACAAAACTTGGGCTGCAACATACAACGTGATGATTATAGTTAACACTGCTAGATGGTATATTTGAAAGTTGTTAAGAAAGTGAATCCTAAGGCTTCTCATCACGAGGGAAAGAACGTCTTTTTCTTTTTGTATCTATGTGAGATTATGAGTGCTAACTAAAAGTATTGTGGTAGTCATTTCACAATATATGTAAGTCAAACCGTTATGCTGTATACCTTAAACATATACAGTGCTGTAAGTCAATTATACCTCAATAAAACTGGGAAAAAGTTAAATAGAACTATCATAATACCCATCAATCACACTCTGAGAGATACACTCCAAAAAATTGAAAGCAGAAAATCAAACAGATATTTGTACGCTATGTTCATAGCAGCCTTATTCACAATAGCCAAAATGTGCAAAAAAACCAACTGTCCATCAACAGATGACGGGATAAACAAAATGTGGTGTAAACATACAATGGAATATTATATGGCCACAAAAAGAATGAAATTTAGATATATGTTACAACATGAATGGAGCTTGAGAACATTATATTAAGTGAAACAAGCCACACACAGAAGAAAAAATATGACATGATTGCACTTATATGTCATACCTAAAATAGGCAAATTCAGAGACTGAAAGTAAAAAATAAAGTTTTCCAGGAGCTAGTGGGCAGGGGTAATGGCATGCTATTGTTTATTGGGAACAAAGTTCATGTTGGGGGTAATGAAGCTTTGGGGCATAGATAACGGTGATGGTTGCACCGCACTGTGACTGTGTTTAATGCCACTGCATGGAGAAAACAAAGCATGGAGAAAAAGTGATCTCTGAGTCCCGGGCAACTTTCCATTTTTAGAGTCTATCCTTTTCCCTGGTTTTAATCTACATTTCTGTATTTGAGAATACACGTCTCTATAGTGTTATTTACGTTAAAAAAAATCCAACCAAGTAAATTTAAAGATCTAATTGGCTTTATTGAACAATTCATGAATTGGGAAGCATCCCATCTAGTAAATAGAAAGGTTTTCCAAGGACTTATACAAAACAGAAGGTTTTTATAGGCACAAACAGAACAGGACAAGAAAGTTAAAAGAGCAAATTATTTCAGTCAAGGCCGCCTTCCCCTAGGGGAAGTCAGAGGGTCTTGTGGGGCACTTGATCTCATCAGTGCTGACCTGGAAACTCCAGAATGATTGGTTTAAAGTTCCAGTCCTGGGAGAGGCTGAAACTGCAGTCTAGGTGCCACGTCTTGGTGGAGCTTGGCACAAGTGCCTCCTCCTATGACCTGTTTCTTTTTAACACATAAATAAAACATTTTGGTTTTGCTCAGAGTAGCTCAAGTTGATCATTGTTCTTTGAACCTACATTGTCTTACTTAAACAATTTGGTAAATTCTTACCAACAATTTGTGCTTTGGAGTCTGGTCATCTTCTTTTAATAATTATTAGCTAGGGTACAGAGGTCAAAAGGCAAAGCAAAATTTCCACACATTATTTATCATGTGTTTCCTGAAGAAATAAGGTTTGAGTAATCTTCTAGTTTTGGTAATACACGGGATCCCAGGGATGTCTATAAAGACTCCATATCTCTGAGTTCAACATTTGTATTAGAACTTCCCTAAGGGAAGCCATTCAGTGAATCCAACTTTAGCCAACAGCCTGCAGCATTAAGGTAAGTACCTGAAACTTGTTCAATTCTGTCTGTAGGGTGAGTCGGAGTTGACTGGCTAAAGGAGTATAAGCTAAGCTGACTGACTCTCTGGTAAATTTATCCAAAATGGGGGGGATCCAGATACAGAATTATATGACGGATCATAGTCACCAAGAGAATGCTGTTTTCCAGATTCTGATATTGCTCTAAGGTAATTATTCCAAACCCAAATAGGAAGGATGTCTAATAAGTAGTTTTAATCTTCTAAGCTATACCGTGATATGCATTTCATTTAATCTTCTCAGTTATACCTGACACAATTCTACCAAGTAAAACTATCATTCTTTCCAATTTCAGGTAAGGAAACTGAGACAATAGTCAGGAACCCATACTTCAGCTCATTTAGCAATGATTATTAAACCTTAGCCATCTGTCACAGGTTATATCCCAGAGGTTAAGAATATCAGCTTGGGAGCCATACAAGTGAATTCAGTTCCTGGATTGGCAACTTACTAATTGGATGGCCTTAGACAAGAGATGTGTGGTTTTCTCTTCTGTAATAACCATACCTAACTCTCAGGGCAGTTGTGAGCACTAAATGAGTTTAAATATATGAAACACCTATAATACTGCCTAGAACCTATTAAGTGGTATCTAGGTATAAGATAGTAATGTCATGTGGCCATTTCTTCATCTTTTTATTGTGCCCTGTGGTTTTTTTGACACTTTTTTTTTCATTTTTTTAATCTTTATTAAATTTGTTCATTTATTTTGTTCTTTGTATTTTACATATAAGTGAGATCATATGGTATTTGTCTTTCTCTGTCTGACTTATTTCATTTAGCATTAATACCTTTTAGGTGCATCCATGTTGTCACAAATGTTAAGGTTTCATTCTTTTTATGGCAGAGTAATATTCCAATGTATATAAGTACCACAATTTCTGTACCCAATCGTCTATTGATGGGCATTTTGGTTGTTTCCATATCTTGGCTATTGTAAATAGTGGTGCAGTGATCATAGGAGTGCATATATCTTTTTGAATTAGTGTTTTAAATTTCTTTGGATAGACACTACCTTGAATCAAAGCTTTCTACTTTTGTTATATAGCCAAGATATGCCATGACTGCCAGAGGGATCAATCACAAGAAAGCACCATGTCCTGGAATGTAAATTAGGGCAGGAAAAGCTGGGTCCAGATTGGAGCTGAGTTCCTAAGTTGCTACCTCTATGTATAGGCAGGGTGGCTGGAAGCCTATCACTGCTCAGAGAATGATCACAGAGCCACAGGGCTGTTAGGGCAGAGGCCTATTGTTATAGGTTGTTATAGGTTGTTATAGGTTGGCTACGTCATCCTTTACCAGTCTAGGTGGGCACCTATTTTCAAGCACCAAGGACATTTTAAAGATGAAGTGTTGACTCTATTTTATTTAGGTTTAACTAAACATTTCTTATGGTGCCTTCTCCCTCAAATCCCTTACATGAATGGGACCTGAACGCCAATGTTACATATTACCTTAACCTCTAAGTCATAGTTGAGAGAGTTTTAGATAGATACCGAACTCAAACTAGAGTAAGTTCTTTCTCCCATGAATCTGGACCTAGAATATAGAAATGTTAGTCTGTCTCAGATTGGCAGTATGGGTGGCTTTACTCATGGAGAACATAAACTTGATGTTTTTATGTGGTAGGCTAAATAATGACCTACCTGTGATATCCAGATGCTAATCCTTAGAATCTTTGAACGTTGAATTATATGACAAAAGGGACTTTGCAGAGGTGACTGAATTAAGATGTTGAAATGAGGAGACTAACCTGGATTATCCAAGTGGACTCTAAGTGTAATCACAAGTGTCCTTGTAAGAAGGTGGTAGGGAGACTTGAATACAGAAAAGAAGAAGGCTATATGAAGATGATGGAAGTAAGGGAAGAAAAGATAGTGTGATGCGGGGCCATACGCCAGGGAATGAGGACACCCTCTACCAACTGGAGAGACAAGGAAACGGATTCTCCCCTAAAAACCTCCAGAAGGACATGGCCTTGCTGACTTAGATTTTTATCCCATAAGACCCATTTTGAATTTCTGACTACCAGAAATATAATATAATAATTTTTTTGTTGCTTTAAGTGACTAAATTTGTGGTAATTTGTTACACCAATAGGAAACTAACACAGCATAGATATAAGAATCATATTGAGAATATGAAGTTAAGCCACACAACTCAACCTACAAGCCCTTGTGATGAAAAGCTAGTGGAAAAAACAAACTTTCCCTGATAGCCACATACTTTAATTCAGTAGAGTACCTCAAAGCTCTTTAGAGGGCATCCAGGATAAAAAACACGGATGCCGAGGGCTTTTGAAAGGTCCTTTAGAAGACTTTGTAAGAGGAAGGGGAGGCTACCAGGAGAGACGTTTTTCAAAGCAGACTTTTTATTTTCAAACATAGAAGCATGAAAAAGTAAGATCCTTTTGTAAAAGAAGTGTTCAAAGAAGAACATATTGCTTTTATTTTTTATTATTATTAGTTTCAGGTATACAAAACAACATAGTGATTAGACACACCCCTCACAAAGTGATCACCCCATCAAGCCTACTACCCCCCTAACACCATACATAGCTATTACAATACCATTGACTCTATTTCCTGTGCTGTGCTTTACATCCCGTGACTATAGATTTCTTTAAATTATAGTTGACATTCAATATTATTTTATGTTAGTTTCAGGTGTACAACATAATGGTTAGACATTTATATAATTTATGAAGTGATCCCCTGATAAGTCTAGTACCCATCTGACACTGTACATAGTTTTTACAATATTATTGACTATATTCCCCATACCATATTTCACATTCTAGTGATTATTTTGTAACTACCAATTTGTACTTCCTAATCCCTTCACCTTTCTCACCTATCCCACCAACTCCCCCTCATGTGTACCAAATATTACTTTCAAAGGGTTATCTTGGCACTAATGATTGACATTGAGTGTTTTTAATTCTAAAATGCCTGTCACCACAAAGGAAAAGAATAGCACCAAAGTACCAAGCTTCTAATTTTCTGTATTATGGAGAAGACAGACAAAAATACTAGTAAGAGTGGGCTTAAGTGATGCATGGATACCAGATAATTGGATACTTTTTGTGCTAATGTCGATTATCATGTTTGTATTTGTACTGATGCATTTTCACTGGCGCCAATCAGCAATATTTCTTGGGGGTACATTGCCATTGATGCCAGCCACAAAGAGAAATGTTAAATCCAAACATTCTCAATAATTTTTGGTTTTTTTCTTTACTTTCAGCCACATGTAAATAAAATGGTATTTTTCTCTGAGTAAGATACTCTACATAGTAATAACAAATTTGTTGCATGTTGCCTTGGCCTCGGTATTTAGGGACAGTATAAGCCATTCTTAACTCACAGGACTGTTCCATCACAACCCAAGAGATAGGGAGCCCCTGTAGACCCAGAATACCAAATCCTGGAAAACTCTGGAGGCAGCGTTCAATATATTTCAAGCTCCTTTCATTTTTTCCAAAGTCCCACTGCTCATTTACAAGCTTTGCATGTGAAGGATCCAACTTGATGCTCAGAAAGTCTCCTTTGCTGTCAAGAAAAAAATGAGCATTTATTCAGCTAACACTTACCAAACACCAGGATTGCAGACAATATGTATGACACCATCCCTTTTCTTGAGGATCCCACAGCCTAGAGGAGGAAACAGAAGCACACACAAAAAAGTACTATTTCTATGTTTGTTTTAAAATCTCCTCAAAAAATTGAGAGGGACAAAACCCTATGTGCTTTATGATGCATTTGACAGCATGAAGTTGGCGTGACATAGCACAGTATTTCTCAAAAAAGTCCAAGCAAATACCCCAAGGAGGAGGAAAATGAACACATATTCCTAAAATAGTAAGGATTAGACCAGAGTGATCCCTCCACATGGCTGAATTTTGAATTCTACTCCACAAAATATCAAAATATACAAGATAATATTTATTTCCACAGAAATTTCAATAAAATGCATGTCCAGGAAGATGAGAGCCGTGTTCACCTTATAGCTACATGCGTCCCAAAACCAAGCACCTCATACTTCTAGGGAAGTACTAAAAATGCAGTTTAAGAAGCACCAGTAGAGGGGAGGACATTGGATTTTGGGGGTGGTAACAATCAGGATTTTAATTGGATGAGATATCTGAGACTGAGTTTTCTCATCTGCCAAATCAGAATAACATCCTCTGTGGGTAGAGGAGGTTGGGGCAGGTAGAAGATCCCAAAGAAGCTTTACCCGCCCCCAGGGAGGAAGAGTTTTCAGGAATTTGTCAGGTTCAAAGTCACTGTATGTTTGCCAGTGGGTGGGTCACTGGACACTAAATTGTCTACACATATGGAAGGCTTTCTTTTTGCTCTCCTCCATGCCTGACCTGATCCTGGTCCTGATTCCTCAAAGATCTCAAGCATTCTCACCAGCCCTTCTCCTGTGGTATAGCCAAACCTAGAGTGGCAAGATACTAAGATATGCATTGGGCTTAGAGGAAACACTCATCTTAGGACAAGTACTCCATCCCTGATTGCCATCCCCATTTACCATTTTCCCCTGTGCATACATTTCTGTTAAGATTCTCATGGAAACACAGCTGGGCCAATGCAATATTTGAATGTTGCTAGCTAAATCAATTGTATGTGTGAGTGAGTATTCAGATTTTATTTATTTTTTGAATTAGTAATACAACTATAAAACATAGATTGACAATAATTATTTCTTCTTTCTCTGATCTACTGCCCAGTTACCTTCGCTAAAGGCAACTAGCAATACAATATATTTATGTAACCATCTAGAGGTATTCAATGCAGTTTTAGGTGTGTACATAGCATGCACAGTGTTCTGTCCACCTTATTTGTTGTTTCTTTTTTTCACTTAGCAATATATTTTGGAATTCTTTTTTTATTAGTTCATATAGAGCTGCTTCATTCTTGTTAATGGCTACATATTATTCCAATGTTTGGATTATACCTTAATGAATGGATACTACCGAGGGACACTTAGGTTTTTCCATATGTTATGCCATCACATATTAAATTCATCAAAGTCTTACCATCCAATTTGGTAATATCTTTCACTTAATGTATATTTTTTTGATCCAACCATTTCAATTCAAGGAGCCTCTTTCAGAAATATTTATACAACTTGTGTAATGATCTATTTATGAAGACATTTGTTACTGAATTTTTATTATAAGGAAGAACTAGAGATAAATCAAGAACATGTTGATATGGGAATATATAATGATGTATCTTCCTACTAGGGAAATCTATGCAGCTGTCAAAATAAATGCAAGGTATCTGTATGAACTTGCATGAAAGATGTATATAACGTTAAGAATATTTACACCTGGTCAGGAAGGTTGTGGGGAATCCAAGTGGGCAAATTTTCACACGTTACTTAGAAAACTTGGATACTTTCTACATTATGTAGTATTTTTGCAAAAAAATAAATAGTTTTAGTAAAGATTTTTTAGTGCCACCATGTTGTCTGATACCCTCGCAGGGGGACTCTTCTGAGATCGAAGTGAGTTAATATATGTAACGGATCTCATCTAACGAAGGCCCTGCCCATGGTCAGCAAACATTAGAAAACGTATTTCCCTTCCTTTCCCCATGGAACTGTGTACCTTATCATAATTTAGTCTCAAAGCCTATATATTCAAGTCTAGCTCTTATGGCAACTGAATGATTCTATCAGGAATTTGGGAAGCAAAAAGTCAAATCTCACTTTTGATTTTTATTATCTGTGGGCATATTAACTAGCTCCATCATATCCATCTTGCCATTACTTGATGTATTGCGTTTCACTGGAATTTCCATCATAAAGAGTTTGGTCCTTGTGTAATCCACCTGCACTGATTTTGAAGCTGCAACCTTCTTTATTGCTTCATCCAAACTCTCTTGGAAACCTGGAGAGAGGAGAAAGACAGGCACTGCATCACCTCTTCCATATCTACTGTGAATGAACCAGGGGACCTTTGCCTTTTAACTCATACCAGTTACCTTGGATCTGGAAGACTTGTTCCCAGTTGATAACCTGAGGGCATGCCAGGGCTTCCTCTATCTTGTCAGGAGCTTTGGTGAAAATGTGGTAAGTGTTGGTATAATGATCCAGATCATCCTTCATCTCCTGATATAATAAACATCAGTCATATTTACATAGCACCACACTTGACAAAATGACCTTGCATACATCTGGAGTGCTAGAGACTCAATTGCTTGATACCCTTTGGGTTTTTTGTTTGGTTGGTTTTTGTTATGTTTTTGTTTTTTGGTTTTTTGGCTTGTTTGTTTTTTTTCTGAGAGAAATGCATAAAATGGCCTTGGAATCCCTTGAAGAATCAATCACTATTGACACACTGAAGGTGGTTCCTGTCTGATGGTGCACTGGAGTCCACTGTCCTTGGGAGGGTGAGCAAGTCGCCCCAATGTCTGGGATGGAAGGTACACCAGAAACAGTGGGTGCTAAGGGTCTATAAGAGAAGAGTGCCTCTGGTATGGAGAGAAGTATAGGAAACATGGTCGGGGGTCAAGATTCTGGGTCTGTGAGGAGAGGACGCCTAAGCTAATTCTGACCCAGCACTCTGGGGCTGGCATGGTGATTGGCTCTTGGTGGGCATGTGAATAAAGATTACTTTTAGAAAGAGCCATCATGCCAGAGCTCACCACAGCACCTGGAGTAGAAGGCCAAGTCTGCCACTGCATACCTGCTTAGTTCTGCTGCTGATACTTTCCTGGGGATCCTGGGGGTCACTGTAGGTTATGTTGTATTCTAATTCCCCTGATTACTATGTAAATGGGTGGGGGTAAAATGTCCCTACTGTAGGAAAGAAGGAATTCACTACTCATGCTCTCTAAACCTGGAAGATGGGGAAGACATTCTTATTAAATATACATGATTCATCTGTTGTTTAACAATTCTCCCACATAGTAATTTTGTCAACTTTTCTTTTTATAGTTGAGAAAGCAGCTGTCTTCCCAAGGTCATACTAGTCACTTGGAAGATGTAAATCTCAAACCCAACACTGATTCAAATATTATTGGGTTATGTTCATTTAGTCACAGGGAAAGAACAATATTTCCTAACTGTTTCCAGCTATAGGTGTCTACGTTGAGGTGTACACCTATGATCAGACTCTCAATGGAAAAGAATTGACTAGATGGGATCCTGATGTTATTTGCAAGACATGGGTTATTGGCTATTTGGACTACTCGCATGCCTTATCTCACTAACCTACCCTGTCCCTGAAGCAGCCTTTCCAAAACCTATAGAATGAGAGGTGCCAAGGTTCTTCTCTCCAGCCCCCAGCTTCGGCTCCCTCATTGTCACACACAGAACATCCTGAGTGTGACTGGCCTGGTATTCAGTAGCTTGTGCTCTTACCTGTTTCTGAGGCCGGGTAATGACTATCTGATAATCTGGCCAGGCATCTACCAGCACCTCCATGTTGAATGGGTTTTTATTTTTAATGTTGAAAATGACACCATATACCTACAAGAGCAACAAAACAAAACAGGAGAGGATGAAGTTTTTCTGTGAGATCGAATCTTGGCTGTGGTATGAGACATAAAATCAGGGGTTAGGAAGACTTGACAGGATAGAACTAATTATTCCAGAATGGTTCATTGGGCTATTTATTGGAAAGTATGCTGCAAAGAGGCCCAGTAAGGGTCCATAAAAATCCAAGTTAATAGCTGAGTCATTAGGAACTGGTTACCCTGACATTCATTCATTTGTTGTTTAAAACTTCATACCATTTTCCCCATTTTCTCATTTCATACCATGCCATTCCATACTATTTATTTGGTACCCATTAAATATCAAATGTGTGTCAAGTATAGAGAATTCAAAAGTGAATAAATATGCTAATGGCCACTGCCTTCAAGTTAAATGTAGAAGTATAGAGAAGTACATAATCTGATCATAATGGGACACATGCTCTGGCAGATGTATGCACTAAGTGGTGTGGCATCCCAAGCGGGAAATGCACCACCTATCTAGGAAGTGGTAGGAGGCTTACAGAAGAAATAATATTCGCATTGGGTCTTGAGGAATAAGTAAAGTCTTTTCCTCTCAAAATAAAGAGAGAAGGAGAGCAAGTCATTTCAGGTAGCAGAAAAAGCATGAGTGAATGCTTGAAGGTGTGGTGGAATTTATCATACCTGCTGAACTGTGAGGGGCTCAATGATCATAGCATGTGGTATACAGCAGGGGGATGTTGGGAGATGAAGTAGAAAAGGCAGGGGGCACTTTGTGATAAACCTTTGTATACCCAACTAAGGACTATAGGCTTTATGCCTTGGACATGGACCACTACTGAAATTTTAAAACAAGGGAGTGATATGATCATATTTGTGTCAGATAGATGGCTCTGGTTACCAAGTTGCAGGCAGGGTGGTAATATTGAAAACAGGGAGATATTGCAATAGCCTGAGGCAGAAAAGGAAATCAACTAGAGATAGCACTAGAAGGGAGTCAAAAGATATTTAAGAGGCCCAAAAAGAAGTGAAGTGGGTGAATGGATATGAGTATTAAGATCTTCCCAGAAGAAAGACTCTGATGTTAGACTTGTACTCCCATCTGCCCAGGGAAGGTTCTGAGCCCTGGATCTATCCTCCTCACACAACACCCCTCTTGCCCCAGGTCACCCTCTACGCCCTCACCTTCAAGGACTCAGGGATGTTCTTTTCCAAAGATTCATACAGAATCTGCAGCTTCTGGGGTTCATGAAGCACAAACATCTTGTGTAGCACCTCAGCCACCTTCCCTCAGGAATATGCTCTATGGAAACAAACACACAAACTAGGATTCCTGGAGAGATATGACAGGCGTCCAGGAAAAGGAGGAAAGAGAAGTCACCTAGGACACCATACATTGTCAGAAGTAAAAGGCTTTATCAGTTATCTAGTCCAACCCTTATATTTTACAAATGAGAAACTAAAGCCCAGGGCTGCAGCTGGACCTCAGGGCTCCTTGGTGATCTTGCTACAATTCCACAGTGAGAAGTACCCTGAAACGAATCTCCACACAGCCCATTTGTTCAAATCAAGCCAAGAGCCTGAGAAGTGAATGTCTTCAGCTGTTCAGGTGCAAATGAAAAATAATGCATCTCTTCAGAAACTATCCCTGATACTCCTCAAGGCCCCCAGGCATTGAAACACTTCTTCCAATGATGTCATAGTATCAGTAGTATTTTTAGCCATCATGAAAGAAAGACTTTCTGGAAAAGATCCTAAAGACCGTATTGTGCGTGATCTCTTTTTCCTAAGGAACAGAATCACAGGAGAGAAAAATTATTGATTAGCAGTGATACTCCCTAAGTATAAATTGTCAAAATCTAAGAATTATATCCTAGCAACTTTAAAAATAGAGAAAATCCTTTTATCCAATAATTCCACTTCTAGGAACTCATCCCAAAGAAAAAATAATAGATATCTATAAAGATATGAACACAAGTAAATCCACTATAGTATTATAATACTGTAACTTTAGAAATGATCCAAAACTATTATAGAGAAATGGCTAAGGTAATGATGGCATATCCAAATAATGTATTACCAGGCAGCCATTAAAATTATGTCTTCAAAGTATACTTAATGACATAAGAAAATGTCCATGAATATAAAGTCAAGAAAATATGTGATATAATCCCAAATTAGTAATATAAAGATAGATAGGTGAATGGCTATCTGTGTATATGTACTTGTGTGTTTACCCAACTCAAATGCTTTCTGAAACAAAACAGTATATAAATAAGATACACATATGAACTTCAAATTTTATACACATGAATATCTGACTATATATATATAACCATATAGTATATATTTATATTACATATACCTGAATAAAGTATATGATACTTAAAAACATTATATAAGAGTAGCCATAGATTCTAAAAAACCAACAAATACAAGAAATTCAAAGTAATTTTGATGGTTTATAGGGGTGCCATCATTTTTTCCCCATCATAACAACCCTAGAAAATCCAGCACCCATTTTGTGAGTGTGTATGTGTGCATAGCCAGGATCAAAACAAAACAAGGCACAGTAATTAAGAACATGGTCTTTGGAGTCAAACAGACAAGGACTCAAACCTTGGCTCCTCTATTTGTTAGCTGGGTCACTTTAGGTAGGTCACTTAACTTGAACCTCTCTAAGCTTCACTTTCTTCATCAATAAAATGAGGATAATAATACCTACTTTGTAGGTTATCCTGAGGATTATTATATCAAGTCACGAAATGTATGAAGTGTTTAGTGTGATGATAGATGGTGTATATGTGTGATTCTGAAGGAAATTTTGAGAGCTCTCACATATATCCAGGGGGCCATTCTATAGAACAGGAACATAACTAAAGAAAGCCCCAGCTTCAAAGATGGTGCTATATGTAACTTGCTTGAATAAACCTATTGAATAAACACAACACTGACGTTTTTAGGCAAACCAAAGCTCTAGAATAGGTACAGGAAAAGAGCATCCTTAGATATAGAGTTTACAGTAAAGGTAAGTTTATTTAGCAGAGAATAAGTAAGAAAAGAAAGGCCACCCCACAGAGAGAGTGGCGGTCTCTAACTGTTAGTGGAAGACAGACCCCCTCTACCTCCCAGGCTAGAATTTATATGCGTTTTCTTTCTTCTGTGGAAAATGTATTGGTATGGGGAAAAGGAAGAAAGATGAACAATGGTAAGTTTATCTTTAATTTCTGTAAGATGCAAGAATAGGTGCAGGTTTGTCTTTAACCTTTGTAAGGCACAACCTATGTCATAATGGAATCTCTTTGTTTAATAAAACCTTTGGGTAGTTTGTTCTGTGTGGTTGAGTAATGTCTGCCTGAGTTCTGTTTCTTGGAGCATGTAAACAGTAGGCTTGGAATCCAACCTCCTAGTTTCTTCTTCTGTAAAAACAGTCCGCATGCCCCTTTCCTGTATTAGAAAAAGCCAGTATGTTTCCAGCACTGTCTGGGATGAGGGGTACGCTGACCAAATGGCAAATAATTCTGCTCATTCTGCAGACCCTTTGTAGCATGTTTTCCCAGAAGAGTGTAATCTTGGAAATTGGGAACATGTCTTATTCTATCTTGTAGCTCAAGCATCAAGCATAGTGCTACATCAAGCATGGTGTAGACATCGATGAGCTTTTGTTTAGTGAATGAATGAAAGGAATCAGTGAGGTGTAGAGATGGGGCTCTTGAGATACTTTTCCTTGAAGACTACGTATCAGCTTTCTTTGCTCTGATTCCAGACTTAGTCAACTGTCTGAAGAAAATGTGGCTGCTAATAGAAGCTTTCAAGTAAAGAAGAAAAGGAGCTGGCCGAGTGGCTCAGTTGGTTAAGACCTCACTAAAGAATGGGAGCTCTGAGCAACAGGGTCGCCGGTTCGATTCCTGGTCTGAGCTGAGCTGCCACTGAGCTGCCAACAGGTGGCAGGATGGCTCAGCTAAAAAATAAATAAATCAAGTTAAGAAAATATCCAACAGAAGGTTACTTTGAGCACTTATATCAGATATATAAGATGTAAGGGGATGCATTAAAAAGGAATGTGAGAAAGATTGTGAGACTGTGCATAGCTTCTGTTACCTGCCACCACTTGCCATCATCCGTAGCACATGCTCTCCCAACTTTCTGTCATTTTGCAGCCAACTGCCCTCCATGGCAGGACCCTGGCTCACCTCCCATCCATTGGAGACATCTATTTCCAACTCACCCTAGGGCCTTCTGGTAGTAGAATTGTTTCTGGTTTAAACTGATCCCAATACATGGTCTGATATAATTGATCATCCCTAAAAATATGTTGAAGAATATAAATGTTTAACAAGATCAGAGAGGAAGAGGTGCCATCAGAGGATACTGGGGAAAAGTGGCCAAAGAACAATGTAATAAAACAAGAGGAGGAGAAGTACCTCACAAGTCAAAATAAGAGAAACTTTATTTAAAGGTGCTGGTGACCAGAAAAGCCAAGTACTGCTGAGAAGCTAAGAGAGATGAGTACTAAAAATGCCACTGCATTGGAGTTAGGAATTGATTTCTGATTTGGTGAGAGATATGTCATGGAATGAGGGAGGAAGAAACCAGGTTAAGGGGATTAGAGAATAAATGAAATGTGAGGAAATAAAGAAGTCTTTCAAAGAGTTTAGCCAGGAAATGAAGGAGAAGAATGTGGAAGTATCAAGGGGGGATGGAGGGTGCAGGAGCTCAAAGGTAGGCATTTCTTATTAGATGAGGGAGTTAAGCATATTTATGCTAACTACACAAAGCAGGTAAGATGGACAATAATTAATATAATCGGGGATAGAAAAGGGAAAGAAAAATAGCTAAATCGACTGACCAGGCACTGTTTCAAATCATTTATGTTATTAACTCATTTAATCTTCAACCATGTCTCTAAGTATAGTTGTTGGGATCAGTTTGGGACAGAAAGAATACCTCTTCTACAAGATGGAAAAGAAAATTTTAGTTTAGGTGTGGTTGCAAGTATATGGGCGTGAGCACTTGGGGTTAGAAAAAAGAGCAGGAAGTTTGACAAGTTATCCTTTAAAGCCTATTTTCTGGAAGAACTAGATAACAAGTCATCTTTTGGAAGTGAGTAAGGTGAGAGAATGTGCCAGAAAAGTATAAAGAAAAAAGAATAGGGTTTTATGAGAAACTATTAGGGTTTGAATGGGGTTTGGTGTTAGTGGAAGAAAATGACCACTGGGGATACATGGAGAGATTGCCAGCACTGCTGAGGACCAGGTGCAGATGGAAACCATCATTTGGGAGTAGTATTCATCCACATGTATGAGCTCAGCATCTACATACCAGAAGGAGAGAAGACAAATTGAAATGAAGCAAATTTTTCCAGTTGTAGAGCAGCAAAATAAGATAAGAGGCAAAGTATTTGAGAACAAGGGAATAAAACATTTTAAGCTGAATTTAAATTGTGGAATCTAGGAGAGAGAAGGAAGTAAATGAGGATAGGAACCAATCAAGTGGGAAAAGTTGGCGAGAGCAAGGGATGAAAGCACTTTATGAGGTCAAAGAATAGCAATGGTTATAGACAGGGGAAATGTATTCAAAGAATAGGAGATTAGGATCAGAAATTAGGCTATCAGAGGTCAGGATTTCAGAAGTAGGTCAGTTCTGATACATGGCTGTTGGCTTCAACTTCAAGTTAACAGAGGAGCCAATAAGGGACTGGGTGTTGCCAGTGTCATAGACATCACTAGGATGTGACAGGGGTTGGCTAGAGAGAAATTTGTCAGAGAGCAACAGGAAAGGGTAAAAATTCATCTTAGCCACATGGCACAGCATTCAAAAAGGGAAGGGTTTTTCTATGCAAATGGACAAGAAACACTTTAGGACCATGGTTTGAAAGCCAGGAGAATGCTGATTCTTATCTTTTTAAAATTTTTATTAAATTTATTGGGGTGACATTGGTTAGTAAAATTATGTTTCAAGTGTACAATCCTATAATATATTATCTATATATTGCATTGTGTGTTCACCACCCAGAGTCAGTCCTCCTTCCATCTTTTTTTTTTTTTTAAGATTTTATTGGGGAATTGTGGGAGGGAAACAGCGTTGGGGAATTGGGGAAGGGGAACAGATAAGTTGCTGTCCTTTTGTTCTTCAGTCTAGTTGTGGAGGATGTCGCTTCACTGGCCCATGTTGGTATTATCATTGCGCTCTTCCCAGGTGAGGCATTCACCCGAGGCCATTGGATGGCGGCTCACCGCGGCTCACCAAAGCACACGCCAGCTGCTGGCCAGCCCCACTGCAGACTACGCCATCGCCGGTGACTCATGGCAGCCCAGCTCTAGGTCTAGCTGTTATTCACCACCTTAGCTGTAGAGGGCGCAGCATCACTGGCCCTCATGTGGGGTCCAAACCAGGGCCCTGCTGCTCAGAGCTGGCGTCCCCAGCCAACTCTTAACCAACGCGCCACTCAACTGGCCCCCATCTTTTTTTTAATGCTGATTCTTATCTTTAATCACAGTGTTTCTATGGGTGTCTGGAAGGAGGCAGGGAAAGGTACATGTATGTCAATAACTTATCATTCAAGGAAAGGATTTGAATAGCTTACCAGTTAAAAATAACACATGCTGGCTTTAATGGACTTTCTGGCTCTAAGGACCTACAATTTTTTGAGAACTTGGTTCTCAATATTGGGACTCTGGTGAGTGCTCCTTCCAAGGGTTTGCAAGGAGGGAAAAAAAATGAATTCACAAGTATAAATTCTTTAGAACTTAGTTAATTGAAAAGCTTAGAGTAAACAAGACTTTGGCTGTCTCAAATAATTCTGCTTACCTGAAGTTTCTTTGTAGGCCTGTATGCACACTACCTTCACCAGTCATTCACTGTGGCAACAGAGAAGCTTCAGCCGGCACCACCTACAGTCTCAGGTTGTCACTGTTTAGGTATAAAGCTCCAAAAAGTAGTGGGTTCCTTTGAGCAAACTGGAGCTTCTGTCCTGTGATATGAAGTCAGAGAGGCTTTGTGGACCAGAGGAAAATTGGGAATGTGTTTTATATTGAGCAACTTCTCCAATTATAGGACATTTCCAGGTGAAGCTTAATTTACATATTAGCACTTGTAGCTGATTGGCTATTCTGAAACAATAGTAATAAAGCCATGTTATGGAGTTGGTGACAGTTGTCCAGCTGCAGCATTATTTAAATAATTAAGGCAAACAAAAGACTTGGAAAACCTGACTTCACTGAAAAATGCCTGGCCGATGCCTTCAACCATGTGACCTGGGCAAAGCTGAGAATACATGGGCGAATGCACTGTTAGTACAAGAACTGAATTTCATACATCTCGTTCTTTGTGTTGTTTAAAGTGAATGGTGATAGGTGAGGGAGGGGGGATTGTAAACACAGGAAAAGTAAATAGTTGCTGGATAAAAGTTTGGGAGGGACTGGAATTAGTTGTAGAGAGGTATAGAGGTAGAAATCTCTATTAAAGTGTGCTCCTCACACCATCCATATCAAGATCGTCTGGGATTGCTTATTAAAAATACAGAAGCTTCTCCAAATGAACTGAATCAGCCTCTCCCAGAATGCTTGGGAATCTGTATTTTATAAAAAGCTACCTAAGAGTCTGTCATTAACATTTTTGGAGACATTGAGATAGAGGAAAGAGAAAATAAGTTATCAAAATTTTACTCCCTTTCTAAAATGATGTGGAGAAACTTCACACATTTTAATCATTCATTAAATGAGAAAAGCAAGAGCTATTTTCACACAAATCAGGAAGACTGTTGAGAGAGAATTAACATCTTCCCCAGGGTCACAAAACTAGCCAGATCAGGTTCTTTTAATGACACCATGATTCTTCAGTGGGTGAGTCCCTACCCTTGGCCATTATATTTTCTTACAAACCTGCTTCGTTCACTTCAGTTTACACATTAAAAACCATCAATGAGGATTTAGCACTAAGTACATATGTGCATGTTATGTAAGGCTTTGGGTCTTACAGTTTTAGTAATTCCATTTTTTGAACCAGAAATTGTTCACACTATCAAAGAATTTTTACAGATTTATAATTTTATGTGAGTGATTTGTTCACATGAGTGAATTGCATGTAGTTATATCATCTATTGTGTCATCCTCTTTTTTAAAAACGTTGGTCTACTTCTTGCCAGTAAATGCACAATTTATTTACATAGTTGAGATCGCACTGTGTATAGTTGAGATGTCACAATTTTGTATTCCACCCTAAGTACTGCATAACTAATTTCTCAAGCCATTAAATAAATTATAAAGTTAGTTTATAATGGCTGTCCAATTGAATTGCACTTCTTAGAAATAATTTTATTGCATGACTGTTGGAGTTTCCGAGAAACTCCAGACATCTAGGGGACATAACTTATAACATAAGCTTCTTGGATGCACCCTCCTTCCATAGAACTGTATAGATAGTCACTGTTTTTCTAATGGCTTATTCTGCCAAAAATTTTTATGACCCATGACTTGATGCAACTTGAATTCTTTGGGATTTTTCATATGCAAATTGTCAGTCATTTGGTCAATATGCAGAAGGAAGGTTGGAAATAGAAAAGGGAAAGTAGCAGATGATTAAGTAGTATAATAGGAGATCCTGTCACTGAGACATTGTAAAGGCAAATATATTAGTCAGGGTGGGCTGCCCCAAAATTCCAGTGACTTAGCACAATAAAACTTTCCTTTTTCCTTCTTGCCCATATCACAACGCCATGTGAAGTAGTGGGGGTGCTGTATCCCACACAGTTTTATCAGGATGCAGGTTTGTTCCATAGTGTGGTTCTATCCTCCTCGGATACCTGAGCGTTCTCTCCAATCAGTCTGTGGATGGCGAAACAGAGCAAGGGCCAGCTGTGGAAACGGTGCCATCACTTCACTAAAAACCCACTGGCCATGATTCAGTGACATGGCCATACTTAGCTACAAATGAGACAATGGGATCTAGCTGTGATCTTAAAAAAAGAGAGAGAATGCAGATATTGATGAGCATGTGCAGAAACTGCTACAATGAGGGGAAATAACCCGTTGATATAAGGGAGGAAGTTGAAAAATAAAGAAGGACGCCTGAGGGAAGAGGCACCCAACGTCATCCAAATTCTAAAATCAGACAGGAATTAATACATGGGTGAAGAACCAAACATAAATAAATAAATACATACATACATACATACATACATACATACATACATATGTGTGTGTGTGTGTGTGTGTGTTCTCTAAGACTTTAATGAATCCATTTTATAGAAACTGGAAAGGAGAAAACTACAGTTGACCTTTGGACAACACAGGGTTTAACTGTGCAGGTACACTTATATGCAGATTTTTTTCCATAAACATATGGGAACATTTTTTGGAGATTTGTGACAATTTGAAAACATTTGTAGACAAACCATGTAGCCTAGAAATATTGAAAAAAATTCAGAAGAAGTTAGGTGTGTCATGAATTCATAAAATGTATGTAGATACTAGACAATTTTATCATTTACTACCATAAAATATACACAAACCTATGTTAGAAGATAAAAATTATCGAAACTTGCGCACACAAACACTTACAGACCATACACAGCACTATTTGCAGTCCAGAGAAATGTGAACAAACATAAAGATGCAGTAGTAAACCCTAACTGCATAAAATTAACTATAGTACATACTGTTTTTCATCGTGTTTAATGCAATACCATAAACCTTGAATAATATCATGGGACCCATATGATGTGCCACAGTGATGCTGGAAGTACTCCCAAGAAGCAGAGTTGGTGAGGACCATGCTCCCAACAAAGGGACAGCATCTGGGACTTCTCAGAGCAAGAAAGAGCACTTTGGAGGACCTAATTGAGGACCTTAAGTATGAGTGGAGTATAGATGGGAGAGTAAAAGAGGTTGCCAGTTGGGAAGGGATTTATCAACCCTGTGAAGAAGTTCCTAATTAACCATAGGGTGATGGGAAGCCATAGCAAAGTTAGGACTAGGGAAATGTGCCTGGGAGGAAATGTCTGTTGGAGGGATACACACAAGAGATGATGGCCACCTGAGCGAGTGCAATAGCCATTGTCATGGAAAGAGGTGGATAGACCTGAGATAGTTCAAAGGTAGGATTGGCAGAATTTGGTGATTGATTGAGAAGTAAAGGATGACATCTAGGTTTATGGACTGATCCACTGGAGGAAGCATCAATAATCTTAATTATGTTAAGGGAAAAATATGTAAATTGGTAACAGTGTTATTTCACTTAAGGTCTTCATTATGGCATTTTGGTGTCTGTAAAACCAAACGTCTCTCTCTATTAATGAATATGCTTACTTTTGATTGGGCTCTCATGGTCTCTTACCTTGTAAAGTCGGCTCCCTCAACCCTATTCTTTCCATAAGATGATACATTTCTCAATAACAAATTCTGCAATAGGTTTTATTATATGCCCATCCTATCTCTACCTTCCCCTCACGTTTCATAAGGAAGGATTTGCTATTTGCCAGGGAAGGCTTTTAAACCTGCTTATAGACATTCAATCAGAGGACAGTGAGAATGTAATTAACAGAAATTCAAAGATGTCCCCATGTTGCCTGACTATAGGTTTTAAATAACAATGGCTAACACTTATTGAGCAATATACCAGGCACATTCTAACTGGTTAACATTGTATTATTTGATCCTCACAACCACCCTATGAGAGAAGCATGACTATTATCCACATTTTACAGAGAAGGAAATTGAGATACAGAGACATTAAGTAGCTTGCTCAAGATCACACAGGATAGAAATAGCTGAACCAGAACTCAAATCTACATAGTCTGGTTTCAGGGACTAAGGCTCCAAAACCTTTGCCAAGAGCCTCCAAGTGAGATGTTGAAGGCAAACATTATTCTTCTGCGTGACTGCCATCAGCTATTTGAGATCACTTATCTGCCAGTTTCCTTATTCGTGTGGAAGCCTGAACTCCCAGAAAACCCCAAAGGGTAAAAATAGATAAATACTTAAGAGCTATTTCTGTTCAACTATTCCTACTGAACATGAATTCCCAAAAGTATAAGACAGTGCTTGCTTCAAGGGGTGAGAAACAGAAAAATGTTTTCAAATCAAGCTAGTTTCATATAAATGTACTGAATTCCACAAGGTTCTGGGCCCAGTAGTTCTGGGAGATTAGCAAACAAGCTGAAAGGAAGTTGGTGTGCAGACTGCTGCATCCTCCCGTCTATGAGTCTCCCTGCCCACCATCGATAGAGAGAGAGTATAAAATCATAGTTATAACCAGGAGCTTCAGGGGTTTGGACCTGGGTTCCAGCCCAGGATCTATGTACTGTTGAGAGCAAGCAATTTAAACTCCCATGACCTCAATTTACAGAGCTAAGACATACAAACAATAATACTGCCTACCTCACAGAGTTGCTGTGAGGATGAAATAAGATAATACAAGAGATGTATCAAGCCCACTTTCTGGAGCCTATTGCGTGTTTTCAAAGTATTATTTTCTCTGCCATCATGTCATTGTGTCAGTATTTATTGTTTTATCTGGTTGCTCAGCATCCATCTCCTTTTCCTAATAATGTCTAATTCCTATTCAAGAAAAGAATTTATTCCTCCAAGCCCCTGGTATCCAGGCAAGATCAACCAGATACTTTTTTTTACTGGGGGTGTTGAATCCTGAGGGGGGTGGTGCTATACTTCTTGCTTCCTGGGCCTCCAGAACTTGGTTTAGTTACTCTCTGCTCCCAAAGCTAGTTCCAAGGTCTCTTCCACCACAATGAACACTTTTTTTTTAAATTTTAATTAGCCAGAGAGTTGCTTGCCACCAATAACCCTCACTGATAAAGTGTCTTTATGTGATAGCAGTACATTTGCTAGTCATCCATTTGGTATTCATCAGATTTATACAGGCTTTCAAGAATTCCACTCAGTCGTTTATTCAAACCTAGTTTAGCTCTGCCATTCAACGAGTTGTGTCACTTTAGTCAAACTAACCTGAATCTCAGCCTTTTTATCTGTCAAATGTAGGCAATTGTACAAACCCCGCAAAACCATTCACAGGATTTCAGGCCATATGAATATGTTATTAAATATCTCAACACATAGTATTAACCTGGAGCGTCCATATGTTTGGGAGCGACATGGCTCTTGCTAGAAAAGAAAGGCAAATAAAGAGGAAAGAATTAACGTTTAGTTTCTGGTGTTCAAAAAGAGGACTGTTGGGCCGGCCGAGTGGCACGATGGTTAAGAACTGGCTTGGGACGCCAGAGGGTCCCGGTTCGGATCCCACATATGAGGGCCAGTGACACTGCCCTCTACAGCTAAGATGCTGAACAACAGCTCAACCTGGAGCTGGGCTGCCATGAGTCGCCAGTGATGGCGTAGGCTGCAGTCCCTGTGGCAGTGGGTTGCCATAAGCTACCGTGTGTAGCCAGCAACCAGCGTGAGCGGCCAGCAGCCGCAGTGAGCGGCCGTCCAGAAGCCAGCGACTGATCTGCCTCACCCGGGAAGAGCGCAATGATGGTGCCAACTTGGGCCAGTGAAGCAACGTCCTCCACAACTAGACTGAAGAACAAAAGGACAGCAACTTGTCTGTTCCCCTTCCCCCAATTCCCCAGCACTGTTCCCATCCCCCTAATTCCCCAATAAAAATCTTTAAAAAAAAAAAAAGAAAAAATAAATTTTATGCCAGTTGATGCTGCCTCAGCAGAGCAAAGTTTCTTCAAATCGAAATTAATAAATATCAATATGAGCCATAATCATTCAAGGAAGTTTACCTAATTTATCAATAATGTCAAAAGAATGCAAAATATGTGAAAAATTGCTTATAACAACATATTTTGTAATTTTGATTACATGAAAGTAAGGAAAATTAATTTTATTATATAACTATATAATAACTGGTAAGTAACAGAGACCCTTATTTTATCACTCACTTAAATATCACTAGTTTATCAGACAGAACACCCAATCATATCCAACATAATTAAATTTAGGCATCTTTAATACATTGCTAACTTTTAATCATATTAAAACCATACTTACTAGGATTTTTTAAAAATTGTATTGTGAGGCAAGTATATTTGTCAAGGCAGGAGCATAAACATTACCTAGTAGTCCGATAACTGATTTGTAACATATAAATATTTAGACACTGGTATATGGGCCTCCTGCAATGAGGAGATGAAGCAGCCTAAGGCCTCCCCAGCAGTTTTCAGTTTTCATGTGCTAAGGATACAGAGTTGACTGGGACAGGACTGGTATAGTCTCCCAGGTAAGAGAGGCTAAAGAAGGACATGGTGGAAACTTTAGGGTCTGCAGCCAGGGGACTGACTTAGGGGACACCATGTCAGTAAGTGGGAGGTGGCCTATTCCCAAGGAGCATTGTGTGACTCAAAAGATGGCCCATCAATACCCCCATCTATTAAAGCCAGAAGGGCAAGAAGCTATCAGGTGGATGGGATCATGAAAAGCCACAGGATTACCAGCCAAAAGAACCCGACTCTTGTCTCCTGCCATAAAGTTGCACAATCCACTCCCTTCCTCTTAACACACTCAGACAATATCCTGTAAAATGCAGGGAGAAGTGAAAAAGAATCTGAGAGAGGGAATATCACCTACAGAGACTATTTAAATGGACAAAAAAAAAAACCCAAAACAAAAAAAAACCAGAATATGTTTCACTAGTGTCTGGATACTCAAAAAGAAGAAAAGAAAGATAATATAGAAAATAAAGAAGTCATGAAATATTACATAGAAATTAGAAAAGATGTTTATGAAGGCCATATGGCAACATGAAGAAAGTCTTTTATGACAGCTATAAATGCAAAGAGAAGTTATTCCAACTTGCAAACAGAGGATGTCCTCAATCATGATTAAAAAGACAATAACTGGAAAAAAAGCTGGAGGAAATATATAAAAATTTCCAGCAGCTATTTAGGGTTTGGGAATTGTGCACATTAGTTAAGATTCTTTGGGCTACAGGCAGCGGAAACCTTGTTTTTTAGTGTAAATAAAACGGGAAATATTTGAGAAGGAATCTCTGAGTTTGGAAGGAAATTGGGAACCCAAAGAGAGCCAGCCCAATTGTGGAATCCCCGCCTATAAATCTGTCAGGTTACACCCAAATATGCTTTCCCTACGTCTCCTCTCAATTTCACTCTACGTGTTTTGTTTCTTTTTCTAGACTTGCTTTCTCTGCTAGTCCAAAACTCCCATCAGAGCCCTTTTGATCTATACCACTGCAATAGTGACCACAAGGACACCTCAAATCTTACTTTAAATCCCTGAGGTACAGAATTGTTTGACTTAACTCAGATTGTGTTCATCCTCTGTCCAGGCAATAATGCTGGAATAGCAGGGAAATGTGGTACAAAGTACTATGGCTACTGGGATGCATAAAGCTGTGGTTAAAAGAAGTCATTGCAGAAAGAGGGTGTGGTAAGCCAATAAACATCTCCCCCACCCCAAAAGTTATATACTATTCTATAAAGCATCTTTTATCCTGCTTTCTGTGTCTATGTATGGCGTGGTGACTAAGAACATGGGATTAAGAGCTAGATTTTCAGGTTTGATTCCTAAATTGTTTAATTATTGGATGTGTAAACTTGGGGCAAAAAGCATAATCCCTTTCATGCCCTCATTTCCTTATTTGTAGATAATAATAGTACCTAATTCATAGGGTTGTTTTAAGGACTAAGATATTCAAGATATGAAAAGCAATTTACAACAGTGTCTGACATTGCCTGTGGGCAATATAGGAAGTCTGACAATTAAGTTCACAAACTCATCCTAGAAAAAGTGCTACATACCTCACTGCTGAATATCACTATAATCACCTTCAAAGTACTCCCCTTGGGAAGCTATGCAAAATGCCAGCACCTAGTCCACCCTTCAAAGCAATTTTGGAACTCTCTTTCTGGAATGACCATCAGAGCTGTCGTCGTATTACCCTTGATGTCCTGAATGTCATCCAAATGTCTTCCTTTCAATATTTCCTTTATCTTCGGGTAAAGAAAGAAGTCACTGGGGGCCAGATCAGGTGAGGAGGGAGGGTGTTCCATTACAATTATTTGTCTATTGGCTAAAAACTCCCTCACAGACAGTGCCATGTGAGCTGGTGCATTGTCGTGATGCAAGAGCCACGAATTGTTGGTGAAAAGTTCAGGTCATCTAACTTTTTCATGCAGTCTTTTCGGCACTTCCAAATAGTAAACTTGGCTAACTGTTTGTCCAGTTGGTACAAATTCATAATGAATAATCCCTCTGATATCAAAAAAGGTTAGCAACATCATTGCAACAAGCTCACGAACTTAATTGTCGACCTGATATGTGCATGCCTGACACTATGCAGAAATAAATGTTTGCCGCCTGTTTATTTTTTTCAACATCTTTTCTAACTCCAAAAAGTCTTTGAAGTAACTTAAAGTGTAGATGTAAGAAAAAACGATGTTTTCAGTATATTCTTTTTCAATTGTCTGTACGTTTATTGGCAAAACAGAAGAAAGGCTGCGAAGCTTTGATTTTCCTCTGGAATTGGGACAGCCCCAGGTCCAAGATGAAGGACAAGGGCCCAAGACCCATTAACCTTGCTCAGAGCCTTGGGTTAAGATATTAATAGTAGAGATTTGGGGGAAAGCTCATTAAAAGGAAGGAAAAATTTCCATGATTTATATATATAATATTATATAATATATAATGTATTATATTTATGTATATAATATTTTTATATATAATATATAATATTTTCCTGAAGGATAGCCTGACTATTTTACTTAAGAGCAAATGTTACCTTAAAAATTTTATAAAATCTCTATCGTATTTAATTCTTGTCTTACTGAATACAGAGTCAAAAAATTTTTTTATAAAATTGTTTTCATTCATTATAAAGTAATGCAGAATTATTGTCTATATTGGAAATTTTAAAAAGTATAAAACTAAATTTACCCATAATTTTACTATCCTAGTGAAGAATTATTAACATCTTTATATATCATATATAATTTCAATCATATTGAGTCTACAATTCTGTTTACTACTTTCTTCTTTTACTATTATATCACAGCAAGTTTCATTACCATTAAGAAATATTTTTAAACCTAACTTTAAGATCTGTATAATATCTATCTTATGATATAAATATGCCATGATTTATTTAACCATTCCTGTAGTTTGAAAATTTAGGGTGCTTCCAACATTTTGCTATTATTAAAAAACAAATGCATGAGGGGTAGTTTTGTACATTAGTTTTGTTAGTTTTGTGGTTATAATTATTTTAGGATAGATTTCTGGAAGTGGAATTGCTGGGTTAAAGGGTAAGAGTAATTCTGAGATTCTTGACACATGCTGCTCAATTTCTTTCTAGAAAAAATGTAATTATTCTTATACTTATAAAAAGCTCATGGGAATCTACATTATAGTGGTTGTCTTTATTAATAATAATTAATAATAGCTGAAATTTGTTGTTCATTTCCACTTGCAAGTCATTGTGCTAGTTATTTATATGTTATGCCATTTAATTCTGAGAATAATCCTAATAAGGTAGGTTGCAGTGGATTCTTTTTTTTTTTTTTGCCTGCCATTAGCATTTGCTCTCCACATTTCTGTTAACACACCTGATTTTTCCCATTGCCTATAGTTATAGTGGGCCTGTCAGTCCAGGTTCCCTAGCCTTCCCTGACCTACTGGTGGTGGGCATGAGTCCCACACTAGTTTGATCAGACCTTTGGAAGCTGAATCTTGACGCTTGAGGTACACGATGGAGAGGATGGAACTGATTCATCCTTATAATAATGTCCTAAAGAAACCAGCCATTGATTTCCACACCCAAATAGATAAGGCTGGCTGCTTCCTCAGCAAGTTTTGGGAAATAACTTTTTCCTTGAATTCTGAGAACTGTCTGACATCTTGAAAATTAATGTTCCTTTCTTGCTTAGGTGAGACACAGCCAGTTAGCACGATGAATCTTGAATTAAAACTTCTAAAACCTTGACTGAGCGTTCCAAGGAGAAAATAATAGTGCAAAACATGGGATTGGGTAATTTTAGATAAATTGGGGGAGAAACAGAGAGCAAGAAAAGTATTTGTAGGTAAAAAACAAAACAAAAAAACAACAGTAGCCTTTTCTGACAGCTACAAGAACAGCTTAAGAAGACAGTGTCAGAGACCCTGTTCTGTTTACTTAAACATTCAAACATTCTGAAATCTTGAGTTCAGGCAACCAGAAGCTTTTGTTTATAGACTGTTTCACGATGCTACGTTTATCAAGACTTTAGCCCAAGGAAAGAAAAAATATATGTAACAAATGTATTTGGTAACTACTTTCACCTCCATGGATCTAAAAAAAATTTTAAACATCTATATTAGCTAATTGAGTAATGACTGCTTTGAATATCTGATTCATGGGTTCTTTCTCTTATACGAATTAACTTGAAAAATTCTTCACATTGTTAATGATTTTTCACATCACTGGAGGTAAAGGCTAAATCTCTAAAGTGGCATGTTGATAATTTAAACACAAAAAGCTAACATAAGGTAGTTACTTTGTGCCAAGCATGATGATAAGTGCTTCATAGGCACTACATGGTGTAATACCATACCTCTGAAAAGTATGCGCTCTCGTCTCCAGTTTACTGCTTAGAAAACATTTTGAGACCAACTGGTCGAAGAAATCGGAGGCAGTGCTAAAATTTGAACCCAGCCTGCGCTTTGCACCACTTAAGCCAATGACCTTCTCCAAGTTATTTTTAAATTCTTGGCCCATTTCCGAGAACTGCGAATGTCATTTCAACTGAACTTCATGGTTACATGTGAAAACTTTTCCTTGCTTTTAAAATATTGTAATGAAACCAAGACGACTTCTGAAATAGTCTATAGGTCTAAAATACTTTTAAGAAAATCTTTGTCAAGCTCTAAGTTTTCCTTTCCTAACTGCCCTTGAAGGGCTGATATTCTCTATCCCTGCTAAAAGAAGGTTTCTCAGGGATCTGGTGACCAAGATACAAGAAAAGGGTTATGGTGGTGGTGAGGGGTTTCGGAGTCATTCATCTGTGGTTTCAAAATCTGGCTCTGCCTCTCTCATTTGTGGATGAACTTGAAGTTAGTCTCTCTGAGATTTGATGTCTTCAAAAGGAGGGTGCCGGTGACATCCACCTGAGGATTACTTGGTGAAAATGTGTAAAGTGCATTTGTAATCTCTTTGATCCCTAAACCCTCTCCCTCTCCCTTTACTTCTAATCTTTTCAGAGTTTCTCCTTGAAGAGCTCAAAGACCAAAGTGCCCCACAAAATGCTTCTGCTGCATGATTCCTCAAAGCTGCTGACCTTATACAAATCCTTGGCCAGAAGCATCCCTGAGTCCCTGAAGGTGAGAGGGCAGCAGGAGGTTGGGGAGGGGACGTGGGGTGTTAAGGACAGGAAGATACCAAGCTCATACTTCTGCTCCTCCTCCCGCCTTTCTGCAAGGGGGTTGGGGCTGCAAAAGAGGGTGAAGGGGGGATGGGAGCACATCTAGAGCTGCTGCTGCTTCTCGGGAGAAGGCAACTGGGCCCGTTCTGCAGGTTTTGCCATTCACTTGGAGAGGCAGTGGAGGGTGGTGGCAAAGGGCATAGGATTTGCAGCCAGACTGAATGGGCATGCATTCTAAACCTGTCACTTGGTAGTTGTATGCCTCTGGGCATGTGACTTTACCTTTCTGTGCCTTGGTCCCTTCATCTGTGAAAGAGGGATGATATTGTCACCTTCCTCTTCAAGTTACTGTCAGCACTAAATTGCATATGGTGTAAGTACTAAGAGCACAGCAAGTGCCCAATTAGTGCACGCTGGCTGTTTGTTATCATGAGGACACCTGTGAGTTCTTTCACCTGCTTGCTGGTGACTTCACTTCCATAGACATGGCCCTGGGGACAGGGCTCACATATCTCATCACTGACTTGGTCCTGGTACCCTCTCCTGGCCTCCGTTTATCTCTTCCTCATGGTATCCAGGTGCCCATCTCTGAGAATGCCAGAGCGACCTTCCCAATCTCTCCTAGTCCCTCTGCTCCTCCTTCAGGTGTATGGCTCTGTTTATCACATCAACCATGGAAACCCCTTCAACTTGGAGGTGCTGGTAGACTCCTGGCCTGAGTATCAGACAGTCATTGTCCGGCCTCAAAAGCAGGTAGGCACACAGACCTGTACAGGTGGACCCATCAGCTCCAAAGGGCCTGAGGAACCAACCCAGTTCAGACTCGCCGTGGCTGCTTGTATAAGGTAAAAGAGACGCTGGGATACCTTAAAGACATTCCTTCAGTACTTGCTACCTGAATGAACTCCATATCCCACCCTTCCCGTCAAAGCGGAGAAGACGAAGACGAAGAAGAAGAAGAAGAAGAAGAAGAAGGAGGAGGAGGAGGAGGAGGAGGAGGAGAGGACTGGCACTGGCAGGTCTGATGGAAATGAAGGGCGGATAGAGGTGGCAGGAGTCAGTGACAGGGGCTGAACGAAAGGCCAGTCTAGAGGGAAAGGTGGGAGTCCAGGACATCAGAACAGCCACTTGGAAACAGAAACCAGGCAGAAGCCCTCTAGTAAAAGCTGCCTCTCAGGAATCAGGAAGGGACTTGTAATGACGATGTGTAAACCAGGTGGAGACACTTCTGTCAGCTAACATCATCCTCAGAACAACCTTATCAAGTGAATATCTCCCATTGAGAGATGAGAAAACTATGCTGAGAGATAATTAGTCATGTGGCTGCAAGAGACCATAAGTTAAAGCCAAATTGTCTTTGGCTTTGGCTAATATGACCTGAATTCAAATTTGAATGACGGCCGATTTTACTAGTTATGTGACCACAGGGAGTTCTCTGCGCCTCAGTTTTATCATCTGTAAAGTGGGGATAATAAGAGTACCTTCCTTGAAAGGATTAAGAAGTATAAATTGTCAGTTATAAAAATAGTCATGAGGATGTAAAGTACACCATGAGGAATATAGTCAATAATATTGTAATAGCTATGTATTGTGTCAGATGGGTACTAAACTTAATCAGGGTGATTACCTGATAAGGTATATAAATGTCTAATCATTTTGTTGTACTGAAATTAATAATGTGTCAACTCTAATTGGAAAATAAATTAATTTAAATTAAAAAAGAGTACCTTCGTCATATAGACTGACAAAGCTTAAATGAGAGGCTGTATATCAAAAACTTAGGATACGGCACATGATTGTAAATATTACAGTTGTTAACGGCTGAGGTCATACAAAGAGTGATTAAACTGAGATGCAAACCTGGATCTATTTTTGCCCTAAAGCTTATGGACGTCCCGATCCCATGGACATCTAGTCAGGGCACTGATGCTTCAAGGCCAATATGCTTTATTGTGGGTATAGAAGCTGAGTCCAGAAATAATGAAGTAATCCAGGTTAGGCCGGTGGTACAGAAAGTAAGGAAGTGAACTCAGGTGAGGAAACCAGGGAACCAGCCTGGGTTAGACGTGCTCCACATCTTCCTTCTTGGCACTTTTCCTAAGGATGTGCATCCTATCCCCTGGCTTCCTGACAATCTGGGTGTGAGGACCAACACCCAGCTTATTAAATCCCATAGCCCAGTTTCTTCAAAGTGTGGTATGCTCAATGTGGTCAAAAGGTGGCATATGGTCAAAGATTTCTTTTTATTTCAATCAATTTCACATTTATGATGTGTACTGGAAAATGTAATTATATTCTCAAACCCACGATGTCACGTATTCATGGCTTTGAGCAAGGCTAGTTGTTTAAAAAGTGAGTTAATAAATAAAAACACTAAATATATTAAAGTGCCATGGTACATCTATATGACAAAAATTGGGAAGATGGTAAGATAATACAATTTATTTTGAATTATATTCACCTCGCTTAATTCTAGAGCATACCATGTTCCTTTCAGTATGAAAAATTGTTTTGTACACCTGAAACTAATAATAATAATAATAATAAAATAAATGAAAAAAAAGCAATCCAATTGTCATGAAATTATGACTGATTTTTTTTAACACCAAATTAGGTTTTATACATTTCTTAAATTTTCCTTCAAAGTATAGGGCACATAGAAAATCACTTGATCCCAAATTGTATTTTGAAGTTGAACTGTCTTCCTTTACTCACCTGACCAAATTCCACATTACTTTGTAGTGTTACAAAAATTCAAATTGACATGCAGAAACTTTACTCAGAGACTATCCAAATAAGTTCCCCACAAACATCAGGGATGTTATTTTTTAAAAAAGTCAAAATTCTATTAACAGCTGAAGTATTTAAGGATGAAATATGCATCGAAGGGTACACTAGGGGATACAACTGAAACAAGATTGGTCATAAATTGATCATCATTGAAGCTGGGTCATGGGTACATGGGGGTTAATTTTATATATGTATAAAACTTTTTCTACTTTTGTGTAACTAACATTTTCCATTAAAAATGTTCAAAACAAAATTTTATTTTATTTATTTTTTTTCTTTAAAGTTTATTGGGATGACAATGGTTAGTAAAGTTACATAGTACAATTCTGTAATACATCATCTGTATATCACATGGCGTGTTCACCACCCAGAGTCAGTTCTCCTTCCATCACTATGTAACCATAAAGCCTGTTAACTTCCTCAAAACTTTGGAGGAGTAGCCAGGAAGAGTAGAACTAACATTGGCCTAGCCGTGTACCTCACTTCATCACTTACTAGTTGACCTTGGAAAGGCACAATCTTTTTACTGAACTTCAGTTTTCCTGTTTGAAAAATAGGGGTTTCACCCTGCATTCGAGTCCAGTGGGATGATCATTTAAACTACAGGTTTTAAGGTCTTACCCAGGTGTAATGAATAAGAATCTTTGGGGGTGGGGATCTGGACAAAGTTTAAACTTTTTCTTTGTTACTTTTTAATCATCTAGAAGATACTACATGCTCATGATACAAGTGGAACAATCCAGTGTTGCTTTAAGACATTAATAACCTTTCATTTCCCCTTTTCTCCTCTTTTTCCACCCTTGAGATAATCAGTGTCCTTGTTCATACTAACAAATACAAGGTACATGTTATCTGCTCTTTCATAACTTTTTCTGAAAGATCTAACTGGCTTTATTAAGCAGCTCATGGATTGAGCAGCATCCCATCTAGCAACTAGAAAGGAACTCCCTTTCCTCATAGCTTTTTAATTTGCCTTTAATACAGCATAGACATCCCTTTGGGTCAATGAATATAGCACTACCTCCTTTCTAATAGCTGTGTAATATTCCATACAGTGAATGCACTGTAACTTAGTCAGCTATTCTATTGCTCTATTCAAATTACTCACAGTTTTCTTCCAATACAAACAGTGCTTCAATAAACATCCTTGTACACATAGGTTTATATCTTGGAATATATCTCAATAGGACTGAAGGTCTATTACCAAAGCAAAGGACACGTATGTTTCAAAGTCCAGTAGTCACTGCCAGATTACCTTCCCAAAAGATTGCCCCAATTTTATTTCTGTTAGCAGTAAATGAAAGAGCTGTTTCCCCACATGCTCACCAGCCCTGGGTGTTATCCCTCTCCTTAATTTATTCCAAACTCATGGATGAAAAATGGCATCTTATTATACATTTAATTTGCATTTCCCTGATTAATGAGATTGAACACATTTTCATATGTTTATCAGTTATTTGGGGTTTACGCCTAATCATCTGTTCATATCCTTTGACCACTTTTATACTGGGTTCTTGCATCATTATTAAAATTCTGCAAGAGTATTTTGAATAGTAGGGAATGAACACTTGAGTTGAATGCTAAAACTTCCCAATTTATAATTATTTTTATTTTATAGAGGGAGCTCTTGTACAATTTTTTTTCAATTACAGTTGACATACAATATTATGTTAGTTTCAAGTGTGCAACATAGTAATTAGACATTTATATAACTATGAAGTGGTCACCCTGTAAGTCTAGTATCATAAATGGAGATTCTGACAGGCAGAAATTTTGAATTTTCATGTAATCAAACATGTTCTCTTTTTCACTATGACGTCTGAGTTTTCTTTTTCTAGTTAAGAAGGTTTTCCTACTCCAGTTATACAAATATTTTCCTATTTTTTCTTATAATAAGTTAATTTTTACTTTTAACATTTCAACCTTCATTTCATCTAGAATATGTTTTTGAATAACATTAAGATTCTTTTATTCTTTGCACATGACTCTCAAACATAGTGAAGGGGATATGCAGCCCTCATGTAAAAATCACAATCGTTTTGCATTTCCTCTATTTGTGCAGTTTGCGGGTGCTTCCTTATTCACGAGTCCCCTCCCTAAACACCCCCAACTAGCCCTAGCTCATGCATTTCTTGTTTCTCTTGCTCCCTCTTTTTTCCTGCTATTCTACCATAATTTAATTTCCCTCTACTTTCTCAATGTTTTGTATCCCCCGGCCCCCGTGCCCCCATTTAAAAAAATACATAGTATGGTGATGAGAGAAAACCCCTGGATGGGAGTTGGCAGGGAGTCGGGGGGGGGGGGGGGCTAAGAAATAAAGGAGGTGAAGTTGAGCCTAGTCTAGTCTGCAGGTCAGTAAGGAAGAAAGACTAGGGGCACTCATATGAATATTACTGTTCTATAACAAAACATACATTTTTAAGGCCTTGAGAAATGTTCTCATTTGACTAAAGATTTGGGTATAGCATTGGGCAAACTTATCAGGGCAATCCTTCATAAATTGTGTAGATGTCTGGCACTGCCCTGTGCACCTCAAGCTGATGTAGAATAACATCAAATGTCAACTATAATTAAATATATATGTGGTCACGGGATGCAGAGTACAGCATAGGGAATAGAGTCAATGGTATAATAACAGCTATATACGATGTCAGAGGGGTAGTAGACTCGGGGGGGGTTATCACTTTGTGAGGGAGTATCAATGTCTAATCATTATGTTGTTTTATACACCTAAAACTAATAATTAAAAAAAATTTTTAAAGATTCTTTTATATCTTTCTTCCATATAGCTAGCTAATTATGCCAGTACTATTTATTAACTAAATAATTCCACTGAAACTTAAATATCTCATATGTCACAGAACACGTTTATATGTTTTTGTATCTATTTGTTTCTAGTCATTTCTTATGATATTTCTGTGGCTTTATGGTAAGTTTTAATATCTGATAAAGAAAATCTCCCTCCACTATTGACTTTTTAAATTTTCTCTTTTTTTCTTATGGATTTATGAGCTGTATGGGCTTAAACTAAGTTTTCTAGTTTCCAACAAACTACCTCAACTACCTATTGCAATTGTAACTGAAACTGGGTTAACTTTTTAAAACAATTGTGGAAGGATTAATATTTTCATAATACTAAATCTTTTCATCTAAAAACATGATATGTGTCTCAGTTTTCTCAGTTCCTGTTTTATACATTTGGTAAACTTTTAGTGTTTCTCTTGGGTAAGCCAAGTGACTTTCCATTAAACTTATCTTTGGGTATTTTGTGCTATTTGTCACTATCATTGTTGGAATGATTTTTCCTTTTCCATTTCTGAGTGTTATTACTTTGCTATTGATTTTTATTTGTGTTTTAAATTTCCAAACATGCCACAAGATTCTTTAAGATCCCACTGCTTTATGTGGTTTTTGTCAAAGTCTCTTGGCTTTTGTAAATACCTAATACTGTAATAGCCAAACATAATTTGTTTCTTCTTTTTTCATATTTGTATTGGTTTTTTGGTCTCTTGCTTTATTGTATGCAGCAGCACCTAAGAAAATACTAATACCAACTAACAACAGTAATATATCCATTCTCATTCTTGATTTTAATGAGATGGCTTTAACAATTCATATTTGGAATTACATTTGATCTGTCTTTACATATTCAAAATATTTTCCTATTATTCCCATTTATTTCATACTTGTTAATTTTTTTTGGCAATTGATATATTCATGTAGTTTTTCACCTTTAGCTACTACACTGAAAGATCTTATGATTCTAAGTCATTCTTGCATTTCTAAAACTACTTGCTCACATCTTCTACTCTTTTGATTTACTACTGGGTATTTTATTCAGAATTTTTGTATCTGTATTCATAAGTGAAAATGTTCAATAAATATCTTTTATGCCTTTCTTTAGCATCTTTTGAATTGGACACTTTCCCATGTTGCTGTGGCCTTATATTGAAATTAGGTGTTAATTTTTGGTTTATGTAGAATTTAAATGTAAATAATCTGATTTGGACAATTTTTAAATGCCAGATTTTTCATTTTCTTTTTAGTCATTTCTATTAGTCTTTGAGGTTTCCTGTTTCTTTGGAGGTCAGTTTTAAAAGTTTATTCGAGAGAAATCATTCATTTCTTTTAACAGTAAATATATTGCTTTGAAGTAGCATATGACCTTCTCTTATAACTCCCTTGTCCCTTATCATCTTCTTTCTCATCTCTAGTACTGTATGCTTTTTGCTTTCCTTTCTCTTATTTTTCCTTAAAAGTCTTACCAGGAGTTTATCCCTTTTGGGGCCATTTAAAAATGAGCTTATGGCTTTGTATAGCCTTTGTACTAAATCATATTCTCCATTTCGTTATTTTAAGCTTTAATTTTTATTAACTGTTCTCTTTGTTTTAGTTTGGTTCATTTTGATATTTTTATAATTCCTTGGATATTTACATTTTCTATTTCCAGTCATTCTTTTAAAATCAGGCCTCTTAAAATATCTATTGTCCTGAACACATTAAGGTTTTGTTTGGGACCACATTCAGGAACCTGCATTTATACAAGCACCCTCAAATTCTTGAAAGATTCTTTTAAATTAGTTACACTATTGTATGCTTCATTCTTTAACAATATAATTTCCAACCTAATACGCTCACTGCCGAACTTCTAATACTTACAGTACCTTGCCCATGCCTCTGACACTGAGATTCTCGATAAATGAAAGCTAAAGAAAAAGTTCAAGGGAACGATCTGACCTTTCACCGTTCCATACAGGAGATGATTGATGACAAGAATCTCTACATAAACAGATACTGTATATTCTCCAAAGAGCCTCAAAAATTACAGGATGTCCTTAAACATTGTGGGGTCATCAACTGGAAACAAATGTTCCAAATCGAAGGTAACATGTCAGAGGTAATGGGCGACAGCAGCGGTTCTCAAAGTGGGCCCCCAACCAACAGCATCCCCTGGCAACTTGTTAGAAATGCAAATGCTCAGGTTTACTGAATCAGAAACCCTGGGGACTGGGAGGGGACAGCAACCTGTGGTATAACAAATGCCCCACAAAAGCAAAGAACTCTGAATCACTGCCACTGTTGCTTTCTTACCTTTCTTCCCAGGTTTCCAAGAAAGTCTGGGTGAGGGAATAAAAACAGTTGCCTTTCCCAAATCTGTGAGAGTGGAGTATCTAAACTTGATCCTCTACGTAACGGCAGATATTATGAAACTCAAGGCCGCCAATGAGAGCAAGCCTGGAAGCTGGCTTGAGGCAGACCACCCAGACCATGCGCTGAAGAGGTACAAAACACATTTGCTCACCGATCCTGTGGATTTTCTTTAATATTGTCAGCTCTTAGACGTTTTTCTAACTTCCATCAATCAGTTTTGGAGTGAGGAGAGGACTAATGTGTTCACTGGGATAAATAAAGGTGGTCAATTGTCAAAGCCAACAACCTTGCATAAGTGAGGATTTAATCAAGGAGATGAGTGCTTGAGAGCTCTAGACTGGGGTGGTATCCCGAAATTACAGGAGCGGGGATGAAAGTTTTGTTCGTCTCATGTTGTTTCCACAGTGAGGATCTGAACTTGAAGTTTTCCCGGCTGAACGTGTCTCATTGTGGGCTGGTGAATGACTGCTGGAGTCTAGGGCAGAATGAGAGGAGCCTGCGTTACATCCAGCGCTGCATCCAGACCCTGCCATCTTACTGTGTGCTGGGCCCGGAGGGGACCCCAGTCACATGGAGCGCCATGGACCCCACTAGTGAAATAGTGATGGGCTACACCCTGGAGAGGTACCGAAACAAGGGCATCATGAGACAGATGATGATGCGTTACATGACATACCTGCGTCAAGAAAATATTCCCTTCTACCTCTCGGTGCTGGCCGACAATGAAAACTCCCACAGAGTAGTGAAGCGGTCTGGTTTCTCTGTGGCCTCATGTGCATGGCACCAATGGACCTGCTACCCACAGGAATGAGTCCCCTGTGACCTGTGAAGCTGCTTAGCCATCTTGGGAAAGTCCTCTCAGTATTGAAGCGGAAGTCACAAAATAGCTTTCTTTCATTCACAAATGTTTCTTAGGCGTTTATGATGTGCCAGGAACTCCTGAACATGCAGATATGATTTTAAAAGATGCTGCCACAATCCTGAGGATTTTACAATCTGGCGGGGGGGTTAGGGGTGGTGGTGGCGGCAATTCAGTCTTTCAAGATGTATGATAAGGGCTGTGGGGAAGGCAGGCGTTACCGGTAAGCTCTTCCTTCTGGGAGTCAGAACTCTTTATGAAGCTGGATTGATAGAATCTATTATCTGGAAGACAAGCGAGGAACTTGAATAAAATTGTCAATAGAACATACTTAGTCTATATGTGTGGTTTATTGTAAATACACCTGCTATTTGTGGGTTTAGGAGGCACAAATACACTGAAGAATGGAAGTCAGTCTCATAGTTTGTGACCAGCAAGGTATAAAAGGTGAAATCCCAAACAAATGGCTCACCCACTCACACAGTCAGCTTCCGACACTGCCATGCAGAAAATAGATCTGGAAAAGTGATCTTGATGGACCCAGGGCCTCTGTCACAGAGGTGGTGTTTGCTGCAGTGCCCTTTTTATACCCTTTGCTAACCATGCAGGAAGCGTGGTCCTGGGTAAGATGTTTCCTGTGAGTCTGGTTGTTTGTTCAGCCCTTTGTGTGTGCCCCAGCTGTCTCAGGGGTAAGATCTGGTATCAGGAGGGTTCCTAGAAGAAGTGACAACTCAGGTGAGGGTTTAAGAGTCAGTAAGAATGTACCAGACCCAAAAAATGTGGTGGGAAATTCCAGATGAAAGAGAGAACACGTGGCAGGAACGATTATAAGCAGTTTATAATCGAAAACTTATATTACCAATTCAGAATCCCTGATCTAAAAAAAAAAAATACATCAGAAAGAGTACAGACATAGCAATGGCCCCTTTTGGCCCTTCCCTGAAACCCTGCCTCTGGAACTTAGGCTGTTGTGGTCATTGCAGCTGTTGCATAAAACAAAAATATCTTAATAAAATTGGCTTTGGGTGATTAACCAATGCTTGCTCCTATCTCTTCATAAAAAAGTAAACCTCCACAGAATTTAATGTTTATATTTGACATGATTTTAAAAGATGCAATTCCAGAAATTAAAGAATTGTGTAAGTTAGTGAGCTTTTTTAAAAAACTCCAGTTCATCTAAGAAGACTGTGGTGGTGGGTTGTCACTCACACCTTAGTAAAAATCAGTCCAATCAGATTGTTAAACTCCTAAGATCTAGCTGATGTTATACGGACCAAATGAAAGCATGGTCTGAAAAAGAAAGGAAAGATGTCATTTTGAATTTTGAAGCGTAGAGAAGTCTTAGATAAAAAATAAAATCTGGAGCTTGGGTTTATATGCAAATAGTTATATCCTGGCACTCAAAATGCAGGAGCAAATACAGAAGTGATAAAAGAGGAAGCAAATAAAATTTGCCTATTTAAAAATGGTGCCTCAGGCAGGTCCGATATTCAGAAGAGACATGCATCCAGGGTTTGGGGCTCAGGCTACCTTAGCACAAATTACCTGGCAGCTTCCCTTACCTGACTCTACATGGTTCCATTATGACAGTGATTCTCAAACTTGATCATGTACCTGGATTAAAGAAACAACAAGAAAGCATGGAAAATAGGAAGAAGGTCTTTTAAATGTCACAAAAATAAGTACCCAAATATTATAATCACAATAAAAGTGAATGGATTCATTTTCCTATTAAAATACCAGTCTCTCGTACACTGAGTTAAAAACAAAACCCAAGAAGCATGTATAAGTTTGCTAGGGCTGCCATAACAAAATACCATAGACTGGGTGGTTTAAACAGCAGAACTTTATTTCTCACAGTTCTGGAGGTGGTGAAGTCCAAGATCAAGATGCCAGCAGGGCAGGTTTCTTTCTGAGACCTCTTCTCTTGGCTTGTAGGTGGCCACCATCTCTCTATGTCCTCACATGGTGGACAGAGCAAGAGCTCTGATCTCTCTTCCCTTGCATAAAAGGACACCAATGACATCATGGAGACCCCATCTAAACCTAATCACCTCCCACAGGGCCCACCTCCAAACACCACCACATCGGGCAGTAGAGCTTCAACATGAAAATTTGGGAGGGACACAAGCCCTCAAGTCCACAATAAGGCTCATCTGAAACAAACAACATGGGAGGATTAAAAAGATGGGAAAAGATGCACTAGACAAATGTGAAAACGGCAAAGAAGGGAATAACATCAATATGTGACAAAACAGACTTTAAGGTGAACATCTGATAAATACAGAAGCCTCCCACAAGGCAGTGTGCCTGCTCAGGAACTTCATTTTTTCAGCATACATTCTGCTTTAATGCAAGCCAGCTTTGTTCAGCCTGGTAGAACTACCACTCACTTGCATTCTTTCCCCAGATCCTCCTACCGGTGCATATACTGTATGTCCACTCCTTCTAATCATTAAGCCATGAGGACATTAGGATCTCATCCGTGTCAGACTCACTGAAGAGTAAAGCTTCAGGTCTATCAGCCATGACCATGACACAATCACCAAACCTCAAACTAGAATAAAGTTTTAGTCAAAGATAACACCTTCGCCTCAGTTATGTTTCAGCTCCAGACTCATGAAAGCAGAGCGGCCCCATGAACCGCAACCCCTGGCAACCGGACGGAACAATGCCATGACTGACACCAGGACCTGAAGCCATGATCAATTAGAGCCCATGACCCCAACTCCCATAGTAACCATGACTAGTGATTTTTCCCTTATATAACCTAGCTACTAGAGGCCATCGGGGAGCCAGGCCTTTGAGCCCTAGCTCACCCGTGTCTCCAGGCTTGGCGCCAACTCCTTAAATAAACCTTTACTTTCTTTGCTGCAAATTCCTGCTCGTGTGTGTCCTTTTTGGCCTGGACGCACACAAGCAGGCAGACCTTTGAGTCCATGGTAACAGTAGGTCATGAATCTTCCTAACACAAAGCACCCACAAAACATATAGACATACAAAGAGAGATCAGTAAATCCAATCATAATGGGAGAATTCAGGATACTTTCCTCACAAAGCAACAGGTCAAGTAGATTAAAAAAAAAACAAAACCATTTAGACTTACACAATGCCATTGTAACTTGATATTTTGATGGTTTTTGGTTATCTACTTATTTTGTGTTTGAGAACGCCTGTTGATCTGTATGTCTGTCTCTCACAGCTGACCTACAGGGGCTGTGGGGGAGGGGAGGGATGTGCTGCCGCAAGTGGGCACTTGTTTCTAGGTCTAGAGGCTCCCGGTCCCTATCTGTGGTCATTGGCTATCTACTGGGCAGGCTCTGCATTCTAGCCCCAGGGCTGACACTCGCCACTTTAACCTGTGGATGAATGCCACAGCTGCCACGTGGCTTAGGACAACTGCGGTTATGAGGATGGAAGAAAGAGGGCTGACTAGGTGGGCCGTAGTGAGAGCATCTCCTAGGACACCGCCCACCCACTTCTTACTTCTGTCATCCCCAAACGTGAAGGATTTTTTTGGTTCCTATCTCCACAGCAGTCTGTTCCCTCAAGTGTTGCCTCCAGGGTTATCCTTCTGCTCACAATTGCTGATCCAATGACAGTAGTTTGTTTGTTTGTTTTCGCTTGACTGTTGCAAATTTATTTTGTTCTTGTTCCTTTTTATTTTTTTCTATTACTTCATATCATTATTGTTGTGAAGAAGTCAGGTATGTTTGGGTCGCCACCTTGACCCCACCACCCCGCATGTTGTATCAGCCCCCTCAGATTTGCCTCAAACAGTTACCTGTGCAGTCAGATGACCTTGGGCCAATCCTGCTTTACCACGGACACTAACTCCCCTGAAATTTACCCAAGTCTCAGGCTTTACATATGAATCTCCCCTTGACACAGAAAACAGTCTTTTCTTTTTCCCCTGACTGAAGGCCTCAGTTATGGACCCAGGCAGATCCCAATGGACCGTCTCCAAAGGTAAACTTGCTGTGCCTTTTTAGGGCACAGGGAAGAAAGAGGCGGTCAAGAGGAACCATTTCCTCTTTCCTGACTCTGAATGATTCCTATTGCCACACGGAAAATTTAGGGACGGTTGAATGGAAGTTCTTGGCAGCCGAGAACTTGCCTTGTCACCATGGGAAGAGTGGCCTGTGTGCCCAGGAGTGATAATAAAAATGTTTAAAAACCAGTGAAGGTGCCAACCTTTCAGAGCACTTTGTCTTCCCAGGGGAGATCGTGGCACCTCTTTATCAGCCTTTAGTCTGCCCACCGGCCCCCATCCCAACACACACACACACACACACACACACACACACACACACACACACACACACACAGTGCTATCTTCTTTGGCCCCTGATCTCACCTAAACTTAGCCCAAATTTTTATCTCCCTGTGTCCCAAACTCATGTGTTGTAGGGCTTTTGTGAATCCCTTTCTGAGCATGCTCAGTGACCTCCTAAAAATTATTCATGAGAAAGGGTAACACTTTTATTTTAGGCTAGATCAGCCAATCTTGTTATGTATGAACACCAAACTGCTTAGTGGTGAAAATATATTGAGAAGAAGTTATACTTGGATAGTATGGTATGTGCCCTTGTATGGGCACCAACACCTGAGGTCCCGATGAATGAGTGATGTTCATTCAGCGACTATACAGGGTGACTATGCATCACGCTCGTATAGTCAGAGATCGTCTCTGCAAAGGTAGAGTGTCTAGAGAATGTGGTGAAAATTAATTGATTTTCTGTGTGTATGCTTTTTTTTTCCTTTGGAAAAGTAGGCCGTGTGTCTGTTCAAACGATAATGTGTTTTTTACAAGGGGGTAGTGCCTCAACTAAGGAATCTTATGAATTCGTTTATCTAGCATATTCCCTTATTAACTTTTTATTCAGTCAGTAGTGTTTTTCTCAGTCCTCATAGCTGAACTCAAATTTCTCTACTATTATATGAAATAAAGTACCAGTATTCTCCCTCTGCTTCCCCTCTGCACCCCAATAAGACTACATCTTCTCAGAAGATTCATCCCCCTGCTTTCTCCCTCCTCATATCCAGAAGCGTGAGTGTGATGAGTGAGACAAAATGCCTCTAGTTCTTTAACCTGGCCCCTCTGAGCCCAAACTCGGGATATTTCAATTCCAATATCATAGAATTCCCCTTGCAGCGAGTCACTTCTATTTAAAGAATCCTTCTTTTAATCTTTAATTACACATTCTCAAAGAGTCTATCATGGTCCATTTAGATTTAACTATGTACATAACTTGCCAGATTTTTTCCCTCTCATTTTCAACTGATCCTTCAGCTCCCATTCATTTGACGTTTGGTTAGCATTCTCCAGTATTTTCTACATGTGAGTATGTTACTGATACAATTTCTGAAGTCTTCCAAACCCACAAATATCTTTCTGAGCATGCTCACTGACCTCCTAAAAATTATTCATGAGAAAGGGTAACACTTTTATTTTAGGCCAGATCAGCCAATCTTGTTATGTATGA
>NW_017731603.1:2247532-2254055 GCF_001890085.2 Hipposideros armiger | reverse complement strand
GGGTGGGGGCGGGGGAGTAGCGTTGTGTGTGTTTAAAGTGCAAATTCCTTAGCTGTACCCCAGAGATACTGAACCACAACATTTGAGGAAGGGATTCTGGTTTGTTCCTTTTTAACAAGCCAGAGGAGTAATTTACAGGCACAATCTTGGGTCTGAGCCAAGCTCCTGCAGGAGGAAACTGAGGTGCCTAGGAAGGATGGAGGGGGGGGTTATTGAGGAAGTTACCCTCAGATGCTTTTGGAAGCGGGGAGACAGATGGGATTCTTTTCTGGCCTTAGGTAGTTTTCCCCAGGCCTACTCTGTCAGTGCTAGAAGCATACCTGAGGGAGCCCTCTGCAGGCATCCCCAGTGCTCTCTCTCTCTCTGCAGGTGTCTCCTGTGTCCTGTGAACTCTTGCCACCTTGGTCTCTCAGCTCCATCTCCTCAAAGCAGGAATTCCAACAGGCCTTGCCACGCTGCCCCTCCTTGCACTCTGGCCTGTCTCTCAGTCTCTCCAGGTAGGCACCCCGAGTAACCACAGGGCCCACTTCGTTTGTTGCTGTCCTTAACTGCTTGATGTCCAACTCCTTGCCAGCCACTGTTTCACATAGTTTGCCCATTTGCCTTCTTTTATTTTCAGACCGAAGGGTAAATCCAGTCCCTGTCACTCCATTTGGTACGAAATCCAAGGTAAAACCCACCTTAATGTTCTTCTCTACTAGCTCTGTCCTAACTGTCACTCCTGGATCTGTTCCCATTCATTGATTTCCCTCCTCATTATGGGCCATACTTTCCTGCTTCTTTTTATGTCTGATTATTTTTGATTGGATATCCAGTTTTGTTAGTCTCGTATTGTGAGGGCGCTAGAAATGCTTATGTTCCTATCCATATGCTCGAGCTTTGTTCTCACCCAGAGTTCCTCTCCTTAGAAACAGTGTTATCCTTGCATGGTTGGATCTCCAGGTTTGTCAGGTGGCACCAGAACAGCCTTCAGGGGCAGAGGGCTACATTTTACCCCTGTGCAGGCAACAGCTTTCTGAATACTCTGCCTGATAGCTCATGGATTCTGAAGTTTTCTAGTTTGACTTTAGGGANAAAAAAATACTTTACTTGAATCCTGCGTATTCTCATTCTCTTCAGGAGCAAAATGCTGCACAGTAGACAACAGTGAAAATTAATGTGAACTCAGAGGCTTAGGAGCCAACAGAGAAATTCTATTAGGTTAGGCCTAAAGGAAAGGAAAGCTCTAGAAAGTAATGGAGAGAAAGTACCGTCTGCAAGGGTTACTTCTCTGTCATATACCTGATTGTCGTTGCACCTGCTGCTAAGTCGGCCAAGAAACATGTCTCACTGTAAGCAGCTCTGAACAGTCCATCACGGACTTCCTCCTTTTAAAAAAAAATTAGGGTCTAAAATAGGGACTGAAAAAAATCTTAGGTTTAGGACATTTCATTGAAAGGTTTTTGGGTTTTTTTTGTTTTTTTCCCCCCTGACTGATAGGATTTTTACTAGTCTGAAGATGATTTAGATCCGGTAACTGTTTCTATCACTGTTGTAGCTTTGTTTAACCTTCTAAATCTCTATCAGGTGAAATGTCAAGTCCTCTTACTGTAATTTTCCTTTCCTAAATAAAATCCAAATCCAAATATTAAACAAATAAATAAATAAAAACTAACCACACAATAAGTTTGAACACAGTTGGACTGACAATCACCACGGGGCAGACCTCTCTAATTCACAAATAGGGGATGACTAGTAATGAAGAGGAAGTAGGCACATCCTCTATCAGCTAGGCTCAAAGAGCCAGGGAAACTCTGGGATTTGCAGAAAGGATGTGCTAGTTGGGATACCGTTACATGGACAACAGTGATCTAGGAGGAGGTAAAAATACACACGTCACCTGAGAAATGGGAAATCTGGTAAGCAAGGCAGGTGTTTGCTTTATCATCTGCTGAGATACTGCCCTGTGAACATTTTTTCTTTTTAGTTTTCACTTTACATCAAATAGACTTTTCACTTAATGGCCAACATCATCATCATAAGCTCAAGCTACTCTCTCTTCTTGTACGTTGGTCTGCATTCCTCCCTCTCATGTCCAGTCACTTGTCTCTTCTTCACCTTCCTGAGCATTCACCAGTAAGTATTGAACATGTATCTTTCCACTTTACACATTATCTTCCAGTTGGAGTGGCCTAGCATCTCTGGGTCTACATGTCACAAGTACAATTACACACACACACACACACACACACACACACACACACACACCATTCATGGCACGCACAGCAGCCCCTCCATCAGAGCCCTCCATATCAGTTAATGGAGACTTTATCCTTCTAGTTGCTCAAGTCAAAAGCACAGGACTCATCATGGAAAAATGTTTTTCTCTCACTTCTGCCACACCTTATCCATATACAAAATTGTTGGGCTTGCTCTTCAAAATAAATGCAGAATCCCACCACTTCTCACAGCTCTACCACGTTGGAATGCCAGACTAGCCCCCTAACTGCCTTATTCTTCATTATTCTTGCCACCCCGCCCCACCCAACCTCCTGCCAAGTTTTTTTGTCCACACAGATCTCAAAGATTTTTTTGAAATATGAATTGGGTTTTACTACTCCCCTACTTTAAACTGTTTATAATAAATGTCACATTTATAATAAAATCTAGATTTCTTTACTAAGTCCTACAGGGTGCTTAGAGCCCAGAGCACAGGCAACCCCTCCTTAAGGTATGTTCTATCGCAGGGCAAATTCTGTCCGCGGAGATGTCAGACAATTTGCACATCGCCTTTCTCTCTCTACTGCCTCTTGCTCCTCATAACTTTTTAATATCTCCAGATCCTTCAGAGGAAAGAGACTCAGCAAGTCCTCTACTGCAATGCAATAATTGGTTCTCCACTTATGGATATANCTTTCTGAGCATGCTCACTGACCTCCTAAAAATTATTCATGAGAAAGGGTAACACTTTTATTTTAGGCCAGATCAGCCAATCTTGTTATGTATGAACACTGAACTGCTTAGTTGCTGCAAAAATATGTTGATAGAAAATATCTGTACAAAATATATTGTACAACCCAACGAATGCCGTAAGTGAGAAGATGCTGAGAGAGACAAACATCAGAGTGTCTCTGAACCATAACTCAGTCTTACTGGAGGTCTTTGCATATCAGAACTTCACCTTTGCTACCTGTTGTGGTGGGGACTGGAAATGTGCTATTCCTCACTAAAGCCAGAGAGAGACTGCAGATAACTGGGGTAGAGGGAAGGGTTGGCTCTGAGGATTGCAAGAATGTAGGAACCAGGAGAAGCGTGAACCATCTTTCCTCTGCTCCCACCCTAGCCCCAGGAGATTTCTGGAGGCACCAAGCAAGGTTTTCTCCCTCCATCCCCAATGCTTTGGGGCACTTCCTGGGCACACTGCCTTTGCCACCACAATGCCTTTTACAAAACTCCAAAACCCAGAGTGATGGAGTGACAGGTTCGCCCAGAGGAAAGTAAATTGGAAATAAAGGGTTAGTCAACAACATGAGCTATAGCAACCTGGGACTAAAGGGTGCACCTTCATGAGCATATGATGCACCATCTCTCACACCCACCTCTCCATTCCACACCACAAATATAGCCCCTAAACGGGTGGGAAAACTCTTGGACGCCAGAGAATCAAAATAGTCACGGGGATGTGAAGTACAGACAGTATAGGGAATATAGTCAATGATATTATAATAACTATGTATGGTGCTAGGTGGGTACTAGACTTATCAGGAGGGTCGCTTTGTAAGTTATGTAAATGTCTACCCACTATACTGTACACCTGAAACTAATATAATATTAAATGTCAACTATAAATGAAAAAAATATTTTTAAAAAGAGTGGGCAGGGGCGGCTGGTTAGCTCAGTTGGTTAGAGCACAGTACTCATACCACCAAGGTTGCTGCTTCGATCCCCACATGGGCCACTGAGCTGCGCCCTCCACAACTAGATTGAAACAACTACAGTAAATCCCTGACTTATGAACATTCGATTTGCAAACTTTCACAGATACGAACGGACCTCGCATTTACGAACATTCATAGATATGAAATCGCAAAAGTAGCTCATGTGTCTGCCGGACATTGTCACAGTTGTGCTGCTGTGTGCTTACTGTACAGTGCGAGTGTACAGTAGCACAGTGCTCAATCAGAGCCCAGGATATCTGGAAGGAAGAGGAAAAGCAGTGGTGATGTGGAGGGGGCTGCTAGGAAGTGCAAAGCAATAACAAAATGGAAACAAAAGTGAAAATAATTGAGAGATTGGACCGAGGCTAAAAGATGGTAGACATCGCTCGTTCTTATAACATGAATTGTTCAACCATTGGCTTTACATTGTATATTTGTGTCAAAGGTGTATAAGACTCACTTTGTTGGACTTACGAACAAATCTGACTTACGAATGTTCTCCTGGAACGGAACTCGTTCATAAGTCGGAGCCTTACTGTACTTGACTTGGAGCTAATGGGTCCTGGAAAAACACACTGTTCCCCAATAATCCCCAATTTAAAAAAAAAAGTGGGCAAATCAAAGCTGTGCTTCCATTGGCCATTATGAGTGTCAATCTTCCCCCTCTCAAATCCCGGCCAGGTTCATCAAGCTTATTCTCTGGCGCCACCTGCAGGTCACTTCCAGAACTCCGTCCGCTGTGAAGAGCCTTTGCCCACAGCAGGTACTTACTGCTGGCCCCAGAGCTGCTTGCGGTTCTTACGAACAGTGCCAGGGCGGTCCTGAAAGGGGGATACCCATAGTGATTTCATTCCCAGGAGCTGCGAATAAGGGAGCCTCGGGCGCTGAGGGAGAGTCACAGAGGGACAGATGAGTGCAGCGGGAAGCGAGACTGGAAGGGTGCAGGGCCGGAAAGTGCTGGAGTGGGCTGGGGTCGTGAAGGCTAATTTCAGGAGAAGTTATGCTGAGGGGCTAAGGTCACTCTGCCTGGCTGCTTGGGTTTAATCTTGGCTCCGCTAATGGCTTTGTGTCTTGAGGCCAGTTGTTTGACGTTTCTGTGGCTACAGTTTCCTTTGCAATAGGGCTAACTGTAGCTGCCTCCTATGGTTGTTATGAGGATAAAATGAGTTAATATTTGTAAAGGACTTAAGAGTATTTTTTTATCCAATGAAATTAACAATTGGCATAAAATATCGTCACCAGAAGCATTGGTATCACCTCTTGAGAAATGCAAGTTACTGGGCAACCGTCCAGCCGCACCGAATCAGGTCTCTGCAGAGGGAGCTCAGGACTGGTTCCACAAGCTGGCCAGAGGATGCTGATGCAGCCTAAACTTTGCAAAGCATTGGCCTGAGTTTCTCAGGCAGGTCTATTCATGCCTCTGCTTGTTAAAAGATGCAGATTACTGAGCGTCACCCCAGATCTACTGAACTTAAATATATCGGGATTAATTCCCAGAATCCATGTTTAAAAAAAAAAACACAAAAAACAAAAAAAAACAACCCAAGAGTCAGGCAGGCAGTCGGTCCGGGTTGCTGTGGGCTCTCCAGCTCTCTCGGGCGGTTCCCTCCTTGCGGGTAAGCGGCCGCAGCTGCACCGACGGCGACGCGGTCCCTCCGGGAGGCGGCCGAGCGGGGGCCGCGGGGCGTCGAGCTCAGCCCAGCGCTGCGGCGGCGGCGGGCGCGGAGATGGTCCCGCGGCAGGCGTTAGATGTAGCGGGGCCCTACGGTAATCTCTCGCGCCTCGGCGAGGCGCCTGAAGCGTGTGGCGAATGTCCGCCCCCGCGCGCAGGCCTGGCCCACTCCCCCTTTCCGGGACGCCGCGCCCCAAACCCTGGGCTTCGCGGCGGCTCCCGCGCCTGGGGCTGCGGGCGGGGCCCCTGGGCCGCACGAGGTTTGGGAGGGCTCGCTGCGGGGAGCGGCGCGGGGATTGGAGCCCAGGACCCGGGCGCTCCCGGCCCCAGCGCAGCGCGGATTTTGGAGCTAGGACCCCCAGGAAGGGAGCAGAAGCGCCTCCCCCTCTGCCCCCCAATACCAGCAAAGCGGTCTTCTTTTTGACATCCGATTGGAAAGCCGGGAATTGCTGCAGATGTTTGTGGGTCGGTGGTGTAGCGGCCGCGGTCGTGAAAGCGGCTCGCCTCGTCTCGTGTGTAGAACACCGAAATGAATCTATTTTCCTCCTCTCGCCTGTGTTTTCCGCGAATGGCTTTCGTTCAATAGCTTCAGTGATGCTAATGGTGCTCTCCTGCGCAGGCTTTCTGAAAAGCATTAGTGGCATCAGTGTTAGTTGTGTAATATTTCAATCCGGACGTTTTTTCATGGATTTTAATACCCTGCTGTTTGCGTTAAAGGAAGGATAAGCCACCATCGCTGTCTTGATTTATTTAAAGAGTCGTTTGAGTTGGACCTAATTTGACCTTTTTTTTTTTAATTCACCCCGAGTGAGCTCTCTTAGCAGCATAAATGCATCCAGACGTTATAGCACAATTACTGTGGTCTTTGCTTGTTAATGTTTCAGTGGTTAATATACGAGTATATGCAGCCTTAATGGAGGTCTTGCAGGGTCAC
>NW_017731603.1:2244022-2244847 GCF_001890085.2 Hipposideros armiger | reverse complement strand
TGGAATAGAGGAAATAGGCAACAGGAATCACAGTTGCAGCTGTAGGTCCCGTGCCCCCATCCCGCTCAGCCTCAAGGCCTGGGGGACTCCTGCCCCCTCCCCCCACAGGGCTCTCCCACTTGTCTGGACCAGGAGAAGCCTCCACTTTGGAAATTACACGGGGTGGGAATGTCCAATATGCATTCTGCTGCCAGCTTCATGATTAGCAGCAAATGCTCACAAAGGCAGCAACAAGACTGGACTTGACATTACGCGACCTTACACATACAAAGTAAGACCTATGACGTCCCGTGTTAACAAGAGTCCTACAACAGGAGACATGACACTGCTGTGCCCGGCCATGCCACACCAGGGGCAGGCAACAGATCCATGCGAGGCTAATGGCACCCGGAGGCCCTGGAAGGCCAACTCTTTCACTCCCACAATTAGAAAGAACCAACTGGATGCATATTTTCACATTTCTGGGAGGACAGTCAAATGAAGGTATTGAAAAGGGAGGAAACCATTTTTAAAAGAACCAAGAGCGCCTCCTTCCCTGTACCGAGTGGAAACCAGGCTGAACAAGGTGGCAGCAAGGGCTGGCTGTAGCCTAGGCTAGCCGCTAAACACAATGGCCACACAATTATACTTTTAAAGTTTACTGTCCCCAAACTCCACACTCCACCAGGAATTTGAGCAGTGTGTGTAGTTCTCAGTGTATAGTTACATTAGGCCAAGTTAGAAGACGCTTTCATGATTTTCCACCAACACCATCAACTTTCACATAAACATCCATTTTCCATGAGTTACAATAGAGTGGACACCATCATCGCCAGTCAATTATAT
>NW_017731603.1:2241880-2242340 GCF_001890085.2 Hipposideros armiger | reverse complement strand
ATTGCACAATTACTTTTACTTCCGTATGTTCCTCCAAAACATAAAGGAATCCAAAAAAAAAAAAAACTGGTAGCTTTGGGAGTACAGGAAAAGCAGGTATTTTTTTAGTAGAAAAAATTTCAAATATCCGACCTATGTGCCAAATTGAAATTCAAGGAAAAAAATTTAAAGGTCTTATAGATACAGGAGCTGATGTTTCAATGATCAGTTCTCAACAATGGCCAAAAAATTGAAAATTACAGGATCCAAATATTAATATAGTAGAGGTAGGAAGAGCTTCAGACTTGCATCAGAGTATTCAGATTTTTCCATGCATAGGGCCAAAAGGACAACAAAAATTTTTACAACCTTATGTTACAGACATTCCTATTAATTTATGGGGTAGAGATTTGTTGACTCAATGAAATGCAGAAGTTTGGATACCTCCAAATCAATATAGTTCACAAAGTCAGAAAATTAT
>NW_017731603.1:2237965-2239465 GCF_001890085.2 Hipposideros armiger | reverse complement strand
TCAAAACCAATAGAAAAGTCCCAGCTTTTCAGTTCTGTCCATTAGTTCGGCAGACGGAAGGAGTGACGTGCTTAGTCTCCATCTATACACTCTCAGGTTCAGAGTCTAGAGAGCTAAAAGCTAAATGCCTCCGTGTAATTAGCAATGAAGATTCTGGATGTGAATCTGATTCCTCTGAATTGATGCACATGCATGACATTTAGAAGATAGAAATGACAATGAGGGCATCTTCCTTCTGCCTCATCTGGCACACTGAGTCATGGAGTGAGTGTGTAGAGATTGTAGTGGCGGCCACGTTCAGTGTTAGTGTCTCCTCATCAGCTTCCTTGGTACCCAGACTCCCCACTGTGGCCGACAAGATGCCTAGTGCCAATGGCACATGCGAGCGCTCCTTAAGGTATGTCCCATTCCAAGGCAAGTTCTCCGCGCCCAGGGGTGGTAGACAGTTGCCACAGGGCCTTTCTCTCTCTACCGCCTCTTGCTCCTCATACCTTTTTAACATCCCCAGATTCTACAGGGGAAAGAGAATCAGCTAGTCCCCTTGTACAGTAATTTGTTGTCCACCTATGGATATATGTCGGCACCAGTCACTTATACCACTTTAGGGTGATTTAAGTCATAACCTTTCTTTGAAAAAAACTATCAAAGTCTTTTCTTTTTCTTTCCTTTTTAATATTATTTTAACAACTTCGCTTTTTTTGTCTTTTAAAGATTTTATTAGGTAATTGGGGGAGAACAGCCAAGTTGTTGTCCTTCAGCATTAGTTGTTGAGGACGCAGCTTCTCTGGCCCACATTGGTATTATGATCATCGTGCTCTTCCCAGTTGAGGCAGTCGGTTGCAGGCCATTGAACGGCCGCGCCCGGTAGCCCACTGCAGCCTACGCTGTTGCCAGCGACTCATTGCAGCCCAGCTCCAGGTCGGGCTGTTGTTCACCAACTTAGCTGTACAGGGTGTCATGTCACTGGCCAATGTGAGATCCTAAATGGTGGCCCTGCTCCTCAGAGCTGGTGCTCTTACCAACTGAGCCAGTCGCCTGGCCCCCCATAACTAGACTTTTAAAGGTTAGTGTCTCCAAACTCCACAGGCCACCAGCAATTTGAGCACTGATTGTAGTTCTTGGTGTACATATTTACTCTAGGCCAAATTAGAAGACACTTTCACCATTTTCCACCAATACCATCAACTTTTACATAAACATCTATTTTTCCAGAAGTTACAATGGAGTGGTCACCATCATCACCTGTCAATTATATCCCCTCTACCCCAACCCACTTTTCAAACACAGCACTCAGTACTGAAGTCATATGCTCCCATTCAGGTTCTTAAACAGTAAATGTTTTCTCAAGCCCCTTGAAAAGCACTTTTTGATCATCAGTTTGGAGGGGCCTGACTCTGGAGTCCTCCATCAGGAGGGTCAAGGTCTGCCTCTAGGAATGCCTGCCCTGAGCACCAGGAGTGCAGTGGGGGCCTCTCCCTCCTGCTTCCCCCAGCCTGACAT
>NW_017731603.1:2233122-2234335 GCF_001890085.2 Hipposideros armiger | reverse complement strand
TCCTTTTTGTTTTATAGATGATTTCCTTTGCTGTGAAAAAACTTTTAAGTTTGATGTAATCCCATATGTTCATTTATTCTTTTACTTCCCTTCCCCAAGGAAATATATCAGTAAAAATATTACTCAGGGTAATGTTTCCAAATTTACTCCCTATATTTTCTTCTAGGAGTTTTATGGCTTTAGGTCTTATATTTAAGTCTTTAATCCATTTTGAATTTGTTCTCGTATATGGCATAAGGAGGTGGTGCAGTTTCTTGTTTTTGCATGTGTCAGTCCAATTTTCCCAGAACCATTTATTCAATAGATTATCCCAATGTAAATTCTTGCTTCCATTGTCATAGATTAAATGACCATATATGAATTGATTTATTTCTGGGCTCTCTATTCTGTTCCGTTGATCTATGTGTCTGTTTTTATGCTAGTACCTTACTGTTTTGATTACTGTAGCCTTGTAGTATTATTTGATGAGGGGTAGCGTGCTCTCAGCTGTGAAAGCAAAAACTGCACTGACTTTGTAAAAACTTCCAACCACACCTCATAGCCCCACTCATCTACAACTGCATCGCCAGGGTCACTCTGGGCGCCAGGTGGCCAGCTCTGCCTGCACAAGATGCAGAGGAGTTTTTGTACAGCATAGGACAACCTGGAGATAGCTTGGTGGACTTTAGCCAAGACTGGCACTGTTTTTTTTTGTTTGTTTCTTTGCTTGTTTGTTTTGTTTTGTTTGTTTTTGTTTTTCTATTTTATTATCATTTCTAGTTTCTTGTCTATGTATATATGTGTATATATGTCCATATATATATAGGGATATATATATATATATATACATATATATATATACTAATCTAAACAATTCAGAGTTTAAAACGCCTCTAGGACAACACCAAACATACCAACATTTGCATTATAGGAGTACCAGAAGGAGAAGAAAGAGAGCAAGGAATTGAAAAGCTATTTGAAGAAATAATGATTGAAAAATTTCCTAACCTGGTGAAGGAAATAGATATACAAGCTCAGGGATTGCAGTGAGTCCCAAATAAGGTGAACCCAAAGAGACCCACACCAAGACACATCATAATTAAAATCCCAACGGATAAGGACAAAGAGAGAATCTTAAAAGCAGCTAGAGAAAAGCACTTAATTACCTACAAGGGAGCTCCCATGAGACTGTCAGCTGATTTCTCAGTGGAAACTTTGCAGGTAAGAAGGGAGT
>NW_017731603.1:2227926-2231412 GCF_001890085.2 Hipposideros armiger | reverse complement strand
AAGAAAAAGCTAAAGGAGTTCTTCTTGAAAGCATAGTCTTTAGATAATTTCTACTTGACAAGAACTACAGGGGCTAGAGCATAAATTAAACAATACGAAGAAGCAAGCCAGGAGGTGAACATACTGTAAACAACTCTGTTCTCTTCAACAAATCAATGCTTTTTCTAGAATAAAATAAATTTAAGAAGTATAATAATTAAAGACAACTTTTCTATCTCAGTTGGATCTTGGTCTGAATAAATTAGAAAAAGTTCTAAATTTTTAGAGATGGAAAGTGATAATTAGGGTTTAAGTTTTAGGATGTCTCTAACTGTAAAATAATCTAGTAAAATAAAAAAGTGATGCAAATTTGCCCCCTGAGCAATCATTAAGCCTATGTGATAGGTAGATGGAGGCTCATTATATTATAGTTGTTGTTTTTTCCTATTTGAAAATGTTTATAATCAAAAGTCATTAAAAGTATATTCTCTGGGGATTTGTGACCTTGAGTAAATAGCTTAATCTCTCTGGTTGTTCAAGTTATTTTTTTGTTTTTAATTAAGATTTATTGGGATGACAGTGGTTAGAAAAATTACATAGGTTCCAAGTGTACAATTCTGTAATACCTCATCTATATATCACACTGTGTGTTCACCACCTAGAGTCAGTTTTCCTTCCATCACCATATATTCGACCCTCTTTACCCTCATTTACCACCCTCCTCCCCCCTTACCCTCTGATAACCACTAAACTCTTGTCTGTGTCTATGAGTTTTTGTTTCTTTTTTTGTTTGTCTTGTACCTTGGTTGCTTTCAGAGTTATAGTTCAGCAAGCCCTCTCCTGAGTATATACCCAAAACATCTGAAAACATGTATCTGTAAAGACACATGTGCTCCGAAGTTCACTGCAGCTTTATTTACGGTGGCCAAGACATAGAAACAACCAAAGTGTCCTTTAATAGATGATACGATAAAGAAGATATGGTATATATACACAATGGAATACTACTCAGTAGTGCCATTTGCAACAAAATGGATGGATCTCGAGATTATTATGCTAAGACAAATGTTCAAATTCTTTACCAGTAAAATGGGACTAATAATACCCACCTCACAGGGTTGTAATAATTATATGAGGTAGTTTATGAAAAGTATATAAAATAGGGCATAGTACATCATATGCATACTCCATTCATTCATTGAATGTATCTTTATNCAGTGGAGGAGCTGTGGTGCAGGGGCTGACCCTTCAGTGCAGGATTCACTGCAGTAGGGCTGTGGTTTCTTGCCCAATCTGCCCTTGGTGTGTGTCACCCTTGGAGATGGATGGGTGACGCTCCGCAGTCCCAAACTGGCAACCAGGTGTGCCAGCCTAGGGCTGCCTGGGAAGGGACCCTTGTGCCCTGCCTGGGGTGACCTGGCCTGAGCCACAAAGTAATCTGCAGATGGCTGCCACTTGCACTGGGCTTGGAGGTGCCTAGAGAGGCTGGCTGTGGCTATTGCCGGGCTCAAGGCCGCTCAACAAGAGGTATAGGTCATGCTGAAGCCAGATAATGCTTGTATGAGTTTTGTGAATCTTTGAGAAATTTTAAGAAAGTCTGCAGCATGAGCTGAGACAGGGCGTTTATATGAAAACGGCACTGGAAGCAGCTAGAGTATGCCTGAAAGTTGGGTGGGTGGTGTTTCTGGGAATCACCAGGGACAGGGAAAACCAAGGGTATTAGCCAGGTTGCTGGAGTCTCAGATATGGCAGCCACCTGTTCTGCATTCTGGAAGGGGGAGAACTCAACAAAGAAACAATGGCTTCCACCAGCTCCTTCATCTGGGAGAAAGCTGCCCATCCAGTCCTTACCCCAAGGCCAGACAACTCAGTTCCTCCCCGTATGTCCATTCCTGGCACCTTTCAAGTGGCTGCCCCAGTGTTGGAGCTCAGAGCTAGTGAGTCTATCATCGAATAAGTCCATGCACGAGACCCCTAAAAGGAGCGCCTGGGACTGCAGCCACCCTCATCTCACTCAGCCAAAATCTCCACTGGGTTCACAGCCAGAAGTTATGGGAACTTCTCTTCTTAGCACTAAAACACTGGATGGGGACCATGGTGTGGGGCTGGCACCCTTTGCTTCGCAGGGTGGGGACGTTCGCAGCTGAAATATCTCTTTTGACTTAAGGCAGGCTCAGCTCACAGTGGCCCATGTGGGGATCGAACCGGCAACCTTGGTGTTACCAGCACCATGCTCTAACCAACTGAGCTAACCAGCCACTCCTGCATCCTGACNGTGGGGTCGGGAGCGAGTGGGGGGCGCCAGGTCCCACTAGACCCCACCGCAGGGGCAGGCTGCTTGCTGCCTGCTTTGGGGCCATATCTTCCACTGGAAGCTGGTGAAGCTCACCGCGAGGAAAGACGCCCTCAGCGTGCAGGGCGGGTCTCTGCGTTGCTCAGCAGCGATCTCTGGGTCTGGCTCGGGAAGTTCACCCCGCCTCCGCGGCCCACGGCGCAGCGCCTGAAGGGCTGTGATGGTCGCAGGCGAGACCCGGCTTTTGACGACGCCACCCCAGAGCCCGGCGCGCGGTTCCAGCTCCGCGCGACCCCTGCGCAATCAGACCCCGGGAAAGCGCGTATCCCCGCGCGGGCTCCTCCTTGTCCCGCCCCGCGCTCGCTCAGCTTGTCCTGCGATTACAGTGGACGCGATTGGGCGGAGAAGGGATGGAGGGATATGATTGCTCCAAGTTTGTCCTGGACCGCGCGGAAGGGGGCCGTGGACCGAGCGTGCCCAGTGAGTGGACAGGGGGTGCGCAGCGGGATGGTCAGGACCGTTAGGGAGGGCGGGCAGGTCCCGGAGCCCAGCCTTCCGACTCGCCGCCGGTCCGCGGGAAGGACTCCGGGCCAGTCCTTTTCCTTCCCCGCCACTGGGTTGCCGCAATCTCGCCGTCCATTGGCCAGGAGCGGTGCTTCGTCAAGAGCGCGAATTTTCAAATCACGGGCTGTGTGGCCGAAGCTCCCGGCCAGCCACAGCCCGCTGAGCGCCATCTTCGCAGCTCCTGTGAGCACCAGTGTGGCGGTCACCGGTTAGCAGACTCTCCTCCTCTGTGAGTTGTTTCTGGGCTTAAATGGGAAAAGGAGATCATAGGGGCTGGTTGGAAAGGGAACCCGGTAGAAGGACCTCAGCCCACAACCAAGGAGATTTGTGGGGAGGGAGGGATAGTCAGCTTCCCATTGTGGGAGCCCCCTTCCTGCTCCAAAGCTTCAAAGATCAAGAGTTTTAGTCTTGAAAAGACACTTCCATACAGTCTAACTAGTTGTTGCAACCAACATGCTGTGCGCAGTTGGAGGATGGATGGGGGCGTGGGGAGGGTGGTCCTGGGGGTTCAAGGGCAAATTCCTTAAATGCACCCAGAGGTACTGAACCATGATCTTTGAGGGAGGAAGTCTGGTTTCTTCCTTCTTAACAAGCCAGAGAGGGTAATTTACAGGCACAATGTTGGGTCTGAGCCAAGCTCCTGCAGGAGG
>NW_017731603.1:2210538-2221763 GCF_001890085.2 Hipposideros armiger | reverse complement strand
GAGGCCAAATTTTAACATCAGTGTAACTAGAACACACTTTTGAATTCTCCCAACTGCAAACCCTTCTGTAGGGTGTTTATACCTGCCTTTGAATTTCACCTCTGCCACATGGCTCTGGTCTTGGGCAGGTCGACTACCTTCTCTGAGTTATATATACTTTCCCCATATGCAAAATATAGACATACCTATTTTGAATGGTACCTGTGGGCATTGGCAGTAGAGATCATTTTTGTAAAGTATTTAGTATGGTGCTCTAAAAGGGGAGCTTTTATTGTTGGGGTGATTATAGCTGGTGGATAAATGGTGTGCTTGCTAAGTAAACATCTCTGAGGACAGTGAGGCTGGAGCTGATTGGAAAGGTAGGATCTGGGGTCCCTGTACAATTAATGATAACTATGAACATACTGGCTAATGAACCTTTTTAATGTTTCAGCTGAACTGTCCATCTTCAAGCCATCATGAACCCTAAGAACCGCAGATCACAGAAGGTCTCATCCGACATAAAGAATAACATGAAAATTGAGCACTACTTTTGTCCTCAGGTATGTTTGTAAATACTATTTATGGAATATACCAATATTAGACTTAGCAATCTTTGACACTAGCTTTCACAGTCTTCCTGTCAAGAAATTAGTTCATTGTGTGCAGAGAATATTAAATAAGTTAAAGTCTTTCTCATTTTCTTTTTTCCGTTTTGGGGATGGTGATGAGGAGGAGTTTTAACAAAAATCTTGGACATATCAAAGCAGTCTTTATCAAGAAACTATTGTAATACTTCCTGAACAGCAATGACAGAATCAAACATAAAGTACTGCAGTAAAATATGGAATAAAAGCAAAAGGGGTGTTATTTCATAACTTGAAAATCTATACCATGCAAATAATGGCTGATCTACTTGATAACATTAATAACCTACATTTGTAGAGTGTCTTACAGTTTACAAAACAATTTTTAAAGATTCCTTCTTACTGTAACCTTGTTAGGAGGCAGGGAGGATTGTATTATCCTCCATTTGTTTTTAAGGAGAAGAAGGGCATGAGTTGTTGCCTAAGGCAGTAGTGGGGTGAAGACTTGGACTTACGTTGACTGACACTAAGTAGGCTCTGTTATCATATCCCTTCCTGAGTCTAAAATCCTCTTTGAATTTATTAATGTTAAGAAGAAGGCTGAGGAATGGTGAGCATTTGAGAGTGCAACTTATAAGCCTTTGACTCTTGTTCTATCCTGGTTCTAACCAGAGCATCTGAGTATCTAGAAGAGCCAAGCCAAACTACTAATAGCTCTTTTCTCTGTCCTACTCCGTGACAGTGCAAGCTGATAACCATGTAATACCCCAGGTCCCCCTTTTTGAAAGTGTTTTTGTCTGCCCAAGAATCTTTTGACTCACTGAAAATCCATCATAGTGTTCCAATGCGCTGAACGACAGGGATGTTTCTGACAGCATTAGGCTGAAGGGATGCTCTCTGAGAGTTGGTATGTATGCCCAGAATAAATGTATGTTACCTTGTGTTCCTTTTCTTGATCCAGAATATTAGTGCCATTACAAAGAAGGAAAATAAAAGTTAGCCTACTAATGTGACAGTGATTGTGCTAGGCATTGTCACATATGATGTCACACAATCTTTACAACAATCCTGGTGTTGTTATTCCCATTACCAGCAAGTGGCATCTGTGGACACCCATGCCATGATGAATATAACTTGCAAAAATGTATCTTTTAGACATAGGAATCAGATGCTCTTAATTTTTTCTTGAATTTCTTCTATTTAATTAATCCTCCTTATGTAATTCCTCTCCCCTCCCCCATCCCTGGTTTTTAAGATGATGCTCTATAAAAATGGGAATCATTGATATAAATTTACAAAAAAAGAATATATCGTCTAATGGAAAACATATTGGACTAAGTAATGGAGTTCTGATACTCACCTGATGAATTGGTTATTATATAACCTTAAGAAAGGCATTTACAGGAAAGACTTTCTGTGCTTGCTTCTCCATCAAAAGAACAGAGACGCCATATTTGTTGCTCCTCATTTCATAGGATTTGGGGATTAATTGATATAATAGAGGAAATAATTTGAGTTCTATGTATGATAGATGCTGGGTGAATCCAGGTTTTATTATTAGAAATAACTACATTATTATGACCAAGTGATTAGTTATCTATTGGTGGTTTTGTTTAACATTTAATGCCTGATAATAAATCATGGTACCTTATTCTTGCTGAGTTTGGTGCTTTGAGAACAAATCTGTGGTGTGATGACGCATCACTGTGCTCAGAAACAGTAAAAATTATACAGCTGGAAATAATAAACAAGACCTGAAATAATACTGTAAGAGAGGTGGCAGAATTTTCAGTATCTCTGTTTTTGATGTACCTAGAAAACAGTTGTTTCTTTCCTCATATTTCTCGGAAAAATGCACCAGTATAGCAGTATCAAAAGATTATTTGACTGATGGGACAGAAAACTCAGTTTGTATTTTGGCTTCCAACTCAAACTCTGATTTAATCATATTCACAGGCCTTTGGAGATTGGTTCTGAGATTCTTATAGAAATTTTGTGAATTGCATCCTAAAAAGAGATGCAATGATAGACAAGGGTTGCATTTATACTTTTCCAATCTTTAACATTTCTTTTTAGGGCAATAAGGAACAACAGAATAATGCTAGTATTCCTCAAATGAAGAGAGGCTCTAAAAAAGGTCCAAAAGATATAACTAATACCCAGGCTCAAGGACCCAAAGACCAGGCTACATCCCAAAATAAGGTCATTCATGTTACCTTGGATGTACACCACAAGAAACACAAACAGATGAAATATATGCTCACATATACTGAGCAAGCTAGCTTATTCGAGGCACTCAACACCCTTGAGGCTGTCAAAGAAGAGATGGCAGCTCGGCAAGGCAAAGAAATGCTGGTGCGTGGCACAAAAGGAATTGAAGCGCACCTGAACCTTGGAATGCCCCTCAGCTGTTTTCCTGAAACCTGCCACCTGGTAATTACATTTGCCCATAGTAAATGTGAACAGAAAGAAGAGAACCAGATATTTGGCCGGCATGAGAAGTCATCCACTGACTGTGTCAAATTTTTTATTCATGCGATTGGGAAGAATCCAAAAAAGATTGTCAAACGCGGGGAACTTCACAAAGATGGCTTCAAACTCTGTGTCTATGCATTCAAAGGAGAAACCATCAAGGACGCTGTGTGCAAAGACGGCAGATTCCTCTCCTTACTGGAGAATGGTGATTGGAAACTCATCGGAAACCTGGACTCCATTGTAGAAAGCACCCAGCCAGTCGATGACTTAGAGGGCAAGCTCTTTCAGGTTGAGGTTGAGAAAAGAAGGCGTTCTCAGGCAGCAGCCGCTCAGAATCCTGAGTTAGAGAAAAGTAACACCAGTGTGTTAAAAGAAGCAATGGTGGACCAGTACCCCAGTTTGAAAAGAGAGAGTGAAAAAATTAGAGAAAACTTCAAGAAACAAATGAATAAAAGAAAGGGGAAAACTTCATTATATCAATTGCATCGAACAAACTTTGGGAAACTGACAAAAAACTCCACTCCAGTTAAAATGCACAGACTTCTTTGTCAGCTCGGTGACTCAGTTGGGTACATGTCATGGAACAACAATGGATATGAGGGTTCTGCCACCTGCTTCCTTTTTACAGGGTTGTTCGTTTTCACTTGTCGACATGTAATAAATGACATTGTGGGAGAAGGAATAGAGCCAAGTGAGTGGGCAGACATAATTGGACAATGTGTAAGGGTGACATTCGCTTACGAAGACAGCTCTAAAAAGGAAGAGAACTGCTTTTTTATTGAACCTTGGTTTGAGATATCTGATGTACATCTTGATTATGCTGTTTTGCAACTGAAGGAAAATGGACAGCAAGTACCTTTGGGACTATATAATGGAATTGGTCCTGTGCCACGTAGTGGGTTGATATATATTATTGGTCATCCATATGGAGAGGTAAAGTCTACTGATGGTTGTACTGTAATTCCTCAGGGAAAGCGATTAGAGAAATGTCAGGGACATGTTCAGGCTAGAAAAGCAGAGGGTTTCAAGGGTATGGAGTATATCCATATGCACACTCAAAGTAGTTTCCAGAAAATAATTCACAGGCCTGATGTGATTACCTATGACACCACCTTTTACTTTGGGTCTTCTGGCTCCCCAGTGTTTGATTCAAATGGTTCATTGGTAGCCATACACACTGCTGGCTTTGCCTATAAATACCAAATCGGGGATTCCAGTATCATTGAATTTGGCGCTACTATGAAATGCATCATGGATGATATTAAACAAAATTATCCGGAGTGGCATGAAAAAGTATGCATAACTCAGCAGGATGTAGAAATGGTGAGTGATGAGGACTGAGGACGGCGAGAATTCAGTCTATTTCCAAACTTTGAGATTACCTATGGAGTTGTTATTCCATAGGCCATGGTGACAGTTTTCTAAATCCCAAAATGGTTAATTACATTAATAATAATAATGATTCATATTATTGACCACTTCTTATGCATTAAGCACATGAAAAAACTTGTTATAACAACTCTATGCAGTGGACTATTATCCCTATTTTAAAGTCAAGCGAAGTAAAGCATGATAAGACTAAGTAATAATTCGTTTTATGACACAAGAAATAGTGTAACCATTGTTTTGGGCTTGTTGTTTGTTTTGGTTTTTCATCTTCCGTATCTTCTCAAGTTTAGTTGTTTGAAGGCAGGATCCAAGACTTGTTCATCTCATTATTTCCAATGTCTGGCACACAGGAAATAAGTGCTTAAAAAAATGTGTAGGTCAATCAGTAGCAAAATTTAGGACTACAGTTAATCTTTTTTTCTCACATTTTTGGGGGCCACATTGGTTAATAAGATTATATAAGTTTCAAGTACACAACCTAATTGCCGGACCTTCATATGTGTGTGTGTAATAAACAGCTCTTACTGGTGTCTCCAGTCCAGTCCATTACCACATGAACCACTCCAGTCTCCTCCATTGCTTATCTGTGAGCTCTTTCTCCAACAGTGAGAAACTTGACTCATGTCATTCCCCTCCTATTTACTTCATAGTTAAATTCCAGTATACACATATAGCAGTATCATAATTGTTCACCTGTACCAGGATGGCAAATAACTTTATCAACTACAGTGCAATGTTTATTTCCAATTTCTTTTGCCTTCAGTCTTACAGACTCATTCCTAAAGTTACTTAGGTCAGCACCTTTCCCCCCGCCTGCTTCTGTGAGTTCATTCTGTGTATTTGTAATATAGTTAGATTGTCTTTTCCCAGCCTGCATTCTTTCTTTTGACCTCCTAAATGATTTTTTTAAATTGCATACATTAAGATTCACTCTTCACGCTGGAAATTCTTTGGGTCATAAATGCATAGTGTGTATTCACCATTATAATATTATACAGAATTATTTCAGCATCCTAAAATTCCCCTGTGTTTCACCTACCTATCCCTCCCCTCTCCCCTGAACTCCTGGTGACTACTGATCTTTACACTGTCTTTATAATTTTGCTTTTTCCAGAATGTTATATAAGTGGAGTCACATAGTATGTAGCTTTTTCAGATTGACTTCTTTCACTTAGCAGTATGCAATTGAAGGTCCTCTGTGCTTTTTCATGGTTTGATAGCTCATTTCTTTTTATTGCTGAATAATATTCTATGATATGGTTATACCACAATTCGTTGATTCACTTACCTTTTGAAAGGTATCTTAGTTGCTTCCAATTTTTGGTAATTATAAATAAAGCCACTATTATCATTTGTGTGCAAATTCTTGTGTGAACATAAGTTTTCAACTCAGTTGGGTAGATACCAAGAAAGACGATGACTGGACTGTAGGGTAAAATTATGTTTAACTTTTTAAGTATCTGCCAACTTGGCCATACATTTTGCATTCCCACCAGCAATGGAGGAAAGTTCACATTGATTCATATCCTCACCAGCATTTTGTATTGCCAGTTTTTTGTGGGGTTTTTTTTTGACATCTTAATACTGTTGGGATGCATGATATTCTTCACAGGATTATGGGATTTATTCCTGAAACTGGGGCTGTCTTGTATGATCTAGTGTATGTATACATAGTTATGGTATCAGTCTAGATTCTATCAGGAGAAAAAAGCCACTGTAAAGAGTAAAGTAATTAGGAATCAGGTGAGTATAGGAGGATTAGGGCAAGAAAAGATCTGTTAGACTGTAGCCACAGGATGTTAGCTAAAGCACTGGAAGTGGGAGAGAAGGGGCTGATTGATGTGGGGAGTCTGAGAAGGTCCCACCTCTTACACCATGATGGTACAGCAGTAACTCACAGAGAGGTTGCAAAGTTGCTAGGTCAGACACAATCTACAAGTGAGAGCTTGTGGAGCTATTATTACACAGTCCTGCCTGATTGCCATGATCTTCCAGGAAATAATGCCTACCACTTCATTTCCACCTTTCAAGATTTTCTCATTGACAAATGCTGAGCCAGAACGCACAAGGATTCTGGGAAAAAATTGTGTCAGCTTTATAAGGAAGGGGTGGTGCCACTCAATTGACAATAGGTAACCAGCATATGCATACATACAATGCATCCTCATATACACAATCAGAAATTACCATTGTTAGATTGTAAATTGGTTCTTAGTATATAGCATATGTTATAACTTTAATTGGTTACTGCAAGTCCTCTGCACGCTTACTATGTCCTGTAAATAAATTATGCTACAAACAAATCCAATCACTAGGTGTTTTTGTTCAGCTGAGATATTCTTTCATGTTTAAGATCCGATGCCATCCCAGAGAAGTATCAAGTAAAAAATGAGGCTAAAATTTGACACAGGTACGGGAAAAAAACCCAGTTTCTTCCTGTTCCTTTGTGAAGCCCACTTCTTTTCTGTCTTTGCTTCTTTTCCACATGGGAGCTCCAGGTGAGCTCACAAAAGCTTTAAACACAACCTTCTGTTTCTCATTGTTACCTTTGTTTCTTTTTGCAAAACATGCATTTCCTTATTTTATCCCTTCCGGACTTTCAAGCCAAAACACCAACTCTTGTTTTCTGTCACACTCTCTCCCTATTAACACACTTTGAAGACAGCCAGAAAGAATTTTGAATTTCAGATTTTGGAAACTGGCCTCCCTGGAATGGACACCCAGTGTGCCCTGGGGGAATGACTCAAAATCCCTGAGCATTGGTGTCTTCTTACCTATATTTTCCCAATTATACAGCATGGTAAGCACTGTCATTAGTCCTTCACATATGTTAGCAGTGAATCCTCACATCAGCCCCATGAGATGGGAGCTTTCATCATCTGCATTTTACTGATGAGGAAACTGAGGCCCCAAGAGGTTAAGGAATTGACCAAGTGTGCACAGCTCTTGAGAACCAGCCCCTCTGACTTCAGGGTGCCTGCTCCTCACTCTCTTACACAGTCTCTCAAAATGTAAGTTGGAAATAAAAATGATTTGGGGAGAATTTAATTCAGTGCCCCAATGCCTTTTCTCCTCATCATTCAAACTCTTAAAGCAGTGATTTTATGAATTATCTTGATTTGGGTTGGATTCGGAGGTTTGCTTTGAGGTCTGATGAAGAACACATCTAATATTTTTTAGAGCTGTACATGGATTTAAGAGTGAGGGAGGGAAAAGGATGGGAAATTCTAAAGGTGGGAGAAAGTACAGTGGCTCTTTGGAACTTCTGACCACTGATGAAATCCATTGGTGTTTTATCTACCTTTCTACAGGCTTGCTTTCTTACTTCTTAATTGATATTCAGGAAAATGCACTCTTTTATTTTGTCATACTGTCTTATGAGTTTAACACATGAAGGACCTTGTTACCACCACTGCAGCACCAGCACCCCAAGAATCCCCCAAAGTTACTCTGTTGTCTGACCCTTCCCCCCGCCTAGTCCCTGACAACCCCTGGTCCTCTGTCTTATAGAGTCTTTTTATTCTTAGCTTTTTAGGACATCTTGATTTTCCTTCCATCTTTCAAAACACTCCTCTCTCTTCCTCTTCATTGTATCCAAATGTTCCCTTGGAGTCGCATCTTCAGCCCTCTTCACCCCTTATTCTCCACTTGGCAATCGCAGCTACAGCTTCCCTAGTACATCTCTGGATCACTCTATATTATTATTTTAGCCCTGATATCACTCGGTAGCACAAATACCCAATATCCCTTCAAACCGAACTTGTGAAAAACCCAGCCATGGAGACGCCCCCAGGCTCCGTGCCCAAATCTGCCTCTTTCCCGGTTTCTCTATTCTGTTCACAGCCCCACCATCCAAACAGCCATCCACACCAAAGTCTTTGGAAGAATTTTGGGTCCCTCATTTTCCTTCATCGCCCACATCTACACTGTCAACAAGTTGTGTTGAATTTATGGCTCTCCCCAAACACGAGCCCTCCTCTCCAGTTCTTCATTTCTTTCCATTCTCTTTCATCTCTTCCATCAATAACATGATCATGGTGGCTAACATTGATGCAATGCTTAATATTTAGAGTCATGCACAAACTTTAAACACATTTGAGCTTTTCCACAACCTCAGGAGGTAGGTATCGTCATCATCTCAATTTTACAGACGAGAAAATAAATCAACTAATGTGGAAGGTCACGCTGAGCAATGGAGTGGGTTTTGGACCACAGGTGTCTCGCTCCACAGCCCAAGGTAGAGCCCCAGAGCTCACCCAAGAGGCATCTGGAGCCTAGGGATCCATTCCAGGTCATCAGAGGCCCTAAACCCAATTCTGCCTCCCGGCTTCCCCGGGATAAAGCATCAGAAGGTGGGAAGGTCTGGCGCATTCTTCCTTCCCAGGCCATGCAAATTGCTGAAGGAACTGGGCAAGATCGGCGACCCCCACCTCCACGCCACTTGCCCCCAGCCCATTATAACTTGTTGAATTGAATGATCTTTATGGCACTTTTGAGCTCTGAGCTTCTGAAATCCAGAGAGGAGACCACAGACATAGGTGAATATTAACCAGGGTTCTTGTATTGGGGGGGAAATGTATTAATATTCAGGTAACATCACAGAAACACTTACAGAGGGTGTAGTAGGTTGAACTCTGTCCCCCCAAAAGATATTTCCAAGTCCTAGTTGCTAGTATCTGTGAATATGAATGTGACCTTTTTGCAGACAGAGGCTTTGCAGATGTAATTAAGTTAGGGATCTCTAGATGAGATCAANCTCCCTGTGTCCTGTGAACTCTTGCCACCTTGGTCTCTCAGCTCCATCTCCTCAAAGCAGGAATTCCAACAGGCCCTGCCACGCTGCCCCTCCTTGCACTCTGGCCTGTCTCTCAGTCTCTCCAGGTAGGCACCCCGAGTAACCACACGGCGCACTTCATTAAGTGTCATAAGGACACTTAACTGCTTGATGTCCAACTCCTTGCCAGCCACTGTTTCATATATTTTGCCCATTTTGTCTTCTTTTGTTTTCAGACTGAAGGGTAAATCCCAGTCCCTGTCACTCCATTTGGCACGAAATCTAAGGTAAAACCCGCCTTAATGTTCTTGTCTAGTAGTTCTGTCCTAACTGTCACTCCTGGATCTGTTCCTATTCATTGATTTCCCTCCTCATTATTGGCCATATTTTCCTGTTTCATTTATGCCTGATAATTTTTTTTTTCTGAGCGATCCTGCCACCTGTTGGCAGCTCAGCTTGGGTGGGGACTCGAACCGCTGTTGCTCGGAGCTCGCACTCTTGAGCGATCTCTTAACCAACTGAGCCACTCGGCCAGCCCTATGCCTGATAATTTTTGATTGGATATCGAGCTTTATTAGTCTCATATTTTGAGGGTGCTAGAAATGCTTATATTCCTATCCATATGCTCAAGGTTTCTTCTCACCCAGAGTTCCTCCCTTGGAAACAGTGTTATCGTTGCACGGCTGGATTTTCAAGTTTGTCAGGCGGCACTAGAGCAGCTGTCGGCCATGGCTCTTTTGTCCCACTGTGGAGGCAACAGCTTTCTGAATACTTTGCCTGATAGCTCATGAATTCTGAAGTTTTCTAGTTTGACTTCTGGGAATAGAGACTATTCTCAGCTCTGGATGAGCCTCAGAATTATTCCAGCTTTCCCTTTTGAGTGGGGGTTGGGGGCTCTTCCCCTGGCCTCCAATAGTTTCATCACTGTCATGCACTGGCAGATACATAGCTGAAATTTCATGGGTACCCACCACAGTTGTCTGACTCTCTGTCTGTCTGTGTAGCTGCTGCTCTCTTCTCTCTAGCACTCTGCCCTACAAACTCCAGCCTCCTAGGCCTCCCACCACTCTTAGCTTGTCTTCTCAACTGAGGAAACTAGGCTCTGTTGTGCTTTCCCTCCCTGAGATATAGCCTGGAAGTGATAGCTTTCCTGGGTTAAGTAATTTTAGTTTTGAGTCCTTACTTTTCATCACTTTCAATATTTCCTGCCACTTTCCCTCTCAGTTGCAAAGTTTCTGTTGAGAAATTAGCTGACAGTCTTATGGGAACTCCCTTGTAGTTAACTAACTGCTTTTCTCTTGTTTTTAAGATTCTCTCTTTGTCTTTAACCATTGGCATTTTTATTATGAGGTGTCTTTGTGTTGGTCTATTTGGGTTCATGTTGTTTCGAATTCTGCAATTCCTGGGCTTGTATATCTATTTCCTTCACCAGGCTAGAGAAGTTTTCCATCATTATTTGTTCAAATAGTTTTTCAATTCCTTGCTCTCTCTTCACCTTCTGGTACTCCTATGATGTGAATGTTAATGCGCTTGATGTTGTCCCTGAGGTCCCTTAAACTGTCCTCGTTTGATTTGGATTCTTTATTCTTTTTGCTGTCCTGTTTGGGAGTTTTCTGCTACCTTATCTTCTACATCGCTGATTTGATCCTTTGCTTCATCTAATTTACGGTTGATTCCGTTATGTATTCTCTATTTCAGTTATTGTGTTCTTTATTTTGGACTGGTTCTTTTTTATGGTTTCTAGATCCTCTTTTATGCTTGCTGTCTCTTTGTGAAATTCTCCCTGAGATCACTGAGCATCCTTATAACTAGTGTTGGGAACTCTGATTCTGGTAGATTACTTGTCTCCATTTTGTTTAGTTCTTTTTCTGGAGCTTTCTTCTGTTCTTTTATTTGGGATATGTTTCTTTGTTTCCCCACTTTGGCTGCTTTCCTGTACTTGTTTTTATGTATTAGGTAGAAATGCCTCTCAGTCTTAGGTTGGTTGTATGTAGTGAGTGTCCTGTGGGACCCAGTGGCAC